>NC_081432.1:14237086-14837086 GCF_949786415.1 Peromyscus eremicus | reverse complement strand
GCAAGGAACAGGCAGCTGATTTTTAGAGATGACAAACAACAAAACAATGATCAGAACTTGGGTACTGGAAACACCCGATAAATGTGAAATCTCAAAAATCCCAGGCTCCACCCAGAGTGCGACCCAGGGAACCATGCCTTCTAGTGCCTGCCAACTGCACCACCAGCATCAGCAACATTTCACCTGAAACCGTGCAAGACAAGTAAGGATGTCGCCATGCTGGAAAGTAATGCGGACACTGGGTTAGGTCCTGAAATTGCGACAACCAAATTGATGTTTTCTGTTTTGGAGATTAGAATACCTTTTCTGATTTACGGATCAGCCTTGGACATTTGCTGATATTAATAATGGGTCTGACAAAACAGCTCTGCCCATGCCTGCTCATCTTCTAGTGAGTCTGGTAACTAACAGGGCTCCACCCAGATGTAGATGATAAATCTCCAGGAGCTTCGTTGGTTTCATTCAGTGGAAATTGTCATGCAGAAGGCATTTGCTATGCAAGATGCTCCCTCTCTGTTGCTGCAGATGAAGACTTTTCAAGTCTATTCCTAAACTCTACATGGAAGGATTGGGTGTCAATTTCCACTAAAGTCCTTGGTATTTAGGTCCTGAGGATTGGCTGTGGCTGGTGAGATATAGTAAAGAATTTTCAGATGGGCTTTCTGGAATGATGCCTTATAAAATAAATACATTCACCTAAAACTGCCATTAATCCTTAAACACAATCACTTCTTTTCTCTTTAGCTACAACACAGATATGACACAGCTGTGATACAGACATGAGGTGTTCCTGGTAGGCTCCTGGTGGCTCTCGGAAAGTTTGGAGCCTAAAGAGGTGGAGCTTTGCTGGAGGAGGTGAGTCACTTGGAGGTGGACCTCAGATTTTAAGGCTCATCCCCACTTCCTGTTCCCTCTCCATGCTGTCTGAATGCAGATGCAGTGTGAGCAGCAGCCTTCTTCCTGCTCTATGCTTTCCCCACGATGATGGAACGGTCCCTTGAAATGTCAGCCAGAATGAAGTCTTTCTCCTTTTAAATGTTCTCTTATCAGCTACTCGGTCACAGCCATGAGAGAGAAGTAACTAATGCAGACACACTGGGGGAGTGGAGTCCAGAGTAAGAGAGGCTCTCAGAGTTCTCCTGCACGGCTGGGGGAAGTAAATATTTTGAGTGTGAGTTAAATTCCTCAGGAAGATAAGAAGGGTTGTTGTCCAAAAGTAAGGAAAAGATGCCATGAGTGGGAAAAACAAAAATTAAAGTTTTGTCATAATTTAAAATTTCAGTGCAGAAATTAAAAGTTTAATGGAAGATGATGGTGAGGAGCTATTCATTGACAGAGATAAAAATAAGATTGCAAGTTCTAAAATACTAGGACTCTAAGCCAAAGGGTAATTTATTAGTTAGGACAAGATTTTTTCCACCAAAGCAAGGAGGACTTATAAAAGCCAGAAAGCAGTTGTTTTTGTGTCTCAGGAACTCATCATAGGTAAGTGTATGGGACTGGCTGGAGGCTTTGTTTTGTTAGCTTCTGTGTGATCTAATGGGCATTATCTTCTCTACCTCAAGGGAATATTTTGTTGAATTTTATATATTCTCCAAATATTTACGATCATGAGTTAAAGACACGCAAGCTGCCAAGTGCATTTCACCTATTCACAAATGTTTCTTACACTCTGCACATCATGCTGAGAGGTTTGTAAGCCCTTGGAGCTCTAGAATGAAACTGTTTCTCTAAATTATGCTTTAGTTTGCTGATTGACTGAAGACTGTCTGCCTGATCTGCCAGCTACAGTGATTACAGTATTGCGTTTTGGATGGTGAAATGCCGCGAAAGTGACGTTAGACACTTTGATGCCAGCACTCATAGCTTGAACTTTAATTTGCTATGAATGTGGCCTCAGTCAGACTTTGAGTATCCCATTATTCTAGCTTTACAAGTTTTAGCCTGAAAGATCTGTATCTTTCTGGGTCTAAAAGTCTGCTTGAGGAGCTATAGAGATGCTTCAGTGGTTAGCAGTGGTTAGAGCACTTCATGCTCTTGCAGAGGACCCAGCTTGGTCTCCAGCATCCACAGGTTGCTTATAAACACCCATAACTCCAGCTCCAGGGGATTTAACTCTCTCTCTGTCCTCTGTGGGCTTCTGCACTAGCACATGTACAATCCTCCACATAGATGCATAACTACAATGAAAAGAAAACCTTAGAAGTAAAATTCTACCTGAATTAGTTAGCTTTCTTATAAAAGTTTTGATCCTTTAATCTTGTTTTCAAACTTCACCTTGCAGCTCACAAATATGTACACATATCATGGGTCTAGTGAGCTTGTACTTTCATTGAGATAAAATAGCTGCGTTTCAGCAGGCTTTCAGGAATATATGAAGTGGAGTAAGGAATTAGGAACTGGAAGACAATGTAAGGGCAGCCACCAAAGGTCAGTGCAGGAGAGATGCAGTGGATTCTTCAAAAGGGGAGGCAATGACAGGTCTGGGCTGCTCCAGAGAGGAGCCATCCGGGAGGGAAAAGGACTGTAGCCAGGAGGGTTCCTTAACTGGCCAATGGAGCTTTGAAAAGGTATCTGGCTTTTTGGGGTACTGAAATATTTTACAGCTGTGGTTGAATTACAGATGTGGACAATGAAAACATGTGCAGGGTGAAATGGGCACACTTTATCTTGGTCAAATATGAATGTTTGTCTAGAAATGAAATTAGGCACACATTAACAGTATATGTCTTCCATCCCAGCACCCTAGAAGTTGAGGCAGGATGATAACCAGTTTGAGGCCAGCCTGGTATACATACGGAGACCTCGTCTCATAAAATAAAGGTCTAGGGACATGGCTCAGTGAGTGACTACTTCCTAGTACATGTAAGACTCTGGTTTCAATATCCCAGCAATGAAACAACAAAAGTGTCAAAGAAAGCAGAATACATTATATTGTCTTTATTAAGTTGTAGAGGTGGCTCACTTTGTAACCCTTTGAGGGAATCAGAGAGTTTAGTAGACAGATTCCATATCATCACCAGATACTGAAATGTGATTCCTTATTTCAATGTATCTCCTTGTCCCTCCCCAGCATGCTTGAAGGTAGTGAGGAGAACAAATAAAAAAGAAGAATGTCCCAACATCTTAATAAACAAGTTAAGGACAGTAATGATGATGATGATAATAATAATAATAATAATAATAATAATAATAATAATAATAATAACCATGGTTCTTAAAGATGCTTTGATAAAATATGTACTATGTATGTACTGGCTGGTTTAGTCTATCAAGTTGACATAAGACAGAGTCATCAGAGAGGAAGGAGCCTCAGTTGAGGAAATGCCTTCATGAGATCCAGTTGTAAGTCATTTTCTCAATTAGTGATGAATGGGGGAGGGCCCAGTCCATGGTGGGTGGTGCCATCCCTGGGCTGGTGGTCCTGGGTTCTATAAGAAAGCAGGCTGAGCAAGCCAGGGGAAGCAAGCCTATAAGCAGCATTCTTCGATGGCCCCTGCACCAGCTCTTTCCTCCAGGATCCTTCCCTGTTTGAGGGAGTACCTGTCCTGATTTCCTTCCTTGATGAACAGCAATGTGGAAGTGTAAGCCAAATAATCTCTTTCCTCCACAACTTACTCTTTGGTCATGGTGTTTTGTCGCAATAGAAACCCTAACTAAGATAAATTGGTACCAATGTAGTGGGGGTATTGTTGTGACAGATCTGACCTTGTTTTGGAGAGGACTGTGGAAGGACTTTAGAACTTTGGGCTTGAAAAGCCGTGGAGTGTTGAGATGTCAGTGGGATGTTCTGTGCGAGTTTGGAAGATAACAGTGTTGAGAGCAGTGCAAAGGAGGCTTGTGAAATTCAAGAGGGACCTTTAAAGACTCTATCAGGACCATTTGTTATTTTGAATTAAGATTCTGTGGTTCTGATTAGCTGGGGCTGAAGAATCAGCTATGATCAACAAGATACCAGAACTACTAAAGTGAAACTTTGCATTGCTGGGATACTTGATGCTGGTCAGCTGGAGCTAAGAAACTAGTGGTGATTACAAAGAGACCAGCCTCATGAGGTGAAATCTGGGCAATTTCCTGAGAGCACAGAGAAGATGTGTTCCAGAGGCAGCCAAAGTTGTACTTCATGCTACCAGCCTAACTTGGTAATGTTTAAGAGTCACTCAGGTACTACTGGTTTTGAAGGCATGAAGGGGTTATGGAGAACAGCTAAGGATTGGCATTATGAGAGGCCATTGGTGAAGGTACAGCCTCAGTGGCAGTTGAAGGCCCAGGACTAAAAGGGTCATGCAAAGAAGCTGAGGCTTGGCACCATAAAGAGAGCCTATGAGAGGCTATTAGTGAAAGTGCAGCCCAGTTGCAGCAGAAGACCCAACATTTTGAAGATGCCGGTACCATGAGATGACCACCAAGAACAGCAACAGTGGATAAGTGGAATCAGTTGGAGTCTAGAAGATGCGCTGTGTGTGCTGCAGAGGGAAGAGCTGGAGAAGTGACCCCAGCCCTTTGGAGGAGTCCCCAAGATGGTGAGTGGATCCCAGCCATTGGATGGGTGGAATTTGCTTTTGCTTTAATTAGATTGTGACTGTGTCCTGATTTTTCCCTCTCGATGTAAGAAAGTATTTTACTGGAGCCCACAGTTGAGAGACTTTCAATTTTAAATGACTTTGGACTTTAAAAGAGATTGACTATTTAAAAGGGACTGAAATTTTAGTGTGTTTGAATTTGTAAAGACTGTGGGACTCTTAAAGTTATTTAAGATCTTAGGGATGAAAAGAAAGGAAGGGTCAGTTTTACTGAGTCTCCATTGAGGAAATGCCTCCAGGAGATCCAGTTGTAAGGCATTTTTTTCTATTAGTCATCAGTGGCAGAGGGCCCAGCCAAGGGTGTGTGGTGCCATCTCTGGACTGGCGGTCTTGGGTTCTATAAGTAAACATGATGAGCAAGCCAGGGGAAGCAAGCCAGTAAGCAGCACCTCTCCATGGCCTCTGCCTCAGCTCCTGCCTCCAGGTTCCTGTCCTGCTTGAGTTCCTGTCCTGACTTTTGTTTGATGGTGAACAGTGATATGGAACTTTAAGCCAAATGAACCCTTTCCTCTCCAACTTGCTCTTTGGTCCTGGTCTTTTGTCACAGCAGTAGAAACCCTAACTAAGACAAAATAAAATACTCAATAAATATGCAAAAGAGCCTATTAGAAATACAGTAAACACCCTATTTATCAGAAATGAAAACAACGTCCTCCTAAGTAAAATTTGAAGAATAGAATTATGTGATATTTTTCTTAGAGGGAAAGAGGTAAAGATTAAGTATTGCTAAAATGATAAGAATAATTCTGTGTAAAGTTATTTGTTTATTTAAAGTAACTTATTTATTTCTATTTTATTTATTTATTTATTTTTGTTTTTTGAGATAAGGTTTCTCTGCATAGCCCTGGCTGTCCTCAAACTCAGAGATCTGCCTGCCTCTGCCTCTTGAGTGCTGGGATTAAAGGCATGTGACACCACAGCTTGGCTATTTAACGTAATTTAAATTAAAATGCATTTGGAATTTTGTCCATTATCTATATCTATATATTCTAAAAATTTGTTGTAAGAAAACTTTTTTCTTTGTTCTTCCTTCTCTTACTTTTTAATTTTTAATATTTTTGATAATTTTATATGTTATACAATGAAATATAATCATGTCTGCCCCCTTTTACTCTCCAGACCCTCTCATCTGTCGCCCAACACATTTCATCTCCCAGCTTCAGATATTCTTTTTATAACCCACTAAATCCATTAGTGCTACCCATATGTGCATGGGTATGGGGCCATGCAGTAGAGTATGGGAAAACTACTATGGGAAACTATGTTCTGGAAAGAATAATTCTCCTTCCCAAAGCAACAGTCTATGGTGAATAGCTCCTCAGTAAGAGGTGAGGCCTAGAGATTGTATTGTCTATCTCATCTGTGCTGAGATTTTGGCTGGGTTTATTTATCTTGTTCAGGTAACAACAGCTGCTATGACTTGATGACTATGACTATAATGACTATGTTGCTTCCAGAAGACAGCATTTCACAGCTCCCTTCCATCTTCTGTCTCTATTTCCATCTCTTCCACGAAGCTCTGAGCCATCATGGTGGTGGGGTTGATATAGCTTTCCCATTTAGGACTGAGCACTGGGGCTCTCCTCAGCACTGTGACCAGTCATGCATCTCTCCATTGACTGCTGCCCACTGCAAAAGGAAGCTTCTCTAACCAAGGTCGAGAGCAGTGCTGGTCTACGGCTATAAACCTAAATATTTAGAAGGCAATTTGGCAGTAAGACCTGTCCGTACTATCCATATGTCCATGGATACTGGAAACCTAACATGGGAAACTGTCCTACAAAAAGTGTAATTCTCCCTCTCCCAGCAACAGACCTTGGTGAACAGCTCCTTAGGACGAGGTGGGCCTTAGCAAAATAACAGCAGGGTCTACCCAAGGGCTTCAGATCTCCCCAGGACCAGGTTTACATTACCAGGCATGAGACTCTTGTCCTGTAAAGTGGGCTTCAAATCAAGGCATGCCACTGTTGCACCAGTGGGTACTTCTTGTGTAGCAGGTAGGTATTGCAGCATGCAGAGTATAAGACCATTGATATCTACTCCCTGCACACACACACACCCCCCAGCATAGCAGTCAGAGTCGTACTTTTGACACTATAGAAATAGGACATCAGGGAGGAAGTTTTCTCAGTTGGTTTGATATTGATGTCTCTGTGTCTTGCAGCCAAAGTGTGTGATATCTTCAGGATTCCAAGGGCAGTGGCAGTAGGCTGTGCTGTTTGGGAGACTCCTAGGGCCTTTCTGACCAGTCCTAGGGAGGTGTACATGTGTACCATGATTTTCACTTAAAAACAAATCTCTTCTGAGGGACTCATTGTCATAAAAACAAATCTCTTCTGAGGGACTCATTGTCATAGCAGTAATACAGGTATAGTTTACCTTTATAATGCCCCCCAAATTTAAAAGAACAGCACAAAAGTACATTAGAAAGAAACAAATTATAAGGCATTTATATTTTAACTTCTTTAATTTACTATACAGTTTTGACAGAGGAAAGAATTAAATCTAATAACAAACCCAGTAAATCTAGATAAAATTTATAATCAAATTAAATACTTGAGTTGAAATATCAAAAATTTTCCTCACTTAATATAGTATTTTTCAGGCAACACCCAGGTTGCCTTTGGGACTGCTGTAACTTTTCCCATATTGTATTGAAAGGTTTGTTAAAATGGGGGAAATAAAGAACATAGGTTCTCAAAAAGCCAAGGACATCACTGGGGAAGTCATTAAAACCATGGTTCTTGGGCTGGTGTGTGCTCAATGGTTTAAAATTAGCTTGGCATATGTGAAGCAGGCCCTGGGCTAGACCTTCAGGCCCGAAGAGAAGTCTCTCTTGCAGATCTCTGGAATTAGAATCTCTGAGGGCTGACTCCAGAAATTTGGCTTCAGACAAACCTTCATGTTGTTTTGAGGTCTTCTATAATTTAAGAACTGCAATTCAGAAAAGACTCCACCCCCTTCCAAGTAGTTTTGATTAGACTCTTAAAACAGCTGAATAACCATAAAAGCCTATAGAGTTTAGTGCTAGTGGAAGATGAGGGTGTGTTACATTTACTTTTTAAAACTAGAAATATGTTTCATGTAGGAAAGAAGAAAAGAACCATCTGTTTTGATTTTAGTTTTTGGGAATTTCACACATGAGTACCACATTTACATCATCTTTATCCCTCCCTTTCCCAACTCCAACTCTTCCCATGCCCAAAGATATTCATGACCTCTTTTAAAATTAATCTTGTTACATATAAATACATTATATATAGATACACATGTTACATACACTAAGTACTTTTAAGTAACCATAGACTAATCTGTTTCCCTATGGCCTTTCCAAACACCCTTATTGTTGTAGATCCCTTCTTCCTCCTCTTCTATTTTCCCCTCCCTGCTTTCTCCACAGTTAAAACACCCCAATTTTCCCATTTCCCACTTCATAGCACCTGTGTCCTACTATCCCACTGTCTACTTGTTTCCTCCATGGCCCCCCTTTATTTTCCCAGCTCCTATTCTTGCTCCAGATGACATATAAAGATTCAGAGCTAGGATCCACAAGTGTGTGAAAACATCAGTGTTTGTTTCCTGGGTCTAGGATAACTTAGTGCAATATTTTCCAGTTCCATCCATTAACCTGCAGATTTCACTTTTCTTTTTGGCTAAACAGTATTCTGTGCTATGTATATAGGTTGTATATGTACAACCTTTTCAAAATCCATTCATTTGCTGAAGGCAGTTAGGTTGTTTCCATTTTCTAGTAATTGTAGATAGGGAGGCAATGAACATGGCTGAGCAAATATTTGTAGAGTAGGACGTTAAGTCCTCTGGGCTTATGCCAAGTAGTGATACAGCTGGGCCATATCTTAGATCTATTTTTAGCCTTTGGGGATTATCCACATTGATTTCAGAGGGGGCCACTCAGTTTGCCATCCCACCAACACTGCTCTGTGGTGACCACTTTAAAAGGATTCTGAGACCAAACACTGAGTTATGAATAGACAAAAAGCCGTGTGAAAAAAATCTTTGATGGTGATGAGCATTTTCATGACTTCATGGTGTTAATCACATTTGGCAAAACCTACTGAAATGTACACTTTACTGCCTGTTTTCTATATTAGTTATGCATCTGTTATAGTTTAAAAGACATGAAGCTAGAGCAGGAGATATATTGAGCCACACAGCAGTGTAAATATGCCCAAATATTATTGAATTTATAAAGTTTAGGCTCTAAGTCCTTGTTATGATTGACCCTGCAAGTTTAGACTCATATTTCTATTTGATTTTACCATAGTATTTGTTCCTAGAGTAGGTGAAAATATTATTAAGCATATAGTATGCATATAATCTTGTATTATAAAATACTAATCAAATATCAACTATATTTGAAAATATGTTTAGTATTTTAAGTAGGAAAATGATATGAGAGGAATGTGACATCTCATAGATGTTAGGAATCTATGCTATATTTTTTGGTCCCCATGGACTTGTACAGAGCATATGAGTGGTTTGAAACTCTCCCTCTCCATACCTGGGAAATACAACAGGCATTGTGTTCAAACATCCCAATAGAATATTCATCAAAGCGTCTTTTGACCTTGATTTAATAATAGTTGGATAATGTATCAGTTAGAGGTAGAATTCAATTAAGATACAATGAAATTAATCTTCGAGTGAATGCAAATGCTTTATAGATTTCTGAGACCATCATATTTTGATTTCTGGTGCTGCAATAAACACTTTGACCTAAGCAGGATAGAGAAGGAAAAGGTTTGATTGGCTTGCACTTTCAGGTTATAGTCCATCGCAGAGGGATGTGGAACTCGAGAAGAAGCTTGAAGCAGAAATGGCAGCTCACTTACAGGCTCATGATGAGCTAGCCTTCTTACATAGCCTGGGTCACTTGTCTGGGGAATAGTGCTGCCTTACCAATCAAGACAACCCTCATCCACAGCCAATACGATCCAGGCAATTCTTCTTGGGTGATCTAGGCTTTGTCAAGTAGGCAATTAAAGCTAACTAGGACATATACTAATGAAATTCGTAACAAAGAAAGTTCTAAGAAATTATTCATTACTGCAACTAAACATAGGACACCAGAAAATTAAAGTTTTAGGTCATTCCATAATATTTTTCCTATCTTCACTCAATCATAGGCTTGATGACAAAAGAGAGTTAACTATAAATCTTGGTTGGGGCTGTAAGTATGTTTCTTTGTAACCCAGAAGGCCAATGATTGTTACAGAAAACACCATCTGTCATATAAAATTAATGTTCTTAAGGTGGATTATATGGGTTTAGAGTTAGTCAGTTGATTTTGATATGTGAGATATTATTACATGTTTTTGAAAATTTTACTTAGATAAAAAATTAAACCTAGGACATGATGCCTACCCGTAGCAGTAGCTCATGGTATTCAAAACAAAATTCCATGACAGAAACCTGAGTAAAGGTTAACTGAGAGTGAATTTTAAATCTACATGGTTACAAACTTCAGTGTACACTGTAATTTTTTAGATATGCCCTGAGGCAGAAAAGAACACCAAATTGAAAAATATATACCACTGTGTGGGAAAATTCCGGTTTCCTAATGCAATCAACAACAACAACAAAAAGAACAAAACACATCAGTAGCAACAGGGTATGTGCAATATCGTTTCAACATTTATAGACTTTTTGATATTAGTTTGACAGATTGGTAATTTGTGTGTTTAAAAATACATTACATTACTATGGTCAAGTTTACATGTTATACCAGGCCCCTTTTATGTGCATAACTCAATGGCTGTTGACAAATATATATTGTGTGGTAATTATTGACAAAGCCAATGACTCTCTCCCTCTGCAGTATGTTCCTGTTATTTCCCACTTGACTCCTAGGCTACCTAACACAGGATCCTTTGTAAAAATGTAGACTATCTCGACTTGAAGTCACAAGTGCAGTTAGAGACAAAATTAGGCTCAAACTGTTTTTTCTTAGCAATATATTTCATGGAACAACACAAGTTCCAAGGATAAATGGTAAGCTATTAACAACGGCATTTCTTCCTGACATTGTTTTAATGAAACCTCCAAATTTAAGATTCAGGTTTATGAGTTTGAGTGGCATTGAAAGTTTGAGAAAATTATGAAGGTAAATCTTAAATCATAATTAAGTTTGAGACAATTCCTTGGAGACCCATGTTCCTCGGACCATGAGCCAATCTATACTGTGTGTTTTTGAGTCTGTTTTGGGCTCTGGTGTGGTAGGCTATCTGCTAAGATTTCTATTACTATTAAGGTTATACTTATATTTAACTTAGACTCTAATGTAGAGAAAATGATAAATTGTAAAATTAAAGCCTGCTCAAACACAGTCTCCAGCCTCAGAATAAAACAAGATTTCTGAATCCTGTGCATTTGATATATTTTCAGTTGCATGCCTTCTAAGCCATTTTAGATAACACTTAATCAAATGATAGCAGTTATGTGGACTGAGCCTAATCACATCCCATTTGGTCTTATCTTTATCCTCAATTGTATGTGAACTTCAGTGATTAGGGAGGTGTTAGTGATCCTGAGCATTGGCAAAATAGATATCCCTTCTAATGAACTGCTTTTAAGTGGATCTACAAGTTCATGTCTAAGATATGTCTTCTCTAAGCTGTGATTATCTGAATTTGCCAATGTATCAATATTTTAGAGGGTTACAAACAAGATAAATACCTTACCCGAGATATCCACTGTTTATAAACTGTGAATAGGCAAACAAAAACTGAAAACATTTTCTTATTCATCATCCATTGAAACAATACTCAGGCTGTGTTTCATATAAAAAAATACTTTTGTGCCAAGATCATTGATTAGAGAAAAGTATTCTCTGTGAAGTATTATCTCACCCACTACTAATTTTACTTGTTAGAAATTTATCTACAGAAAGAGAGGTTAGTCAACAGGTGGTAAATCCCAAGCAAGTTACTGGTGATGGCCCCTATATACCATGTATTAATACTGTGTTCTCTGTAAATCCATGCTGAGCAGGCTTTCAAACATCACTAGAGCTAAAAGGTCAGTGGACTGCATTAGAGTAGCCTTGAAATGAACAATGTTGTCATTTGCTTTAATGCCATTGCATACTAAATGGAAAGTACTAATGTCCTCAGCCTCCCTTTGTTTCCTTCTAAGCACATCAGTACTCTACCTGGAAACCAAGTGAGCTCTGTCAAAAGAATACCACAGTGGCATGCTCGCACATGATTATCCAGCTAATCATTAGATCTAATTCATGTCAGAAGTTTTAGAGTAGAAATTTGCTGTAATCCATATTCATTTCGAAACAAATCTGCATGTAAATTCCCTAAGTAAAAATGAAACAGAATTTCCTTACCAGGCAATGTGCAGTACTGCCAAGGAAGGAAATGGTTCTGGTTAAAACACAGTATCATGGTAGGGTCTGTCTTGGTTTCTAGCCCTGTGGGAAGCCAATGGTTTTACAAGGTGAGGTCAATCCAGGATCTTAGTGGAGTCAAAACTGATCTGTAGTGTCTCTCTATGATGAGCAGAAATTCTTAGGAATTCCTGAGACATAAATCAAACCGAGATTCAGTTACTTGGTGAGCATTGAGCATTGTTCATACAAGCACCTGCCAAAATTTTTCCAGCTTTTCCTGCCCCTAGGCTGGCTCATGCCTGCCTTTCCTGCTGTGCCTTTGGCTTACTTATAACTTCTCACTGCCAAACCAGCTTTCCTACTCATCTGAAAGCTGCATTTGGTACCATGTAAAATGTTGACCTCTCCTTACTTGCACCCAGGATGTCCTGCTGTCTCTACCAGCCTCTTCAGTCTAGAAGCTGACTGTTTGTGGCATCTGTGAGGGAACTGTGAAGTCTGGGTGGGCAGGTGCTACAACGATTGGAATGTAAGCCCTGCCACTCAGAGACATGCCTCCTCCTGTGACTTAAAAGGTGCCAATGACAGGTCATTTATCTTGAAAATAAAAATGAATGCCCTTTATTGATTTTTTTGGTAGCATCAAAACAGACTGCCAGATAATTACAATAGGCACAATCATTGTTTCCTTCCTTTCCTCCACAGAGGCAGATGGTCACAGATGGTAGATGGCACAACATATTTGGGGCATGGGAAAGGCTTCATGGAGTCTAAGAGTGAAACAATATAGAGAACTGACTGATTATGTAGACCTTCCCTCCATGCATTGAAATGGCAGAGCTTTGAATCCTGATCTGGAACTGTACTATACCATGACACATTGATTGTTGAGGTCTTTAGAGCATTTGCTTCGGATTTTGCACTGAGGTTATGGTCTTCCAGGTGACCCCAGCCTGTGACTAGGATGAGATTCTGCAGAAAGGTGGTCTGTGCCCTGGGCACTAGGCTGGCATGGCCCAGGAAATTGGAGCGCAGCTCCAGCCCTATCCTGCTTTCTTCTCTTTCCCTATGTAGGGATGAAATTCCAACAAAGCACTGGCTTTCCTGATCATGATTCCCAGAGATCCCAAGTAGTTAAAATAGTGGAGAGAGGCAATTTCTGTCTGACTTTCTCCTGGGATGCTGGATGGGAAGTCTTCAGCAAACATCCTTAAATAGGACCTGGCTATTCTTGCAGAATAGAAGTTGTTTCTTGAAAGGTCTAAGGTGGCCTTGACAATGTTCTACTTACGTATGTGCCCACCAGAGTCTTTTGGCCTGGTTAAGCTTTCAGGCTTCTAATAGCAGTTCAGCTGAGACCCATTCTGGATGAGGACTCAGAAGCATCCAGTCTGAGAAAACAAGACCAGCTGAGGATCCGGCGAGGTGAGGTAGCTGTGGCTTGTTCTGGTTCTCTGCTCTTCCAGTTCACCACAATACCTGGCTCAGGTTTGATTTTATTAATAAGACTCTTTAAGATTCGAGCTACATCAAGGCCTTTTGTCTCTGCCAGGTCTGAGAGAGAGAGGTGGGGGAAAGTCGGAGGAGGAGAAGGAGAGAGTGGGAGAGGGGGAGAGAGTCCAGCATAGGATAGGTATGTTGGAAAGAAGCTGCAGGAACTTAGCGCTGAAAGGTTTTTACAATACTTTGAATATTACTGAACAGACAACCTAAATAGAGACACATGTATCTACAGAAATATAATCATTGTCTCTGATTTGAAGTCCAGTTTAAGTATTCTACAGTGGTCTGCTAATTCTTGTAGTTTTGAAATTCATCAATGTTTGACAGGTAAGACAGTAATAAAATTTGTTTCAAAGGCTTAGAAAAATATTCAAAGCCAGAAATGTTAATGGACTCAACATAAAATAATTGCTCTTGCAAATGAGACATTAAATCATAATTTAATTAATTAGAAAGGAAGTAATGTTCTGTGCATTGTGTTTTATAAGCATAATTTAATTTTGTAGCATAAGTAAAAATTTAAAAAAATAAAGGGTTCTAATGCACCGTGTTTATAAGACATTCTCTCGTTAAGTACTGAATTTCATTACCTCTTTTCTTACATAATTATAGCATTGAGGTTCAATATTAAAGGCCATTTTGGTATTATATAAAAAGGGCCTCAGTCCATTTCTCTAGTACATCAAAGAAAGAGGAGATGACAGAGTTTTGTGTGGTGGAAATTATGTTACAAAGGCTATAGCTCCTAAGCAAACTTCATTTAGGGACAGAGGAATTTGAAATTTCTCCTTTCAGTAAACCCTAAGTACAGGGGAGACTGGATAGCTCAGTAGAAAGGAATATGTAACACCCCCAGTGGCCATGTCAGAGGAGCAACAGATGTCAATTGACTTCAGGGGATCTGCTTACCAGGAAACAAAACCCTGATGGATGAATCTCAGATAGGCAAGGCCCTGAGAGCCTTGTCTCCAGAATGTGTCTTGCTACTGTTGTGTCTTTGCACGTTGGCTGCTGTCATTTTTCTCTGGTATCTGGCATAGTGTGAGTGAGTGTGGGGAGATTCCCATTGCCCTTAATGCAGTATGATCATCTCTTGGAAATATCCCATCATTCTACTGGAAATTTTTACCTGTGGATTTTTATGAAGATGATTTCCTCCCAAGCTATACTGTTTAACTGAAGCTAAGTAAGTTTAAGCTTATTTATGCAAACCTTAAGTTTAAATAAGATTTTGATGTTGAGGGTTTTTAATAAATATAGTAAAGAATTAGGATAGAGGTTATTTTAGTGGAAAAATCAACATCGGGAAAGGTAGGATAAAATGTTGCCCTGGCCTCTGATAAAGCAGAGGCTGCAGAGGATAAAAAGTAAATACAAAGAAGTGTCACACAACTAGGGCCCATATTTTCACTTAAGGAGCTGCATAGATCACAGTTCAGGTTAATGATTAAGGAAAACAACTGAGTCCCAGGAGCCAGGTTGGCTCAAATTCTTTTAATTTTGATGTTGAAAGATGCATTCGCAAGTTTCAGTGTGCATCATAGATGAAACAAAGCCTTAGAATGACTTTAGGTTAGGATGTTTTGATAACAGCTCTGAGATGAAAAACCCTAGAAAACCATCTAAAGTTCACCAGGACTCATAGCTGGGGGACTTGTTAAGGTCAGGGATCAAAAAAAGCAGCCCAATTATAATTAGCTAATCTACTTTTCTTGCTAGGATTGGTTGGTGATCAAAGAGGATGATTAATTCCTTGTACCCATTTCTGCCCTCAAGCTCCTAGTATAAAAAGTGGTTGAGTGGGTATGCACCCTAAAGATTTAAAGTAGAGCTGACTGATTATTTTTCATATATAAATGTTTAGGTTTGTGATTCCTTTAAGATTCCTTCTTGATTATCTTTCAAGGTAAGTAATAAAGTGATTGGTCCTTTCTTTGTAACCGCAATTTGCAGGCTACCAGTAAAAGAACTGGCTGAGAAACACACCACTTACACTCTATAACAAGTTGCTTGGGCATGAATGTATGTGAATTCTTGAGACAATTTGTTTTTCACCTGTAATACGTAAACTGTTTAATCACGTAAGGGAGATGAAAAACATGTTTTTTTTTTTTTTTTAACCTGTATTCATTATAATCATTCACTTGAAAAATAGAATGTAACCACATTGTAATTTTTATATTGCCGGAAAGATCTTGTTGGGGTATATAAGCTGTAGAGGAAAAATAAAGAGCAGAATACAGAAGAATAAAGGAGAATACAGAAGAAAGAAACCATCAAGAGAGTGTCTTTCCCCTTGCTCCCTCAGATAAGAAAGTCTTAGTACACTGACTCCATGGATCCCCCTTTGAGCCCTGCGCTGCTGGAGGCCAGTCCTCAAGGCAGAGGTATAACACTCACTGTAGCACTGTTTTCTGGCTGATCCTTTGGTGCCACTTGGCACATGTGACCTGACACGTTTTAAACCATGCTATGCAAGTCTGTCTTGAGAGTCACAGCAATGGCCTCCTGAGGTGCAGAATGCAGCACACATCTGGAACATTCCCCATTTTTAACAAAGAATTAAAATGCTGGGGTTTTTGATGATCATAATTATTTTTCTTAAGGTAGAAGATATTAACAAACTTTATTCAGAGCCACTTGAACCTCATTAATTTGTGTGACTCATAAAGGAATTGATGGTACTGTGAATCTTAAAGGGTCTTATTAATAAAATCAAACCTGGAGCCAGGTATTGGGGTTAAAGCTGGGAGATCAGAGAAACAGAACAAGGCACAGCCACCTCACCTCACCAATTCCTCAGCTGATTTTGTTTCCTCCAACTGGAAGCCTCTGAGTCCTCATCCGAATGGATCTCAGCTGAACTGCTGCTCAAAAGCCTAAAAGCTTAACCAGCCTCTTGTTCCTGGTTTTCACGTGTTATATACCTTTCAGCTTCCTGCTGTCACTCCCTGGGATTAAAGGCATGTGTCACCATGCCTGGCTGTTTTCAGTGTGGCTTTGAACTCACAGAGAGCTGAATGGATCTCTGCCTCCGGAATGCTAGGATTAAAGGTGTGAGTGCCACCATTTTCTGGCCTCTATATCTAGTGGCTGTTCTGTTCTCTGACCCCTGATAAGTTTATTATTGTGCACAATATATTGGGGAACACAATATCACCACAATTGATTTTGTCTTAAATACAACTGTAGGAATTGTCGGCACTTACGGTGATTGGAGATTTATTGGTGTCAGTTCCTACTCTAGTTTTTGGGGTGGGGTGTGTGCATGTGTCTGTGAGCATTTGTGTGGATGCATGTTTGTGAGTAAGTATATGTAGTGTGTATGCATGTGTGTTCACACCTCTTTGGGAGTGCATGAATATATGTAGAGCTGTATGTGTGTGTGTCTGGGACAAAGCTTGATACTGGTTGTCTCTGCACTTGATTCTTTATGTGAAAGTGTTTTTTCTTTTCACACAGTGTATTCTGATCATGGTTTTACCTCATTTGTCTTCTCCCAAATCCTGTTGACCGCCATACCCATCCAACGCCATACCTTCTTTCTCTAGAAAACAAATAAACCAACCAACCAAAATTAAAGCAAACAGAGGGGGAAACAAAGAACAAAAACAAAGAAAGAGCATAGGAAACAACCCCCCTCCCAAAACCCATAAAAACTCCAAATAGTAAATCCCAACAGATAAACAAAAGTAAGGTTAGAAATGTTCAAAAAGTATGATGAGACACAGCATCCTTCCAAATACCATTGAGCTTATTGGCCATCTAGTGCTGGGCATGGGGCCTATTCTGAAGTGTTTGTATACCCAGTGAGACCCCACTGGAGAAAACGAACTTTTCCTTTGTGAGCTCTTGTCAGTTGGAGACAGCAACCAGGTTAGGGATGGAGGTGTTTGCTTCCCCATCTCAGTGCTGGGATACCATCTGTCGAATCCATGCAAGTCCTGTGCATGCTGCCACAATCTCTGAGTTCATATGTGCATCAATCTTGTTTGTCTGGAGGTCACTGTTTCCTGGTGTCTTCCATCCCCTCTGGCTCTTAAAATCTTTCTACCTCCTCTTCTGCATAGCACCCTGAATCCTGAGGGGAAGGGTGTGATGAAAACATCGAATTTAGGACTGTGTGTTTCAAGGTGTCTCACTCCCTGTACCAATTGTGGGTCTTTCTATTCCCATGTTCTTTAGGAGGAATCATCCCGGATGATGGTTGAGTGAGATACTGGTCCATGAGTATAGCACGAAGTCATTAGGAGTCATTTTATTGGTATATTCCTTTAGCAGGGCAATGTTACTTAATTTTTCCCCTAGGTTCCTGGCCTATCTATTATCAAGTTCTTGGCCACCTGAGCAGTATCAAGCATGGGCTCTATCTCATGGAATGGACCATAATTCTAATCAGATCATGGTTGGTTACTCCCACAAACTTTGTAAAACTATTGCTTTATCACATCTTGAAGGCAGGTTATCACTGAGGTAACACAGCTTGTCACTGAGTATTAGAGTGTGAGTTAGACTTGTGCACATTAGGGAACCATCTTAGGAGAAGCAGGTGCATTGTAACTTTATTGTACATGAAAGGTTGTGGCACAGAGTACAGTCAGGACTGTTGGCTGAAGCTTCTGAGGCAGCCCAGTGTGCATCACTTCTCCCTCTCCTGGGCAGAGAACATCAAGGAAGTGAAACATCAGGTAATGCATAAGCAAGAGTCCACATTAATGAATCCAAGTCTTAAAGACTTTGATTCATCCATTTCTAGCCCATGTCTGATGGTGTAAGCCTGTGCAGTGTTTGTTTTGTCTATTTAATGGGCTTTTCTGTCTTTATTAAAGATCACCTTCAAGATGAAAGAACTGAAAAGGTGTAGAAACCATTTGAGTAGCCATCTGCAGACATACGTAGCCTCATCCATCATCAAAATCTCCCAGTGGGATGGTGCTTTTGATAAAGCTGATGAACCTATGTTGACATCATTATCACACATTTATCATAGTTTGCAGGGATTACGTTTGATGCTGCCCACTCTGTGAAGTTTTTAAAATATTCAGTGGACATATGTACCAAAATGTAATCCGACTGAAGTGCTTTACTTCCCTAAATTCCTTTTGAATGCCACTGATCATCTCATATGATCTTCATCCAACGGTAAAAATGGTTGTACAACTAAAAAATTCCTGTATTTAGGAATATACCTGAGAAAACTAAAAATACAGGTTCACACAATGACATAAAAATGTTGATGCCCATGGCAGTCAGGTTCACAATAGTCATAAACCAGAAATAATCAGATGCTAGCTTATTCCAGTTAAAACTGGCAATTTTCAAAAAGATAGGTGTTAACAGCCATAAGTAAGGATGTGGGGAGCCAAGTACACCATGTGCTCTGTGGGGATGAAAAGTGGTAAAATTATCACAGAAGCTGGTATAGAGGTCCCCCAGAGTCTTAAACCACCACATATCCCAGCAACCCTGTTCCTAGGTACCCATACACCAGAAGTGATGTCAACATAGGCTGAGCTGACGTTGTACCCCATGTTTACTTCATAGCTATTTCCAGTGGCCAAGAAATAAAAGATCCCAGTGCTCATCAAAGGATAAAGGAAATACAGCAGAGTTGCAGAACAGAATACCCGAGTTCAGTTCCCAACAGCTACAGAGCAGCTCACAACTGTTTTTAATGTTACTTCAGGGATCCTAGGGATCCAGTGCCCTCTTCTAGCCACCATGGGTTCCTGCATGCATGTGGTGTATATACACATATATAGGCAAACAGTTATAAACATGAAACAAAAATAAATCTTTAAAAAAATGACTACACAACAGATATAATTCTATGTATATAAATTTTAAAATATACAAAACAGTACTTACTGTTAAAAGTATAGTTTTACCTTTTGAGAAAAACAGAATTACTAAGAAGAATATTGAGATAATAGTAATAAGTTTGTCAGGAAGTTCATTGTGTGATAATTTTATCAATTGAGATAATAGTAATAGATTTGTCAGGAAGTTCATTGTGTGATAATTTTATCAATCTCAGACACATGCCTTGTTCACGATTCTTTATATTTTAATATAAAGGTAGTATTAAAAGCTATAACTTGTAGAAAATCACATTAGCTTCATAATATAAAAATATCAATGTCAGCCAATATGTATAATTGGAAAATTTTTATCTGCATTTAAGAAGTCATATGCTACTGTCTTAATTTTACCCACTCTGGAAAAATTATACAACAGTAATCATCACATAAACAGGAAAATTGTGGCCTCAGAATTCAAGAACTTGTATCTAGTAATTAGTAAATATTTTCTGAGATCATCACCCATATTTTACATATATTACCTGTGTTTTACAAATGACATATTCAGCTAGATTAAGTCAGATGACTTGGCCAATGGGATTCTGATTACTGAATTTATGTAAATGTTAGTTCTTGACAGCAGATGACATTACCTGAATTGTATGAGTCAATTTCCCGTCACTGCAGGCAAGGAGTGCTCAACACCACCTTGTACTCCCCTCTCTATTAGTAAGTGTTTCTTTTTTTAAAACTGAATGTAGAAATTTCCTTAACACAGGAGAACTAGCACTTTCCAAATTCACATGTGAGCAATGTTTTTCACCCATGTATCTTCTACACTCCACAGTCTAAGTAGGTCCTTTCCTTCCCACTGAGTTACTGTGCTGTGGAGAACTGCTTTGAGTTAAATTAACGGATTGAAGGAATCAACTCCTGTCTTTATCTCCAGGGAGGATGATGTCCATAAAAAATGGGTTTTGTCAAGTGTGCCTGAGTGTGGAGAGTGATGGGAGGAGATGGAGATGGGAGGAGATGTTAGTAGAGTGGCAGGTTGGAGTAAAAAAGGGATAGGGAAGACCATCTACATTTAACACACTCCTGAGCTCTGGAAAGAGGAAGGGCTGAATCCAAATCTTGTTTTAATATGGTAAAATTGCTAACATTTATATAATTGCGTTCAGCTAACTGAAAGAAAATATGAGGTAAATCATGAAAACCTAAGGTTACTTATACTGAGCAGTCTGGATAAGATATCAAACTCAGTAATTGCAAAGAACATTAAAACATTCCTGCTTACTAATAACATTCTTATCGTTGATATATTTAACATATACATTATACAAATGTGTTTGCCTGACTTTCTAGCATTTTTAAATGGGTTTGTGACATGCAGCAATGGAGAAGTTCATTTCTTACATTCTATTTCTAGTACATCCCAGAAAATTGGCAATCAGTCCCCCCAAATTAAGATGAAGTGTTTAATGAAGTAGCGACGGAAAATTTCTTTTCTATTACAAAATATTCCTTATCTTATTAGTTTTGTTTATGTCATGCTTTGTGAAGCTCCAGTGAATTTGCCCCCAAGATACTCGCTCCCTTCCTGATGAAGGCTGATTTTTCTGACTGAGTGCTAGTAGAATATGTTTCATTTTTCAGAGACGTCTCCCCAGTGCTGTCCTAGAACCATTTCAGAATGAACGAGAAATTGCTCTTTCCCAAACCAGATGTTTTCTATTTTGATTTTCCATTTGCTCAATGTTCCTGCAAAGAATTTTTTCCCTTAACAATAGTAAATAATGTCCATATCAATTATATGCTTGAAGGGAGTCAGTCTCTCTCCTCCGCTGGCTAGACTATTTTCTGAAGGTAGTAGTTTGTTTTTTGTTTTCTTTTTTTCCCCCACGTTATGGGAAATCTAGTATTTGATAGACAGGGCTACCAGGGCTTGAAGATGTATCTACATATTTGTGTTCTTTTGAAAAGTTATATTATGTAACCCCTGTTAAGGCATCTAAAGTGGTCAGATTCAGAGTCAGGGAGAACTGCAAAGTGGGTTGGAACACTAGGGCGAGGCTTATCAGCGATGAACAAGTTTGTGTCTGTGAGAGACCATCCAGTCAATGCTGCTGCATTCTAGAGCTAAGTAATTTTTTCCAGTGGGTATATCTCATGCAGAATTTTCACAACAAATAAGCATTGAGAACTATTAAACCTTTTTCCGAGTGGCTGTGCCTTTTCACATTCCTACCACCAATGTAGGAGTGATCTGTTCTCTCTGAATTTCCTGCGCTTGATCTAAATCTGTGACGCTGTGTTATACAGGGACAGGAAAGTCTTCACCAGGCTATCATATGGTAAACGAATCAGCATGCCTCTATAAAGCAATCCTTCTAAATTAATGGACGTCGTTAAGCAAAATGGTGGTATATGATAAATTCCACTCACTACATAAGCTGTGCATGTACCTAAATACAGGAGCACAGGGTCTGTGATGGCAATGGACTATTCTTGTGAAGACTTAAGCAGGGGGAAATCACATGTATAGGAATCAGTACAGCTATGCATACTCATTTTGCCAAATCTATACTAAAAATTCTCTAAATATTTTTAATTCTGTCTCCTCAATTTTCATGTTTAGTCTTCAAAATCTGCTAATATGATATCTACTTCAATGTTTTGGGAAAAAAAAACCACATCATCTTGCTAAATGTAATTGATAATTTTCAGTCATCATCTTCTCTCACCTCTCTCTTGACTTACTTGGCTCATTATTTTCTAAGTGAAAATCTCTCGACATAATTTCCCACGCACACTTTCCCATTTGCTTTTCAGCACACAGGATCTCTTTTCCTTTGATGCTAAGTGCTGTCCTCTACTTGTCTGTTTACTGCTGAGGTAGGCCTTGGTCCTTCCCGTAGTAAATTTCTAGTCACGCATATGCAAGACCTTGAGTCCCTCTCCACCATGATTGTAGAATTTACATCTTTTTTTTCAGTTTCCTAATCCATATACCCACTGTTTTTTTAATATATACACTCCAATAACATTTCAAACTCAGAACTAAAATAATATTTACAACAATCTGAATACTGATTAAAAACGGAAGATTTCCCCCTGGACAATCTTCATTGGTCCGTAACGCTGTTGACTGCTCAAGGAAATTGTACCTGGTCCTGTCCGTCTCTGGTTGAGCCAAAAACTCTGGCAAAGTCACTGTGCATTGTCCACTCATGCTCCTTTCTTATATTTGCAATTTGACATTGAGTTGAGTGATTATTTAGCATAATCATTTAAGTTATTTCCATTTCTCGGCCATATTTCCACCAGGGCGTCCTAAGATCCTTACAGGCCACTGGGATCTATGAAGCAAGATCCTGATTGGTTTTACTGTGTCCACTTAATTTCCTTCAATCCCTTAATAACCCAGCACTGGGCACATTGAATTATGACATGCCAATTATCGCCCACTCATTTGAAAGCTGCAAGAAATAAGGGCTTAGAAATGTTCTGGTTTACCATAGCCTGAATAAAAGTCACAACTAGGTCAAGTACTGCAATGTACCCAGTGCTGTGTCAGTGAGTCACAGAAATGAGTTTGGAACAGAATTTTATCTTAGTGGCTACTAAATGGTGAGACATGTTCCATTAGTTTATTTCCATTTCTTGGACGTTTTATTAATTGACAATTGTGATTTCTATCAGAGGTTGAAACTATGTAAAATAAAGACATGCAATTGATGGAAGATTGGAAAGTCAAATCCTATCCTCTCATACCTTCAGTACAGAAGGATAGCTGGCTCCTTGGAAATCCACTTCGTACCTGGAGCTGATTATGTATGTGTCCCCCTCCCCATCAGAGGTAACTACCATATGAGTTTCTTTGCTTTTCTCTATATTTTATGACCCTCTGTATTGCTATTGTACAATTTGGGTAGTTTTAAGTTTTTATAATATAAATGGAATATTGTCTTATGAGATAAACTTTTGTTGAGTTTTGTATTTTGAGATACACGTCTTTGTGGTTATGAGGCAATGTATGTTTTACAGACAAGGACACACCACAGTTGGTTTCTAGGTTTTATCTGTAAGGAAGATTGTTGTGGGGCTGGGGAGATGGTTCAGTAGGTAAAGCACTTGCTGTCTAAGCACGAGGACCAGAATTCAGATCCCCAACACCCGTGACAGTGATGGACAGGTGTGCATTCCATCTGTAATGCAACACTTGGGAAGCAGGCAGAGACAGAACCTAGAAAGTTGGTTAGTTAGACTGGCTTAATATTGGTGATCTCTAGGTGAAGTCAAGAGACAGTATAGGGCAGAAAGCAATCAAGGATGACACTGAATGTCTTCTGTATGCAAGTATACACACGGTTTGTATATCTGTGCGCGCACACACACACACACACACACATACATAAAAGGAGTGTTGCCACAAACATTCTCATTCAGCTACCCACTATTACGTTTTTCAGATATTCTCAAGTGATATACAAAGAGTGGACTTAAGGAATTGTAACTTTTTCCCTTCCACCAGAAATGTATGTTCATCTTATACAATTTCATCAAATATTGGTGTGCCCTCAAATAAACATTTCTCATTGTTGTTTTAGTTGACAGAATAGTCTTCTTCTAATTTTCAAAATAATTTAAAATCTAAGCTCCAGGATTTCTATTTTAGTGTCTGTATATCACACACATTTTGTCTGTCCCTGGGGCTCATTTTTCCCTTTGCCACCTGTCTCCATCCTTCTGAGGACTTTGATAACCAGACCTCACAACTGGAGAAGAGAACATTGACTTTGTATATTGAGCCATCTTTCCATCCCTAAAATTTGATTTTATTCCACCTCCATTTCTGCACCATTTCATGCTTTTGATCATCCTTCTCTTAAAGGACTACTAGTAGGAATGCTTTTGCATCTTTCTATTTCCAAAAATTTCTCTTAAAACCATTCTCTTGTTTTCCAAATCTTAATTGTGTTGTGTCAGAAACTAGAGGAATTGAGAGTGGATAAAACACTGGTTATGGCCTTGGCATTGCTAGGAGTCTGAGATGGTTACAGCAGAGAAAATATGCAAGAGAAAGGAAAGAAAAATGTCAGATAGAAGCAAGGGCAGGGACTGTGGGTCCTGTAGTTCGTGGTGATGTGTCTGGATTTTATGTCAGTGTCAAGAAGCCTTGCAGGCATGCTGAGCAAGACAGTGAAATGGCCCAAGTCACATTTTAAAGATCATTATGTATCCAGTGCAGAGAAGCTCAGCATGAGCAGGAACCTACAGGTTTTCTAACCTGCAGCAGTCTAGATGAGGCCCAACAGGGACTTGGGTGACTGTGGGATCAGTGAGATAGGAAGGATCCATCAGGTTAGAGATATGTTTTAAGAGGAGGGAGCTGACAAAGTAAGCTTTTCAGAAGTTCCAGGCATGCTTCTAGACATATTAATGTGCCCTAGCAAACTGAAAGTCTGATGTGACCTTGTCTAATTTGACAGAATTTACTTAAACAGGACCTTGACTTTTTTCCAGTATCTCTTTTGACACCAGGTGCAGATGCACAGTAATAAACATGATGGGATAAAAGAGCTGACAAGAAGAAACGGAATAGGGCATTTTTCATGGCAAACCTTGTCACTGAGGAGGGTGAAGGTGAGGTAGCTGATGGCAGCACCCGATAGAAGCTGTCCATCAAAGAAGCCGATTTCTTCATGAAATTAGAGATTTTCTAGGGACATCATTTCTAACTGTGGATTTCTTATGAGTCTTCTCTTGACTCCAATGCTGAAGGGCTGCCCAGTAGGGAGACTGAAGGATGGAAACCAATAGCTAAGTAGATTTGGTCGCATTGTTGGCCAGCTCAACATCTATACTCAGCATAACAATAGCTGCTTCATTGATATTCCATACACTACAGGGGATGTCTGCTCCTCATGCAAGACTGCAGTTTGCAGAAACACCTCATATCAAGTGTGTGAGTTGGGAGTTGTCTTACAGGTTATTTTACCTAATAGACCGCCAAAGGCAGAAGAGCTCTTCCTTCCCAAGGCTGCCACAGTAGGAGGCAATTGCCTAGCAACACACAGTCTCAGTGGCAGAGCTGTGGCTTGATTCTTAAAGATTTTTTTTTTTTTTTTTTTTTTTTTTTTTTTTTTTTTTTACTGAGAGCTGAGGGTAAAGAGGCATCACAGCTGATTCTTTCCTATCATTTATCATTTAATTGTTTTGCCTAACTTGTGATTCTTAGCGACAAGCTGGGCAACTGATTTCTCAAGTTTGAGTAGTGACTGAAAACATGAACAAGTTTTTCTCCATATGCTGCAGTTGTTCAGGTTATGGTGTGTTGCTTTGGGATGATCCCTAAGCAAGGGTTTGTAGTTTTAGGATGACTTAATACTACTTATTTGTGGAGATGAATCAAGCTGGTTGTATTTCTCTATTTCAAATCCAAACACTTTAGCGCTGCAGTGGCAAATGCCGAGGCTCTTTAGCCCTCAAAGAAAGCCTGCCTTTTGACAACCCTAGGACTCCTTCTAGAGAACATCTTTTGTACTGATCTTTAGCTTTTAGTGTGCGGTGGGCTTTATGAAAACTCAACTACTCAACTGCTTGTTTCTACAGCTAGACTGCAAAGGTGTTTTCCAAAAATGACACAGGTTTTGAATATGTAGGTCCACTGTTATATGGTCTACTGTTACTAATGTAAGACATGGAGAAGTCATTTAGAAGGATATTAGTATTTATTAATCAGGACCTGTGCTGCCTGTTTTACATATTTTAATTAGCAGACCGAAGTTTCATGGAGATATGTCAGTATCTATTGTTCTGTATCTGTAGTTTCAATTTATTACGGACATTTATTCAAGAAATATTTATGAAGTACCAACTATATGCCAGGTTTTGTAATGAATGTTGAAGATGTGCCAGGGAACTGAGTGAGCAAAATCTCTACCATAGAGAGGTTGTTGTGCTAGAGTTAGAGAATGGGAGAATTAGACCAAATAAAGAAAACATTCAATATTTCAAGCACAATGACCCATTATGTGGAAAAGCATAGGAGAGAAGGAGAAATGAATGTAGAGTTCAGAAAGGAGGGGTGTTAAATAACATGCAGCATTTTAATTAAAAAGGAGGCAGGGAAGGTAGCATTGACAGTGTGAATTTTAAGCAAAATCTTGATGGTGAAGGTAGTAGGCATCTGGAAGCACCCATCTGGGTGAGGGTCGAGAGTGTCAGAAGAAAATCAAGGGAGCCAGCATTTCTGAAACAGTATGAAGAGTGTAGGATGGATTAAGTAAATGGGTAGTGGCTTAGAGGTCATTGTGAAGACATTAACTCTAGTTCTAAGTGAAACAGGTGCCACTGAAGAGACAAGAGCCCTTCAGAGCACAGAAGGCACATTAGCAAGGATTTTAAGTGCATCACTGTGGCTTATGTGTTGACAGTGAGCTGTGAGTTGATGAAGGTGAAGTAGTGCAATGAATTGAAAGACTTCACAAGTGATGTAGGTAAGAGAGACTTGGCTGGGAGATTAGTGTTTTAAGTGCTAAGGAAGAATCATTCTCTTAATATAGTGTGTATGCAGCACGAAGAAGATACATTGAAACAGTGAAAAGATATTGGATGGTGTATTCAAGAATGACTCTATTTCTTTTTTACCTGTTAACTGTGAGGTTGTATACTTATGGGATGTGAGAAAGAAGAGGACAAAGTGGGCATACCTGGAAAGGAGATGAACTGTTTAGATTGTGCCTGTACAAGTTTTCAGGGCTGTTCTTTGTTTTATAATAAGGTTAGAGTTTGGAGAAGGCATACAGATGGGAAATACAACTGGGAGAGTCGGTAAATTGTGATACTTACATGTAGGGGAATGGTCACAACTACCAAGGGAAGGAAAATAGGTAGAAAAGACACAGAAGGTAGAGGCATATAGAGCATCCATCACCGGGATAGTGTGGAGGACTTGGCAATGTAGAGAAATAAAAGGCCAGAGAGGCTGGAAGTAGAGACAAGTGTGAAACTCTGAGTGTCTTGTACAAGGGAATTGTTCCAGGGAGAATGGAATGCACCTTGATCAAATGCCACAGGAAGGCTGTAAACACGAGTTTAGAAATGAATGTTATGTTTTTTAACACAAAGTTCATCAAGATCAGAAATGTCAGATGTCAGGATTGAACCTATTTGGTGGATGCCTGAGGTTCGAAGAGAGGAGAGGAAGGGGATAAATGAGGACAGATGCCATTTCGATCCAAGTCTATTCAGAAGAGAAAACAGCAGCAAGAGCAGCAAATGGACAGTGCATGGCTGTAGCTAGAGTTTTCCTGCCTGGCCCACAGTCAGGACAAATCTCTCTCACCTGCCAGTCCCACAGCCGCTCAGAACTGACCAAGTAAACACAGAGACTTATATTGGTTACAAACTGTATGGCTGTGGCAGGCTTCTTGCTAACTGTTCCTACAGCTTAAATTAATCCATTTCCATAAATCTATACCTTGCCATGTGACTCGTGGCTTACCGGCATCTTCACATGCTGTTTGTCATCGTGGCAGCTGGCAGTGTCTCTGACTCAGCCTTCCACTTCCCAGGTTTATTCTCCTCCTTGTCCTGCCTATACTTCCTGCCTGGCCACTGGCCAATCAGTGATTTATTTATTGACCAATCAGCAACACACTTGACATACAGACCATCCCACAGCACATGGCAGATGTAGAGTAAAGGAAGTGCAGGCAGAAGTTCTAGAACAATAAGAAACCTGACTTAGCAAGCACAAGGAAGACACACTCTCATGATAGGAGCGGAGCTGCTTTGTGGTGAAGTAGGCAAAGACTATGTTAAGCACAGGGGAAGAAAAGAGTTTTTGTGGTAATTTCTCTTCAAATGGCTCCTGTTCCTTCCATGAACATCCCAGATGCTTTATGTGGATGAGAAACTTCACTAAAACAATTAGAACAAGATAAATGTTTGGAATTTCATCTACTGAGCAAGAAGACAGAACCAGCAGTGGGAGGAGGGTAGGTTTTGAAATGATGGCTAAGAACCAGAAGAATAAGAAATGTATGGAGAAAATAGCAAGAGCAACAGAAGCAAGTCCATGATGGTTTGGCTGGCTGGGTGTGACGACTCTGCCTCTCTAGCCATCCTCCATTTGTCCACTTGACTGATTGATCCACACATGCCCAATATCTAGTAACAGATCATTATCTGTGCCTCAGTCCTTGGCTTCTTTTCTTCATATATTCCCTTCCTTGGTGTTAGTATATTGAGCAGTGAGTGTATCAGCTTTGTAGACACAGGTGTACAGTCAGCCAAGGGTTGAACTTAACTCTTTGTGTAAGGTGGTATGGGGCATGTGTATTTGCCTATGTACGCACATAACACATCAAGTGTCCTTATTTCTTTCTACCTTGATTTTGAGATGGGGGTATGTGTGTCTCTCAGTGAACCTGATTTGGTTACACTGGATGGCTAAAGCCTCACAAATCTCCCTGTCTCTTATTCTCTAGCATTGGGATTGTGGACATACACAGCTTATACATAGGTACTAGAGACTAAACCCAGGTTCTAATGATTGTGCAGCAAGTAAGTGTTTTTACCAACTGATTCATCCCTCCAGCCCCCAGCATTTGATTTTTTTTTTTTTTTGGTTTTTCGAGACAGGGTTTCTCTGTGTAGCTTTGCGTCTCTCCTAGAACTCACTTGGTAGCCCAGGCTGGCCTCGAACTCACAGAGATCCGCCTGGCTCTGCCTCCCGAGTGCTGGGATTAAAGGCGTGTGCCACCACCGCCCAGCTAACATTTGATTTTAATAGATTGTGTTAAGGTAAATTAAGTAGGTGGTATGGTGGAAGACATGGAATCCAAATCTGAAAGAGTTGAGTGAGGAAAAACCCTAGAAGTAGCTTTGAAAAGCATGAGTGACTGAAATCTGTCTAGTCTAAACAGCGACACAATGAAAGTTCTTCCTTGGTATCCACTGCATTCTTCAAATAAAATACATTCTGCTGGACTAATTCTCTATATAAACTCTAAAGTGCACAAGATTTGTTTTTGAGTTGGGTCCTTTCCCAGACTTCCAATCACAGAAGTTACGTTAAAATAAATTTTAAAATCAACTTTTTATTCTGGAGTTCATGGACATTAGATTATGTAGACTTAATTTCTAATCCTCTCATATGGTTTTTAAATCATGGATTTCACTATTTTGCTTCTAGCTTTTATTTATTTTCCTTCTGAGTTCAACTCTAATATTTGCCTTTGGTATTAATAAACTAAGAGTTATCATTTTCCTGTATATTTAGAATGATACTGTGTCTCTGAGTCATTTTAACATAAATTTGCATATATTCCTTTTTTTTTTAAAAAAAACTACACACCAGCTATTTCACTAATTTGACCTTTTGACAGTTTTGCTGTTAAGAGCTCTGGGCAGTAAATGTTTTACATTTTTGTATAGTTGTTTGTTTGTTCAATTTTATTGAATATGTCACAACTTTAGGCACATGGAGCCCTCTTGAGTTAATAATGAGAGCTTACTTCATGCCATAAATAACCGTCAGCACTATGTATTTAAACTTTGTGATAGTAAATTGTAGGAAGATCTAATTTTCATGTTTAAAGAGGAATTGTTGTTCTGGAAAGTATATTACAATTTAGAGAGGAGATTGTTTTTTTATCATTATTAGAGGTTAGGATTCCTTTAGGACTCAAAATAACAAACACCCCTTTCCTATGAATGCAGCCAAGAAATTGCTTTAAAGATTCCTTTCTGAAAAAAAAAAAATCTACGTGAGTCATTAACAGCTGTACACATTAGAGGGCCTGAAATGTTTATCATATCATGGGTTTAGTATACAAATCAGTAAGAGTTCAGGGAAAAACTAATACTGTTATGGAGATTATTAAATTTTTATTGTATTCATTGTCAGATTTAAGAATTACTCTGTGCTGCAACACAATTATTTCTATAGCTCTGCTCCCAGCTATTCTTTTTGGCAGAAAGAAAGGCTTTAGCTGAAGTTTGATCTTTCTTTAAAAATGTGAGTCAGAGAATAGAACTATTATTTTTATGGCAGCATTCCAAACTTCAATTTTAATCTCTCTTGTAAAACAATTGTCTTCTCATAATTACAAATAAAATCCTTAGGTATCAGATACAGCCTTGAAAAACATCATCAGCTGTAGAATTTAACAGTGAAAATCTTGCCTTTGCCTCTTTTATGCATCCAGCATCTCTCCCCACCAGACCTCAGGTCATGTTCTATCAAATGCATTTACATCTCTAGCTGTGTGTCTGCTAACTTTGACATTCTTGGGAATATAGGAAAGTAATGTTTCATGATCTCTCTCTTTGTTAAAAGTCCCTCAAAGATAAATTTTTCATCTACTGTATAAAACAGACGATAAAATGTTCATTAATTTCATAACTAAATGGTGTACTTCACTTTACCAGTCAGCATGAGGGAAGAATTGGTTTCCATAATACCTAGCATTAGGCTTTTCCCATCTGTGAGTGCTACTGATTGGCCTTATTTTGGAGACAAATCTTCAGTATGCATCAGACACTTTCTTTTTTAATCTTGATGGCAATTTTGTCCAGTTGACTTCATTATTGTAATTTAAGTGATAAGATAGGGAAATATCCTTGGACCATGGTTTCCAAAGCCACTTTAAAAGCATTGCCCATTCTCAATGTCAGCACTCAGATGCCTCTAGGATTTATAGAAAAAGTGAGGTGAGAGGTTAAGTCTAGGTGATGGGCTAGAATCTGTGTTTTCCTAAGGAATTCTGGGATGCTTAACTGGAAAATCTCTAAGTCACAAGCACAAAGGTGATTCTGGCCTGGTAGTCCAATGTTTTTTGTTCCCATTTCCATAATCAGCTGCCACCTTCTCTCTAGACTCACATTATGACTGAGACAAAAGATGAAGGTGTCTAGTTTTAAGGTGATGAGTGGCATTAGAGCCCAGTTTCCAGGGGTTTCCCTGTACTGAATGCATTTATGTGTCCTAAAACATGGACCCTCTACATGTTTTTCTTCTTAGCTCAATACTTCAGTCATTCATGGCCAGAAATCTCCTTCCTGTGAAATCCAATAAGCTTTCTTTAATTGAATTGTGACTCGTTTATTTCCAGATGTCTTCCTGATGAGCTCTGTCAATCTTTGGTTTAGAGCCAACACTTGCCACGAGTCCCAACAGCCTGTGTGCATCTGTGACATGACATGGTTTTGTGGGCCATTACTTCTTTTTAACAATGTCAGCAGAGTGTGAAACACTCCATGTGCTCTTCCAAAGGACAGCTTTGTTTTCTGGACTATTAACCAGCAAACTGGATGGCTACCTCCTGAAATATATCATGTATCATTTAAAGATAGAACACAGTGGCTTCATTACATAAAAACAAGCCATACAGCTTGATGAGGTTAAGGAATTCAGTAGACGCAACAAGGCAAGACAGGAGCTCAGTAGATGAAATGCAGGCATGATACTAACGACATAAAGATGATTTTCCCAGATCCCCAAATGAGTGCATTATAATAGGACATTTGCTTATTAACATCTATGTTTATTTGATGGAAATATGATAAACGTCACATATTCTCAAATCTTAATTATCTCTGATAGTTTTTGCTTTGAGGTTCTGTAATTGCACAATATATGCTTTACTATCTCTTCTGAAGACAGGGCATCTATTAAATTCATTTAGTGGGAAAAATGTTTTCCTATTAGAACTTAATTAAATAGGGGAACATGTCCTGAAATTAATGTACTCAGCCTATTTCCTGCCTGCCTGTCTAATGTTAGCCTTTTAGATGGCCAGATATTTCACAGATCTGAAATGATCCTAGCTCTTTGAGCAGTTCTTTACCTGTCTATTTCTATTGTGCATTTTATTCCTTCTGATAGCCGCCTTCTATTAGATTTCTCTCTCTCTTTTAAGCTCCATTAATATCGACTTTAAGCCATTGTCAATAGAATAAATAAAACATATGAAAGAGCCCCTAAAGCCAGCTCAAGATATTTCTAGTGATCACTCAGGTTGAATTAATTAGAATGCCTTTTGTAAATAATTTATAAGCCATGGGTGGATAATATCATGAATTGGAATGAGTTCCTGTGGGTTTGTAAATCATTATTCATGACTGATATGTAACTGACACATCGACACATCATCACCTGATTTTTTAGTAGTGTCTAAGAGAGAGAGAGAGAGAGAGAGAGAGAGAGAGAGAGAGAGAGAGAGAGAGAAATTAAGTGGATGTTGCTCAGAGTGGCATCTGGCAATGGTACAGTTTAGGACAAACTCAGAGGAAGGAAAGACTGGCTCTGGAGTTTCTGAAGAAGTTTTTACAATTTCTCCAATCTTTTTGTTTAGGGTGTAGCAAGGTGTGGAAGAACTGGGGAGCTTGAGAAGGTGGAAGCACAGTCTCTTGAAGAGCAACCACTACCTCGTTCTTTGTTTTTCTATTAGAGCCATCCCATTTGTGGCTTCTCCTGGGAGAGTGTATAAGATGAAGAGTAGGATAAATGTGGGAAGCTGACTATTTGTGGAACCCCAGGCCTATGCTAGCTTCACATTTTTGATTAGCTTTTTTTTAATTCCTAAGTTAGTTGAAATAAATAGTTGAAAAACCTTTAGAGTAGTAAATTACCTTAAAGTGATTTATAAGATTAGGCAAAACTAACAACATGAAAACTGAGCAGTTTTTGGTGGGATGAATAATGACCTCTCCAATTATGATTCAAATAAGTGTTGGAACCTGGACTGGGCCACACCACTGGCAGGGTAGCCTCTAGATGTAAGAAACCTTGCTAGCTCTTAATAGAGCAGTTACTTACATTGTCTCAACATAGCTACCTATGTACTGAACTTTCTCTGTCTACAGTCAGAGAAGTATGGCATTCTGATCTGGAGAAATATTTGACACAACACTCTTGCTGATGGAGCCTCCAGGCTCCAAATAAAGACCAGGACAGAGGTCCCCAGGAGCTCCCAGAGAACAGAAGAAAACACACACAACCAGCCTGGAAGAGAGGGCACTGCCTCCTGGCTGCCAGCCAGGCACAACAGGAACCTCAGTGCAGAGCTGCACTGGGCTGAATTAGGATAGCAGTTAAATGCACTTGGAATTGGATTCATTCCCAGACTTTCCAGTAAGGAGCTCATGCCTGCTAACACCTCGATTTAAGCCCAGAGGTCGATGCAACACTTCTGACCTACCGAACAATGAGAGAACAGGTGTGTGTTTTAAGCTATGGTAATTATTATGGCAGCAATTGAAAATTAATCTAAATAGTAGCTAGAGTTTATGGGCTTGAGCTTGTAGCTTTCTCTGCCTTTATATCTCTACTGTAAAATGTATAGATAGATGAATTGATGAGCTTTTATACTATGTAATATATCTATGGATAGCATTAGCTTTGTTTGTATGGAAGTAGATACTATTCCAAAGTAGTTGTCAGAATTCAGTATAACAAAATCAGTGATGGAGCTGGAGGTATAGCTCAGGGGATAATAATATTTCCTGTTCTTGAAGAGGACCTGAGTCCAGTTTCTAGCACTCACAACAGGCATCTCATAATCATTTGTAACTTCAGCTTGTGAGGATGTGATGTACTTTTCTGGCCTCCACTGGCACAAGTACTGGCATGCAGAGTCAGACAGAAACACACACACACATACACACACACACACACACACACACACACACACACACACCCCACACACCATATATATGTACATATATATAGTAGAAAATTGATCTCCAAAATAAAATCAAGCAAGTAATTGTCATGCTATTTATATGCAATTTTTATGTTGTCTATCTGAAAATACATAAAGATGAAGAACGTATTTTCAGGAGAGTCCTCACAGTGTAAGTTGAGGCATATATTTCTGACAATCTCAAATTTCATGTATCAGTACTGCATTTACATAAATACCTCTTCCTCTCTTCTCTTTCCAACTTCTACTGTGTCCACTCTCTCTCTAGTTCAAGTCCTCTTCTTCTATAATCATTATTGTGACACAGGTACACAAACACACACATTTACAACCTGCTGAGTCTTTTAGTGTTGCTCCTGTGTCCATGTGTCTAAGGCTCACCACTTAGGATTGGATCACCTATCGGGACTCATCCTTGGAGAAGAGTGATTCTTCCTCTCTCAGCAATCATTGATTGACTGTAGCTCTTCCTCCAGGGTGGGGCCTTGTGAGATCTTCCCACCCCATCCACACTGACTGGTCAACTAGTGTTGTTTAGGCAGCCATGTTGAGATTTCATTGGTGTGGCTTCTCTGTCATGGATAGGAGATACCATCTCAAGCATAAATCCTGGTCTTCTGGCTCTTACAGTCTTGCTGTCTACCCTTTTGCAATGTTCTTCAACCCTTAGGTGTAGGCGTTACCTGACGGATGTTGGAGTCGGATTTGGGAACCCTGTGGTCAGTTGTTATCTGCATTTTGAACCGTTGTAGATTTCTGAAATGATTTCCATCAGCTGCAGAAATAAAAAAAGCTTCTTTGATGAGAATGGAGAGCATTCCTATGTTTGTTTATTTGGGGCTCTCATAATGCTGCTTTGGTTCAATAACTATATCTGCTTTCTGCTTACACATATCAATTAACTAAGCCAGCAACATTTTCCCTGTATGTGGTAGAAATGACCAAGGGTTGGAGGTTCACTTCAGAGGGATTTTTGCCAGGAACAGCCTGCATTTTAACCATGACACTGCTTTCGTGTTTACTAATTCAATCACCTCTTTCAATATGGATGAGACTATGGGATGATAATTGACCTGAACCCAAAAGTTAGAGACAATAGGAAAATACAACATTTGATTCTGTGTTTTAAAATATTTATTTTTATTAATTGTGTGTGTGCATGTTTGTAAGCCTTGAGGCTGATTCCCACATTGCCTTTGGAATCTAACATCATCATCCTTCCATACCCCATGTCCATTGCACAGAGATCCAAACATCCTATGTTGTTCTTTGTCTAAGTCCCATTTTCTTTCTCCTTTCTTTTAAAAATTTGAATTGTATGAAGCTGAAGTGAACTCTTTCCATTTTCCATGGTCTAACCCAAGAGGAGAGTAAATAGAAGTAGGACCCATCACATCAATCAGGCTTGCTTTTTCTGATTTCAGGGCAGGCCCATAGCTATTCCTTTGAAAGCAATGGTAAACACCTACAAAGCCAAGCTTTCCTTTTGATGCTTCTGTGAGTTTTCCCCACCCCCTTCACCAAGTACAATTCTCTGCACATGAAAACTATTTAACTGTTTTGTTCACCTGATTGTTTTATTTGATTTATTTTTAAAATTGCTGTCATATCAGAGATGTAGAACAATAACATGGGAGCCAAGAAGAGCTGCAGCATTGTCTCTCCTAGCATACAACTGTTGTAACATTTTAAATGTAGATTTTCTCGAGGCACAAGGGAATCAAATGAATCTGCGACTTGTTGACAATGTTGGTATGTTCTACACTAGTATCATGCATGTGTGTCATACAGCCAGTCAGGTGAGAGGTGACCTTCCTGACCTTACCCAGTGACATCAGGCAGTGACTTTCTGTCTTTGCAATCTTCTGACAAGTCAGGACTCACAATTGCATTTAGGGAAAATAAGCAGAGTGATTTCTTATAGGGATTCCAAATGGTGAGGTGATGGGGACTCTTTTATTCTAACAAAATACAAACTACTAATTTCAACAAAACTCCACACAATGGTGTAGTATGATCACCAGGCCACTGATCATTAGGTCACCAAATGCTGTTAATCTAGAATGAAGGATAAAACAGGTATTTTATATAAACCAAGTGGTTTATATGTACTGGCCATTACTATTATTCCTGATATTGATTGCCCATAAGACTAAAACTTTAACAGTGCTTTGAGAAGCTTATAAAAATGGGGGAAACAGTGTAAAATAGATTTCGTTTCATTTCTGAGTTAAGTGCATTTATTGAATGTCAGCACTGTGGTGAGCAGGGACTTCAGAGCAGTGTATAATCAGGAGCCATGTATCGATTACCTTCTCTGGTAAGGTACGGAGCAGTTTTGGAGCTGCAGAGTTAAAATTGACAGTTGCTTTTTTCAGGTTGCCTGTTTTATATAGAGGAGTCCAGTGTCTGCTCAATCTTCTGTAAACTTAGACTTTATCAATCATTTAGAACAGTCTTATGTGATTTAAAATGAAATTAGTGAGTTAAAAATACAGCCAGTTATGTTATGCAATGATAAGTGATAGAGATAAGTGCAAATAATATTCTTTAGATAAACTTTAATCAGGTCTCAAAATAAAAAGAAGTCTTACTATTTCTTGCAAAACTGGACTTTCACATTGGCTGTTGGATGTACTTAATATGAAAGTCACACACTCCCTGCCTCCTGCTGATCTTCTGTATTTCACTCTGTTCCCTGGACTCTTGAGTCCTTCTTGACTTGACATATTTGCTTATTATTTCTCGAATTCTTGAGATGCTACTGCCTATCAAAGATTGTTTGTTTTTCAAAAGTATTTTTTTTGTGTGCAGAATTTTCTGGTTCTTCCTATAATTCCTGGCACTAAAAATCCTATAAAGTTTCTCTTGGATTCTCTCTCTTGGGTGCTCATTCATAAGTGGAAGGACTTCCATAGTATTTAAACAGCCAACCCCATGGACTGGCCCTTCACTGAGCTGTGGTCTCATGTTTCTCTGATAGCTTTACATAGAGAAGGCCTTCATTTTTTGAGTTTCTGGTTAAAAGTTTAAGAGTCATATTTCATACAATTACAAAATGATGTATGCTGTTGCTGCTTTTACATCTGAAGAGGGTTATTGGAAAGAATTCAGGACTCTATCAGGCGTGTCATTAGTGAAGTCTGCATCCCAGGCCAGAAGTTCTCAACGGAGTCTTGTTTATCTGAGGTTCTGTACTTCCTCAGGAGAGTTTGCCAAGGTATTCTTATGTGGACATGGAAAGGACCTTAAGGATAATTTTTCTCAGTTCACCCTGACTCAGATCATGAGAACTTTTCCACTCTTACCACGCTCATTTCCCCCCTCACATCCATGCCTACCACCTGCATCTCCGTGGAATCATCACAGCCTCCTACACCTTCTCCATGGAATGGTCACTACGGGACAGCCGCTTATGTCTACCTGGTATGTGTTGACCTATTTGGTTCTCTGGTAAGGTGTAGAGGAGAATCAAAGAGATGAAACCACTATCAAAGACCCATCTTGGGGAATAAAATTCAAATGTACAGGACTCACAAATAGAGGGATCTCAGGAATGTGCTAGGAACAGTGAAATCTAGTGGAAGAAACAACATAAATAAACAACACAAAAATGGAAAGTGAAGGATAACCAGACTACAATCCACAGCTCCAGAGAAGCGGGCTATCAGGGAGGATCCAAAGAGAGATGCATGGATCACCCTGGGAAGTAGAAATAGATGAGATCTCCATGAGTAAACTGGGATGAGGGATGGGCAATGGAGGGTAGGAGATGGGGGATGAGAACATAAGGGAACAGGATGGTTGAGCTGGAACAGGGATGGGGTAGGAGAGCAATGAAAGTTATATCATGACAGAGGGAGACATCACGGGGATAGAGAGAAACCCAGTGCTAGGGAAGTTCCCAAGAATCCCCAAGGATGACCCTAGCTTATACTACTAGCAAAAGTAGAGAGGGTGCCTGAACTGGCTTGCCCCAGTAATCAGATTAGTGAATACCCTAACTGTCATCATAGAGACTTCATCCAGTAACTTATGGAAGCAGATGCAGAGATCCATAGCCAAACACCAGGCCGAGCTCCAGGAGTCCAGTTGAAGAGAGAGAAGAGGGATTCAATGAGCAAGGGCACCAGGATCATGATGGTGAAACCTACAGAGACAACCAAACCACACTAGTAGGGACTCATGAAATTTATATCAGTAGCTATGGAGCCTGCATGGGACTGGACTAGGCTTTCTGTATAGCAAGACAGTTGTGTAACTTTATCTGCTTAAGGGGCGCCCTGGCAGTAGGACCAGAATCCATCCCTGGTGCATGAGCAGGCTTTTTGGAGCCCCCTATTTATGATGGGACACCTCACACAGCCTTGAGGCAGGGGGAGGGGCTTGGACCTCCCTCTACTAAGTGTACCTCCCCAAGGGAGGTCTTACCTTCTTGAGGGAATGGGTGATGAGTTGGGAGTAAGAGGCTGGAGGTGTGGGTTGGAGGGAAGAGGAGGATTTTTGATTGGTATGTAAAATGAATAAAAAAATTTTCTTAATAAAAAAAGTCACAAAACATCACCACAACCCCCAAACTATTAAAATTAGTTGCAATAGAATGAAGGTATTTTGAAGTTTATTCTAGAAAGGGAACTCCAGAGAGAAGGGCTAAGGAAACTGGGAAAAAAAAATCTTCCATAAGTGTCATTTGGGGCTGGAGTGATAACACAGCTGTTAAAGGCTTAAGGCTCAAAACCAACAAATGGCAATCTAAAAATACACCTTAACTGCTTTTGAGCTAATATTCACATTACATAAAATCCACCATTGCAATAAATTAAAGAGTGTAATTCAGACACAGACTGGTGTCATGTGTCCTCACTTATTAATGGAAACTTAAAATCTGTGTCTCAGGAGGGGAGAGTGAAACAGGCTGAGCATGGCAGAGAAAAGGGGGGTACAGAGGTGCTCGATGAGGGAGCCCCAGCACATGAAGACAAGGAGGCAGCTCTTGTTTCTTAGTAAGGTAACTATTCCAAAAATCTATGAGATCTGTCAGTGTACATAGAAAGACATACAATGTTCCCACAAGTAAGAATGATTAATATTTGAGGAGATGGATGCTTTAACCACCCTGACTGGATTATACACATTGTACAGGTGTCAAGTTATAACATAGTAAAGGAAGTTATAATAAAATATAGTATACTTCATGTATAGATTGTGGATCAATAAAGCAGGTAAGTGTGTAAGACTGTAGACATGCCTAGACAGGTGCAGCACTTGATGTGAAAGCTCGAGGACCTGAGTTGAGATCCCTATAACCCACACGAAAGCCACATCACACTCCTGTAATCTCAGATTGTGGGAGGCAGAGAAAAGATCCCCAGACCATGCTGGATGGCTGGATGGGCCAAAATAGCAAGCCTTGGGTTCGGTAAGGGACCTTGACTCAATATATAAGGTGGAGAGTGATTGGCGAAGACCCCTATTCGTTTTTTGAGTTTTAGTTCTACTTCTTAAATCTATATTCTAGTTTTCTGCTGCGAAAATGATATTTTGACTGTTACAGACCTGTAATAAGTTTGAAATTGAGAAATGTGACTGCTCTGACTTTGTTCTTAAGATTGATTTGGCTGGTCAACATCTCTTTCATTTCTTTTTTCTTCTCCTTTTTTTATTGAGAGATTTTCTATTCATTTTACATACCAACCACAGGTTCCCCTATCCTCCCTCTTCCCACCCCCCAGTCCCACCTCCTCCAAGGCAAGGTCTCCCATGGGAAGTCAGCATAGCCTGATACATTTAGTTGAGGCAGATCCAAGCCCTTCCTCCCTGCACCAAGCCTGCGCAAAGTATCTCACCATAGGCACTAGGCTCCAAAAAGCCAGCTCATGCACTAGGGACAGGTCCCAATCCCACTGCCTGGGGGCCCCCTAAACAGTTCAAGCTAAACAACTGTCTCGCTTATCCAGAGGGCCTAGTCCAGTACCATGGGGGCTCCTCAGCTATGGGTCCACAATTCATGTGTTTCCACTAGTTTGGCTAGTTGTCTCTGTACTTTTTCCAATCATGGTCTTGGTATCTCTTGCTCATAGAATCCCTCCTCTCTCTCATCAATTGGACTCCTGGAGCTCCGCCTGGGACCTGGCCATAGATCTCAGTATCTACTTCCATTAGTCACTGGAAGAGGGTTCTATCATGACAGGGTATTCAGCCATCTAATCACCAGAGTAGGTCAGCTCAGACACCCTCTCGACCATTGCCAGTAGTCTATGGTGGAGTCATATTTGTGGATTCCTGGGAACCTCCCTCTGTTTCTCCCTATTCCCATGGTGCCATCATTTATCATGGTATCTCTTTCCTTGTTCTTCCACTCTGTTCTCATTCTAGCTCGAACTTCCTGCTCCCCTAAGCTCTCATCCCCCCATCCCTTACCCTCCATTACCCCTCCTCACCCCCAGTTTTCTCATGTAGATCTCATCCATTTCTCCATCACTGGGCAATTCATGCATCTTTCCTAGGGTCATCCTTACTAGCTAGCCTTCCTGGAGCTGTGGGTTGCAGTCTGATTATCCTTTGCTTTACATCTAGTATCCACTTATGAGTGAGTACATACCATGTTTGTCCTTCTGAGTCTCGGTTACCTCACTCAGGATGATATTTTCTAGTTCCATCCATTTGTCTGCAAACCTCATGAAGTCATTGAGTACTCCACTGTGTATATGTACCACATTTTCTTTATCCATTCTTCAGTTGAGGGGCATCTAGGTTGTTTCCAGGTTCTGGCTATTACAAATAATGCTGCTATGAACATAGTTGAGCATGTGTCCTTGTGGTATGATTGAGCATTCCTTGGTATATGCCCAAGAGTGGTGTAGCTGGGTCTTGAGGAAGATTGATTCCCAGTTTTCTGAGAAACTGCCATACTGATTTCCAAAGTGGCTGTACAAGTTTGCATTACAACCAACAATGGAGGAGTGTTCCCTTTGCTCCACATCCTCTCCAACATAAGCTGTCTTCAGTGTTTTTTATCTTAGCCATTCTGACCAGTGTAAGATGGTATCTCAGAGTCATTTTGATTTGCATTTCCCTAATGACTAAGGGTGTAGAACAATTCCTTAAATGTCTTTTGGCCATTTGAGATTCTTCTGTTGAGAATTCTCTGTTTAGCACTGTAGCCCATTTTTTTAAAGTGGACTGTTAGGTATTTTGATGTCTAGTTTCTTGAGTTCCTTATATATTCTGGAGATCAGCCCTCTGTCAGATGTGGAATTGGTGAAGATCTTTTCCCATTCTGTAGGCTGTCATTTTGTCTAATTGACCATGTCCTTTGTCCCACAAAAACTTAAAGAAGAAAATACCTATGAAGATACAAGAAGCTTATAGAACACCAAACAGTCTAGTCCTCTCAAGAACGTCTCCTTGCCACATACTAATTAAACAACTAAACATACAGAATAAAGAAAGAATATTAAGAACAGTAAAGGAAAAAGGCCAAGTGACTTACAAAGTTAGATCCATAAGAATAACACCTGACTTCTCAATGGAGACTCTGAAAGCCAGAAGAACCTGGACAGATGTAATGCAGACACTAAGAGACCATGGACTAATATACCCAGCAAAACTTTCAATCACCATAGACAGAGTGAACAAGACATTCCAAGACAAAACCAGATTTAAACAATACCTATCCACAAATCCAGCCCTACAGAGAGTACTAGAAGGAAAACTCCAACCTAAGAAAGTCAGATATACTCATGAAAATACAGGCAATAGATAACCCCACAGCAGTGAATCCCAAAGAAGAGAAATACACACACACTGCCACCAAAAGATAACAGGAATTAACAATCACTGGTCACTAATACCCCTTAATATCAATGGACTTAATTAACCTATAAAAAGACACAGGCTAACAGAGTGGATACGAAAGCAGGACTCATCTTTCTGCTGCATACAAGAAACACACCTCAACTTCAAATATAGACACTACCTCAGAGTAAAAGGCTGGGCAAAGTTTTACCAGTAAAATGGTCTTAAGAATCAAGATAGTATAGCTATCTTAATATCAAACAAAATAGACTTCCAACTAAAATCAATCAAAAGAGATCAAGAAGGACATTATATACTTGTCACAGGAAAGATCCACCAAGATGAAGGTTCAATTCTGAACATTTATGCCCCAAGTACAAGGGCACCCACATATGTAAAAGAAACATTACTAAAGCTTAAATCACAATCAAACCCCATACATTATTAGTAGGAGAACTCTTTCATTTCTATATGAAAGTTAGATCAGCTTTTATTATTTTCAAAAAAAAAAAAAAAAGAAAGTGGAATTTTATTGAAGGTGGCCTAAGATCTATATATCACTTCTAATTCTGCTCCCTTTAAAAGTTTTCAGTTAAGCATGACATTAATTCTGATTTCCAGACTTATTATTTTGATGAGACATTATAATTATTAGAAAATAAAAACATGAATTAGTTCTGTATAAATAGTATACTTAATGCAGATTTTAATATAAGCTAATAGTTTATTAGTTCTTTGAAAGTTTAGTGCAGTGTATTTTCACCATACTCACCTCTTCTCAACTCCCCAGACCTAACCTACTTACCTACCCAGACAACTTTGTCTCCATTTTTTTTTAACCCATCAACTTTAATATGTGCACCCCTTATAGTCTTGGATGTGTAGCCCTCCTCTGGAGTGTTACCAATTTACCAGGGGTTGCATTCCTCCTCTCCCAGCAATTGTAAGTGGTCAGTAGTTCCTCAGCTAGGGGTGGGCCTTGGTTTTCAGGGTTTTTTTCCATGCTGGAGTTTGGTCTGGCCTGAGCTTACACAGGTCTGTCATGACTAATGGGAGTTGCATATGTGCAACTGTACTGCTGTGTCTGAGTGTACTGTTTTCCTTGCAGTCATCTACTGCCTCTGGCTCTTACAATCTTCACACACCCTCTGCAATGATCCTCGATTAATAAGGTTAGTGATTTAAAGGGAGACATTACAACAGACACTGAAGAAATACAGAGACTCATAAGAAAGAGAGTTTAAAAGTTTGGAGCACACCAAACCAGAAAAATCTAAAAGATACTGGATGAGTTTCTAGATAGATATGATCTACAAAAGCTAAATCAAGATAAAGCAAATAATGCAAATAGACTCATACATCCAATGAAATGAGATAAATGCAGGAAGTAAGTTTTCATTCTAAAATTTAGCCCAGAGTCAGATGGATTCAGCTCAGAATTCTACCAGACCTTCAAAGAAGACCTAATATCAACCCACCTTAAATTATTCTAGAAAATAGAAAAGGAAGAAACATTTCCAAATTCTTTTATGAAGCCAGTATTATCCTGATACCTAAACCAAATATTCAACATATAAAAGAGAAAATTATGGCCAGTAATGGACATATTCAATATGCTCTCCATGTTAACCATGTTCTCTGATGAATAGGAACACAAAAATTCTTAATAAAATACAGCAACCCTAATTCAAGAACACATCAAGAAGATAAACAAGAATAGTTCAACATATGTAAATAAATTAATATTTTATACTTTTCTATGAGGGAACTTTTGTGTAAATATATTCTTATTGTACTTTAATTGTCACAGACTACATGTTAAATATGGCATATGCTGCTGTTCTGTTAATGATATATTAATATTATAATTGACTGGGTAGTTACAGTCATTAGAATAATTCATTTCTAGTTTCAACGTGTAATACAAATTGCTAAATGGTCTTAATAATAAAAAACCTGGAGCCAGATATTGGAGTAAAAACTGATCAGGGAAGGCAAAAGAAGCCAGCCTCGTTCTAACTACTAGAAATCCTCATCCAAAAAGACCTATTTCCTATACGCCAACGCCTATATCCTTTCTGTGTCCTGCCATCTCACTTCATCTCTCTGCCCAGCTACATCACTTCCTCTTTCTGCCCAGCTCTGTCACTTCTGGTCTGTACATACAGACTTCCATACCTTTATGGTTAACTAGTGCTGTTCCCAGTATGGCCTTGAACTCACAGAGATCTGGATGAATCTCTGCCTCCCAAATGCTAGAATTAAAGGTGTGTGCTACCACTGCCTGACCTCTATGTTTACTATAGTGGCTGGCTTTTTCCTCTGATTCTCAGATAAGTTTTATTTGGATGCACAAATAAAATATCATCACATTTCCCCTTTTTTGTCTAAAATAAAAATGTTATAACTAATATAAGAAAAACTATATACATAAGTACAATAACTATATACAATATATACAAGTAATAAATATATCAACAATGTCTAGTCCATTTGCATTTGACAAATTCAGTGAAAATATTTCATTATCTATCCTATTTTGGTGAGTCCAAAATGTACCTAATTCACTTTCTATCCTAACTTGTATTACCAACAGAAAATTATCTTTTGATATCTTTCAAACATATACTTTACACCTCTTAGTGAGTTTCTTTTCTGAATTTGTCAACAAGGAAAACTATAACTATCTAATCTTCAACTCCCTCAGAGAAGGAAATAATATTACCTAATAAAACAGAAAATGCATACAAGCAACTTCCAAAAAATGTGAGTTATGACAGAAACAGCCAGCTGCCTGGACAGTTACCCAAGGTTTCTCTGCAATGTTGGGACATCCATTCTTCGGACTACAGACTTAGCATATCTGACAGACTTATCTGTGAAGCAGGATTTTCTAAAGATCTTTCCTACCTTGTCTTGGCAAGGATCAACAGTCCTTTCTTTTGTATCCTGCTTGTCCATTTTGGGTAGCATACTGTCAGCAGTTGATTCGAGGGCACTTTCTTGCCCAGTGGTTAACTTTTGCCACAATGAAAGTAAACTCCATAAGGAGTTTTTTCAATGCCCATCATCTTAAAAAATGTGGTGACATTCTATTTGTGCATCCCGATAAAGCTTATCTGAGCATCAGAGGAAAAAGCCAGCCACTATAGTAAACATAGAGGTCAGGCAGTGGTAGCACACACCTTTAATTCTAGCATTTGGGAGGCAGAGATTTATCCAGATCTCTGTGAGTTCAAGGCCACACTGGGAACAACACTAGTTAACCATAAAGGTCTGGAGGTCTGTATGGACAGACAGGAAGTGACAGAGCTGGGCAGAAAGAGGAAGTGATGTAGCTGGGCAGAGAGATGAAGTGAGATGGAAGGACATAGAAAAGATATAGGCATAGATATACAGGAAGTGGCTTTTTTTGACTGAGGATTTCTAGTGGTTAGAATGTGGCTGGCTTCTTTCTGCTTCCCTCATCAGTTTTTACCCCAAAATCTGGCTCCAGGTTTTTTTTTTTTATTAATAAGACCATTTAGCAATTCGTATTACCTTATTGTGTTTATTTTTCCTAACACTCTGAGCTGTATAGAATGCCAGAAGACTTGAAAATATGTATGAGAAATGACATCCCAGGTATTTCACGTCTAGTAGGAGATTTGAGGATAAACCTCCACAGATTCAGGTGAGCTGCTTGCACATAATCCTGAATTTAGCCTAGGTTGGAGTTGCAGATGATACATACCAAGCTCAAATGTTTAAAAAAGCAATTCTCAGATAACATAGTCAAGTAATTCTCTTTTATCTCTTCAGTCAACAACAAAACTGAGTGACTACTATTGTGGAGTAGAGTGGGCTTTGTCTGTTCTTCATTTTTCCAATTATATTATTAGTTGTATAGTGTGTGTGTGTGTGTGTGTGTGTGTGTGTGTATGTATGTGTGTTTAGAAGATGTAGGAGCCAGAGATAATTTGTTGTAGTTGGCCCTCTCCTTCCACTTTGTGAATCTTGGGGGTGGAACTCAAGTTATCAGCCTTGGCTGTAAGTGCCTGAACTCACAGACCAACATCATTATCCCTATTTGTTTGTTTATTTTATTAGTTCTTTGAGATTTCATATGATGAATTTTGCTCATATTCATCTTCCTTTTTTTAAAAAAATTTATGTGCATTGGTGTTTTGCCATGGGTGTCAGGTCCCCTGGAACTGGAATTACAGACAGGTGTGAGCTGCCAGGTGGGTGCTGGAATTGAACCTGGGTCCTCTGGAAGAGCATTCAGTGCTCTTAACCACTCAGTCATCTCTCCAGCGTCCTCTTCCCACTCCTTTTTTTTTTTGATTTTCGAGACAGGGTTTCTCTGTGTAGTTTTTGATATCTGTCCTGGATCTCACTCTGTAGACCAGGCTGGCTTCAAACTCACAGAGATCTGCCTGGCTTTGCCTCCTGAGTGCTGAGATTAAAGGTGTGTGCCACCACTGCCTGGCTCTCCTCTTCACTTTTAATCAAAGCATTTTGAGCACATTTATGATTTTTAAACAATTGGTCCTATCTTCCTTTAAATTCCAATAGAAATTTATATACTTGCACAAATATCAAAATGTTTATGGGCATCAAATTCTTTGATGTTTTATTTGATAATTTGTGTAAAAGAGAAACACCTTGATAAGACAGTAATTTGAATGGTAGGTTCCTTTGTTTGTCATGGTGACTTGAAAAGATGTAGCCTTGGAAGCATGTTTTGTCACTGACAGCAGTTAGGGCACTCCTGAGAAAGAGACTGTTGTGACTTGAAATGAAATGACCAAAGAAGTGAACTTAAGCTTCTATAATATGGGTAATCTGTCTATTTAAAGAAGTATCATGCTAGAAGCTAAGAGCAATTCATTATGTGCAGCCAATGAGACTCAATGATTATTCTCCTGACTGAAGCTCTTTATAAATTATTTGTTTGTAATTGAAACAGGTGTCCTCTCTGCCACAGAGGCAAAATGTGACTTAAAACTATGTCTTTATTTGTTATAGCAAGAGAGTAGAATCACTATACATACTGGAGGAATTTAGGGAAGCTATGTCTTCTATGTTTAATATTACCCTCTAAATACATACCCCTTGGATGCAATTAAAAGAGATAAAACAAATTATATTAACTATTAAATCTTTATGCATTCCTCATAGGCCATCAATACACAAACAACAACAACAAAAATAATAGCAATATTCATGGATGATTTTTCAAACATTAGAGATCAAGTATACGTGAAAGTAGTCAGATATTCTGAAATTAACCCTGGACCTTGGCATCAGAGGTACATATTTATATCATGGCATCAAAACTTACTTGATTTATTAGTTACACATTTCAGACACAGGAAGGCAATAGTAGAGTAATAGGAGGTAGATAGGAATCATACACCCTCAATGACCCACTCTGAGTAACCACTTTCTATTAGTTGGGCCCCATCTTTCCATGTTTCCAGAGCTGGCCAAGTATTTAAAACATGAGCCTATGGCTAACCATTCAGATTCAAACAGTAACATTCTATCCCTATCCCCCAATTCTCCAAATTCTCCCCGTAAATCTAACTTAACAGAGCAACTTAAGCGTGACCAAATTAATTAATCCACTATTTTGAAGCTCGGCCTCCCATAAAGCTTCTGGACACAGACCAAATATAGAGTTCTTGACTGAATGTGACATGAATAGGCTTCAGTCCAGTTCTCAGTAGGGCCTCGTGCCTGTTGGGACTCAGTTCCGTCCTTACTGTCTACATTCCTCTTGGCATTCTGGTCTCCTCTGTTCTCACTGTCATTGTATGGTAAGCTGGGCTGCAGCATCTTAGGCTCTTTACAGCTCTTCCTTCAGATTCTTCCAAGTTTCTCCCACAAGCCAGTTGTTAAGATAGAAGGATCATATACATGGAATGTAGCTGAAGTTTTCCTGGTCCCACCTGGCTCCTGCAGTCCCACAGTCCCACAGCCGCTCAGACCCAAATGAACACACAGAGGCTTAATATTAATTAAAACTGCTCAGCCATTAGCTCAGGCTTAGTACTGAGTAGCTCTTACACTTAAAATCAGCCCATTCCTGTTAATCTATATGTCACTATGTTTTCCATGGCTTTACCTGTGTGCCATTACATGCTGCTCCCTGGATGGCTGGCTGGCATCTTCTGACTCAGTCCTCCTCTTCCCAGAATTCTCCTTGTCTGCTTAACCTGCCTGTACTACTGGCCAATCAGTGTTTTATTTATCAACCAATCTGAGCAACACATATTCACAGCATACAAAACATCCCACAGCAATGGAGAGGTGTAGTTACAGAGAAGGTCCCATTCTTCGTAGACCAGTTTACCATAGTGTTTACTTTTTCTCACTGTGATTCAGTCACTCGAGAGAATAAAACTTAAGGAAGATAAATTGCATTTGGATGATGGTTTTAGAGGGTTCAGACCCTGGTCAACTGATGCCAGTTATTTAAGCCAAAAGTTATTGTGGCATGAGCATGTGTGGGGAGAACAGTGGCTCACAGTATAGAAAATAAGAAGATGAAGTGACCACAGATGACATAATCTTCCAAGAATCTGACCTACTAGACTGTTTCTTCCATGTAGAGCCCCACCTCTCAAAGTTTCTAGAACCTTCCAAAATCCCTCTGAGATCTAAATGTCTAAAAGCTGAGTTTCTCAGGGACTTGTGTGTCTAAAGTATAGCACTAGTCTTAGATAGCTAAGCAATTTTCTAAGTTATATTTTTTAACTTATGAGGAAGAATAATATGTATGCCATGAAGTGGCTGGGATATTACATGAAGGAATATTATACAATGTACCAAACAAATCATTTGAAGAAATATACTAGACACAAACTTCTTTTAAAATTTGAGTTCAAACTTGCTTCCCTGTAACTTCTTCTTGTTTGCTGATTCCGTCTCCCAAAGCATGTAGAAGCACTTGACTTTTCAAAAGGAGTCATCAGCTCTAAACTCAATATGAAATCTTTCATTTGTCCACCTAAATATTTTTCATGGAAGGATAAAATGACTTTTCATTCCAGTACTTCTCAGCCACATGAGGAAGTTTATTAGAAAGCAACTTGAGCACAGTGAACACAAAGGAAAGGGGAATGACTTGGGCTTCTGAAGTCCTAGTAGTAGTTTTTAGGTTGTCAGTGATACCATGGAAATAATTGGAATTTATTGCTGTTCTGGTGTGGCACTTGGGCATGGAGGCAGAACCTCAGGCTTGTTGAATTGATACTCTACCACATATCAATATTTCTATATATTACTAAATTAGTACTACATAATGAATTGAATTTATGGAACTAAATACCCATTTTAAAAAATAAGAAAGGCTCTCACCTGCCAATAACCAAGGCAATTTCTCCCTGGAAGTCACACTGGTCCATGCCAGGGAACCAGCTGTCTTTCCACACTCAATTCCTTTGTCTCTCACCAGGCAACACCAGAGGCATTTTCTCCCTGGGAACATGGTGGTATGAAAGCCAGAGAATCATGTAGGCAATTTTCACTCTCTTTTCAATCCTCAGATTCCAATTCCCCAATCTTATCATCCCCATCTTGGTAGAAGACCACCAACTGCTCCCTCTTTTTCTCTCTGCTCCCATTCCAAAAAGACTAAACAGATCTTCTTCTATAGCCTTCCTTCCTCATCCCATCCCACTGTCTCACCCACCAACATTACAGGCAATCTCTCCCTGGAAACCCACTGGCCACAATAACCAGGGAATCTGTAGGCAATTTTCACTTTCCCTCCCATCCTCCAATTACAATTCCTCAGTCTCATTCCCTCCTCTGTAGCAGACCACCTGCAGGGACCTGTCTTTCCTCTCTCTCTTCATTTCCTGTAGACTCCACAGATCCTCCTGGCAGACCCAACTTTCCTCCTTCCTGTGGATCACCAGATGGATCAAAGACCTCAACGTAAGGCCATATATATTGAATCTGATAAGAGAGAAAGTGGAGGAACACTTTGAACTCATTGGTACAGGAAAGAAATTTTGGAACATAGCACTGTTAGTATAGGCACTAAGAACATAAATTAATAAATGGGTCTTCATAAAACTAGAAATCTTCTATATAGTGAAGGACACTGTCAATTCAGACAAAGTATCAACCTATAGAATGAGAAAATACTTTTACTGACTACATATCTGATAGAGGACTAATATCTAAAATATATGAAGAATTAAAAAAAATTGGACATTGGGAACTCCACTGCTCTGGTGCAGCCTGCCACCAGGTGAGAGATCTAGCTGCAGGGTACACCACCACCACTGCCACCCATTGGATTCTCTTCCCCCAAGACCACTCTGCTGCCCAACTCCACCCACTTTATCATTCTCCCCATGGCCAGTTCTCCCTACAACTCCAGCAGACTAGATAGGAACAGGCACAACCCACAGAAGTTGGAAAAACAGACTCCATAGGCACAGGTACAGCCTACGCCAGACAGAAGAACAGGAAGATACACTGGAACTACGCACCCAAACCCCCACAAACCTCAGCTGAGACAACCTTACTGGACCTGAAGACCTGCCAATCACCAGAACCCTTGGCCATTCAGGTCAAAAGACAATAAAGGAACCAGAAAATAAAGAAACAAAACACCCATCCAACAAAGACAACACAAGAATCAACACCTATACCTATAATCATCCCAAACCCAGATGCATAAATGCCAGTGTAAGAATACATTCAACAACAGAAAAGGCAATATGGCACCATCAGAACCGAGTGATTTTACAACAGCAAGACCTGAACATTTCAACACAGCTGAAGCATGAGAAAATGACGTTAAAAATAACTTTATGAAGATGATAGAGGCCCTTAAAGAAGAAATGAAAAACTCCCTTAAAAAAAATCAAGGAAAAGACAAAAAATTGGAAGAAATCAATAAATACCTTAAAGATAGCCAAGAAAGCCAAGAAAAAAACAGTTAAACAGGTGAAGGAAATGGGTTAAGACTTGAAAATTGAAATAGAAGCAATAAAGAAAACACAAACTGAGGGAATTCTGGAAATGGAAAATCTGGGTAACTGAACAAGAACTACAGATACAATTGTCACCAAGAGAATACAAGAGAAGGAAGAGACAATCTCAGGCATTGAAGATATGATAGAGGAAATTGATTCATTGGACAAAGAAAATGTTAAATTAAAAAAATTTCCAACACAAAACATCCAGGAAATTGGACACCATTAAAAGACCAAAGAATGATAGGGATAGAAGAAGGAGAAGAATCCCAGCTTAAAGGCACAGAAAATGTATTCAACAAAATCATAGGAGAAAACTTTCCCAACCTAAAGAAGGACTTGTCTATAAAGGTACAAGAAGCTTACAGAACACCAAATAGACTGGAACAAAAGAAAAAAAGAGTCCATTCACCACATAATAATCAAAACACTAAACATATAGAATAAAAAAAGAATATTAAGAGCTGCCAAGAAAAAAAAGGTCACGTAATATATAAAGGTAGACCTATCAGAATTACACCTGACTTGTCAATTAGAGACTCTAAAAGCCAGGAGGTTTTGATCAGACATTTTGTAGACACTAAGGGTCTGTGGATGCCAGCACAGACCACTATATCCAGCAAAACTTTCAATCAACATAGATGGAGAAAACAAGATATTCCATGACAAAAGCAGATTTATACACTACCAATCCACAATTTTAGCTCTACAGAAAGTACTAGAAGGAAAACTCCAACCCAGGGAAGTTAGCTGCACTCACAAAAATACAGGCAATAGGTAATCTCACACCAGCAAAACCCAAATAAGGGAAACACACGCACAAGTGCACACACACGAACACAATACCACCAAAACAAAAAAAATTTACAGGTTTTAGCAATCACTGCTCATTAACATCTCTTAATAGACTCAATTCGCCAATAAAATGACAGAGGCTAACAGAATGGATATGAAAGTATTCTGCTGCCTACAAGAAACACACCTCAGCTTCAAAGACATTACTTTGGATTAAAGGGCTGGGAAAATATTTTTTAATAAAATGGCCCTAACAAGCAAGCCGGTGTAGCTATCCTAATACCTAACAAAATAGACTTCAAACTAAAATTAATTAAAAGAGATGGAGAAGAACATTTCATATTCATCACAGGGGAAAAAATCCATCAATATGAAGTGTCAATTCTGAACATCTATGTCCCAAATACAAGGGTACCCACATTTGTAAAAGAAATATTACTAAAGCTTAAATCACACATCAAACCCCACCCACTAATAGTGGGAGATGTCAACATCCCACTCTCACCAATGGACAGGTCTGCCAGACAGAAACTTAACAGAGAAATAAGGAACCTAAACAGATGTTATTACTCAAACGGACTTAACAGACATCTACAGAACATTTCACCCAAACACAAAAGAATATATCATCATCTCAGTACCTCATGGAAAACTGACTACATACTCAGTAACAAAGCAAATCTCAAAAATTTGGAATAATCCACTGTATCTTATTTGATCACCATGGGTTAAATAAAATAAGAATTCAACAACAATGCAAACTACAGAAAGCCTGCAAACTCATGGAAATGGAACAACTCTCAACTGAATTACCACTTGGTCAGGGAAGATATAAAAAAGAAATGAAAGTTTTCCTAGAATTCAAAGAAAATGAATGCACAACATATCCAAACTTATGGGACAACTATGAAAGTAGTACTAAGAGGAAAGTTCATAGCAGCAAGTTCCTACGTAAAGAATTTGGAGAAATCTCACACTAGTGACTTAAAAGCACAACTGAAAGTTCTAGAACAAAAAGAAGCACATTCACCTGGGAGGCATAGATGGCAGGAAATAAACTCAGGGCTGAAATCAATAATATAGAAACAAAGAGAATAATACAAAGAATCAATGAAACAAAGAGTTGGTTCTTTGAGAAAATCAACAAGACAGACAATTTCTTATCCAAACTAACTAAAAGGCAGAGAGATTATCCAAATTAACAAAATCAAAAAAAAGGGGGGGGAATAAAAATAGACAATGAGACAATCCAGAGAATCATTAGATCATACTTCAAAGAGCTGTACTGTACAAAATTGGAAAATATTAAAGAATGGAAAATTTTCTGGACAGGTACTACATACCAAAATTAAATCAAGACCAGATTAAACAATTTAAATAGACGTATAACCCCTAAGGAAATAGAAGGAGTCATTAAACGTCTCCCAACCAATAAAGCCCAGGGCCAGATGGTTTCATCAGAGAATTCTACAAGACTTTCAAAGAAGAGCTAATACCAATACTCCTCAAATTGTTTCACACAATAGAAACAGGAGGAATATTGCCAAATTCTTTTTATGGGCTACAATTACCCTGATACCCAGACCACACAAAGATTCAACAAAGAAAGAGAATTATAAACCAATCTCCTTCATGAACATTGATGCAAAAATACTCAATAACATAATGGCAAACCGAATCTAAGAACACATAAAAAAATCATCTATCATGATCAAGTAAGCTTCATCCCAGAGATGCAGGGGTGGTTCAACATATGAAAATCTGTCAATGTAATCCACCATATAAACAAACTGAAAGAAAAAGAAGACCACATGATCATCTCATTAGATGCTGAAAAAGCCTGTAACAAAATCCAACACCCCTTCCTGATAAAAGTTGTAGAGAGATCAGGGATACAAGGAGCATACCTAAACACCATAAAAGCAGTATACAACAAACTGACAGCCAACATCAAATTAAATGGAGAGAGACTCAAAGCGATTCCACTAAAACCAGGAACAAGACAAGGCTATCCACTCTCCATATCTATTTAATATAGTACTCAAAGTTCTAGCTAGAGCAATAATACAATAAAAGAAGATTAAGGAGATACAAATTGGAAAGGAATAAGCCAAACTTTAGCTATTTGCAGATGATATGATAGTATACATAAGTGACTCTAAAATTTCTACCAGGGAGCTCCTACAGCTGATAAATATCTTCAGTATTGTGGCTGGATGCAAGATTAACTAAAAAAATAATCAGTAGCCTTCCTATATACAAATGATATATGGGCTGAAAAAGAAATCAGGGAAAAAAACAACCTTTACAATAGTCATAAATAATATAAAATATCTTGGAATAACTCTAACCAAACAAGTGACAGACCTGTATGACAAGAACTTTAAGTCTTTGAGGAAAGAAATTGGAGAAGATATCAGAAGATGGAAAGATCTCCCATGCTCTTGGATAGGTAGGATTAACATTAGTAAAAATGACACTCCTACCAAAAGCAATCTGCAGATTCAATTCAATCTCCATCAAAACTACAATACAGTTCTTCATAGACCTCAAAAGAACAATACTCAACTACATATGGAAAAACAAAAAACAATAGCTAAAACAATCCTGTACAATAAAGAAAATTCCAGAGGTATCATTATCCCTGACTTCAAACTCTACTACAGAGTTCTATAGTAATAAAAACAGCATGATATTGGCATAAAAACAGACAAGTGGACCAATGGAATCAAATCAAAGATCCTGACATAAACCCACACACCTATGAAGACCTGATTTTTGACATGAAGCCAAAATTATACAGTGGAAATAAAGTGCCTTCAACAAATGGTGCTGGCATAACTGGATGTTGGCATGTAGAAAATGCAAATAGTTTCATATCTATTGCCCTGCATAAAACTCAAGTCCAAGTGGATCAAAGATCATAGAATAAATCCAATTATACTGAACCTGATAGAAGAGAAAGTGGGTAGTAGCCTTGAACACATTGGCACAGGAGACAACTTCCTGAATATATAACATAGTAGCACAGACACTGAGATTGACAATTAACAAATGAGACCTCCTGAAACTGAGAAGCTTCTGTAAGGTAAAGGACACTGTCAATAAGACAAAGCGGCAGCCTACAGAATAAGAAATGATCTTCACCAATGCCACCATCTGACAGAGGGCTGATCTCCAAAATATATAAAGAACTCAAGAAACTAGACATCTAAATACCAAATAACCCAATTAAAAAATGTGGTACAGATCTCAATAGAGAATTCTCAATAGAAGATTCTCAAATTGCTGAGATACATTTAGAGAATTGTTCAAAATCCTTAGCCATTAGGGAAATGGAAATCAAAATAACTCTGAGATACCATCTTACACCTGTCAGAATGGCTAAAATAAAAAACACTGAGGACAGCTTTTGTTGGAAAGGATGTGGAGTAAATGGAAAACTCTTACACTGCTTGTGGGAGTGCAAACTTGTACAGCCACTTTGGAAATTGGTATGTTGGTTTCTCAGAAAATTGGGAATCAATCTACTTCAAGACCCAGCTATACCAATCTTGGACATATACCCAAAGAATGCTCAAACATACCACAAGGACACTTGCTAAACTATGTTCATTGCAGCATTATTCATAATAGGGAGAACCTGGAAACAACCTAGATACCCCTTAACCAAAGAATAGATGAAAAAAAATGTGGTACATTTACACAATGGAGTACTACTCAGCTGTAAAAACAGTGACATCATGAAATTTTCAGGCAAATGGATGAAACTGGAAAAAAAATCATCCTGATTGAGGTAACTCAGACCCTGACACACAATCTATCTTTCTTTCTTTCTTTCTTTCTTTCTTTCTTTCTTTCTTTCTTTCTTTCTTTCATCCTTCTTTCTTTCATCCTTCCTTCCTTCCTTCCTTCCTTCCTTCCTTCCTTCCTTCCTTCCTTCCTTCCTTCCTTCCTTCCTTCCTTCTCTCTCTCTCTCTCTCTCTCTCTCTCTCTCTCTCTCTCTCTTTCTTTCATCCTTTCTTTCTTTCTTTTTGTTGTTAAGGACAGGTCCGATGCCATGACATGGTCAATACAACACAAAACAAGCTAAATGGTATTTGGGGGGTCTTTTTTGTCTTATAATGCTTTGTTTGGGCTTTTTTTCATTTTCCTACCCTTCTTTTGCTTATATATTATGCTTTCAGATTTTGTGTTTTTATGTTATTTTTCTGCATGCCAGTGTGTGTGTGTCTATGTGTACATGTGTTTATTGTGCTTTTTCTTTGTATCTTTATTTTTCTGTTTGTTTTGTCCTATTTAGTTTGTTTGTTTTTTATTTATAATTTTTTTCTCTTAGACACCTGGTTGTTTTGTAATAAGAAAGAGTAAGAGAGGATATAGATTTGGATGGATGGGGAGTCAGGGAGGATCTGTGAGGAGTCAGGGGGAGTGGTGAGATCATAATCAGAATATATTATATGAAAAAAATCTATTTTCAATAAAAATCAGAAAGTTCATTAACCGATAAAATCATCTCCTGAATTAAACAACAATTTCTTCAAAGAAACAGTGAAAATGTAAGTGAAACCAAAGGTACAGAAAACAGAAAAATAGTGGAGTTAGGTGAGGAAAATACTGATGCTTCCATGGTGTGGAAGAGAGGACTCAGTCCACTGACTTGCATAAAGAATGACACAAATTTTAAGAGAAAACTCTCCTTTTCTTTAATACCTTGGTGATAGTCAATTAGTTTCAACTAGATTTTTATTTTATCCAGAAAGCATGAAGGCTAAAACCTAGATCAAGGAGAACAAGCCTTTTGAAAGTAACCCTAAACTAACTAACTAACTCTCTCTCTCTCTCTGTCTCTCTCTCTGTCTGTCTCTCTGTCTCTGTCTCTCTCTCTCTGTCTGTCTCTCTCTCTCTGTCTCTCTCTATCTCTGTCTGTCTCTCTCTCTCTGTGTATGTGTCTATGATATGGACTCTGAGATGCAAATTTGTCTAAATTTTAAAGGAAAATCTAATGCAGTTAATTAGCTTGACACTAAATTCCTACATGATAAAGTAAATTTTTGCTGACAAATAATGTAGATTCTGACTAAAAATAATTTCATCCTAATCAAATTTTAAGCTCCTGCAGTTTTAATCATGATGTGATTATAGTTACTTTTGGTTTTTATAGTTCAATTGTTGTATAAAAATTTTCCATAGTCTTTTTTTTTAATTCTTCATGATTTGACACACAAAAGATCGTATTTAAATCTAAAGCATTTTCCTAAACTTTTAAAAGTCTTATTTTATCTAAGTGTAAATCATCTAATTAAAACTGTAGTCATTCACTTGTATATAAAATCATCTGAGCACAGGAAATTATTTAGCAAGTTGGAGATTCCTTTGAATAGGCTGAGCAATGTTTGCCTTGACTGGTGTGCTAACACCTATATGGAAACCATCTCTTCATCTAGTCCTAAGTGCTCTTTGCCGAGGCTCAGCAAGATTCAGCTTTTAAAGTAAATGTTTTTGTAAATAACGACCTTGGGAACACAGATGTGCACATTGATTGACTGATGGGTGCCTGCTTTCAGGTTTCAACCCTGACAGCAGGGCCAGCAGGGCTGAAAGTGTTTGTATTGACCCCTTCACAGAACACAAGCTTGCCGATCTCTGATTATTATTATAGCAGAATAAGAAAAAAATATGGCTTTTCTCCACAAATCTGATGAATTGATAAAAATAGAGTATAACTTTTTGAGTTGATTCAGTTTTGAGAGCTTTAAAGATTCTCCCTACTCTCGTGGGTCAAAGAGCCCAAAGTTTTGCATGTACACAATGGGCAACTACTTTCCCACTGAGTTATATCCCCTGCCCTGATATCTAAAACTTTTAAGCTACTGTTTTGGAGTTGCTAGTCTTGCCCAGAGTCCTGCACACATTGGGAAATTGAAAGCTTGGATTCAGTCTCAGTGTGGCACTGTTCCTGAGGATGTACACATCCTGAATTAATGTATCTTTGTTTCTTTCGCTCTGAGCTCATTTCTGTAACAAGGGATGCTCTGAGCTCATTTCTGTAGCTTCTGTTATAGCCTCTGACCATATGGAAAGGGATTTACCTTTGACATATTTGTATTTGTAGATTCCTAACAAATGTTTGTTGGTTAGACTAATGCAAGAATATCACTTTCCTTCTCAAATAATCAAACTAGTTAAAAGTACTAATGCCTAACATACCTATAGTATTATCATCAATTTTATCATTTATTTTGTCAGACTGTGATTGAATCTAGACTTTTTCAACTTATCTTTAATATCTAAGTGTAATAATTTTTCAGTTCTAGGCCCTTCTCTCGTATTGGGTGTCAGTGAGGATGAACTCATGTTTTTAGACTTGAAGGAGCAATCATGCCAGTCAGAGGGTTGATAAGGATGAAATTGCTTAAAAGATCCAGATAATTAAAATTTCCTTCCTTACCTCCGGTGAGCATTTTTGTTAGTTTCTCATTCTCTTTATTTTATAGTTTTGTTTTTTTTTTTAAAAAGCATGTCACATATTGTCAAGGACTTCATTTAGGGAACAATAGAAACACACGTGAGGAAAGGTACTGTGTGAGCAATGTCGGGATGGAGGTGAAGGCCTCTATCAGGTACAGGCTTGGCTTTCTTTCTTGTTTTAAGATTTGCCTGAATCATGTGTACACGCATAGGTCTGTGGATGTGTGCTCATGAGTGCAAATGCCTGAAGCATTCAGATGATCAGGTTAAATGCCTTGGAGCTGACGTGAGTTTGTAGTTGCAGGTGCTGGGAACTGAATACAAGGTCTCTGTAGGAGCAGTATGTGCTCTTAACCTCTGAGCCATCTTTCCAGTCCTCCAGTTTTCTTCCTTTAGAATATCTGAAGGAAAGAAAAACCAAACATCTGAATCATAGTGTATTCACATATGCACATATGTTTATCTTCCTTATTTCACATTGGAATTGATATGTTTCTGCACAAACCTAGTAGTTTCACCTCTACTGATTTAAAAGGGCCAAGTGCCCATGCTGTAGAGCACACACATTGTACCTTAATAAATGTTTTCAACCCTCTGTTTTTTTCAGACCAATGACTTCACCTTTTCCTGTAAGTGATGCCACCACAACTACTTTCTCAAGAGACCATCAGGGCATTTTCCACTGCATCTGTCTAAATCCCAATTGGTCCATGTTAAACATCATAGAATGCCGTGCAAACTCACTTGTTTTCTTATTCATATTTAACTAAATGGCATACAACAAAGTTCACAAATAACAAAGTTCACATGAGATGTCCTAGATTTTTCTCTTTGAACCACAAAGAACAATGCATTAGATCTGAACATTACAAATGAAAATGAAATCTCTAATGTTTCCTGAAGGGATATGAAGGAAAAAAAAAAGATTAGGTCATCTTCCATTAAAGTGCACCGTACTTTCCAGGATAAGTCTTTTGTAAAGTCATTTGAAGAGCACAGATCACATGGTTTATGTTTGTTGGAAAATTTGTTAACTTGCCAGGGCAAGAGAAAGGTTTTATTTTATTTTATTTTATTTTATTTTATTTTATTTTTGGTTTTTCGAGACAGGGTTTCTCTGTATAGCTTTGCACCTTTAAGAAACAAAGTAACCAACTGTTCCTGACAAAAACACAATTCAAAGAGTGGAAATTAGAACCTGGTTTCATAGACACGAGTGTCAGGGAAAGCCCACTCTTCACCTAGCAGCTCAGATGCTTCAAGAGTAGCATTACTGGATCCAACCTTTACCTTGCTTCGCTAGCTGCAACAATGGCAGCCCATTTTCTAACAGGTCATCTTGAAAATGATTGGTTTTTCTGAAAGGAATCCAGGAATACCTGATGAAATGAATATGGTTTCCAGCATAGTTGCATGTTGTTTCTGTTCATGGTTGTATGAACATGGTTTCTACGTGGTTGCACAGGAGGAGTCGGAGGATGTACACCTGTATTCTTAGGGAATATTTATAATAATGGGTCTCAATCTTCCTAATGCTGTGACCCTTTAATACAGTTCCTCATATTGTGCTGACCCCCTAACCATAAAATTATTTTTTTTTGCTGCTTCATAACTATAATTTTGCTACTGTTCTGAATCATAATGTAAATATCTGTGTTTTTCAATGGTCTTAGGTGACCCCTGTGAAAGGGCAATTTACTTCCAAAGGGGTCATGACCCACAAGTTGAGAACCACTGGTTTATGGTACCCATGTTTATTAAAGTCAGCTGTAGCCTATTTGCCTTTATAAAAACTAGTTTTGACCTTTACATCATGATGTTCAATGAAAGTACCCAGATACAAAAATCCATTTGTATACCCCCACTTATTTAGAATGTCCAGACTAAGCCAGTGGGTAGAGAAAGAAAACAGGCAGTAATTGCCAGGAATTGGAAAGGGAAGGGTAGAAGGCGACTTTTAAGAGGAAAAGGATATTTTTGAGGTGATAAAATGTTCTGAATTCATGCACAGATGATCACAATGCTGAATGTTTCTGGAACTCTGTGTGTGCACTGAAGAACAAAACTGACTATAAGTTTTGAGAGTGTATATTATGCTTACTTTTTTTGCTATCATCTGAAGAACATGATTTTAGCCTCTTTGCATTAGACATAATTAGTACTGTGGTATTTTAAATATGAGTGACTTGGTTGTGTAAAAGAAAACAATTGTATTGCATGAATAAATTAATATCATACAGGGCAATATGGAAACCTGTGATGTTCTTGCTATAGCAGGGTTTCAGGTGAGTTTTATCATTTTAAATTGAGCTTCAAGAAATTTGAGGAGACTTTTATTTTAATAAGAGTAAATTTCTTCATTTACATTTTTAAATTAAAAGGTAGTCTCATTGTGATTATTCTCTGTGTTAACAGGGCACCTAATGTGAATTTTAAAGTAAGTTTTCTGTTGTTAACGGTAGTTCTGGAGACCAGTGGGAACTGCACTTTGTCATGTTTAAAGAGGTGTCATTTTCTTTTTGCATATACAGATCAAAAATTATTCAAAAGATCTCTTAGGTAATATACATTTCACAAATGAATAACAAGGGTACAGGTCAGTATTTTTTTTTCCGTGTGAAGGCGCATAGTGAATTTTTGTACCACTTCGTTCTGTAATAACAACATCATTTTAGCCACTTGCCCCATTTAAACAGAAACACGGGCAAAGGTTTTATATAGACAAATAGATGTGATTGTTATCATTAATGTGTGTTTGCAGAATAGACTGGAGTTTAGTGTTGTGGTTTCCCAGACCAGATCAGAGCAACCTAGAAGATTGAACAGTGAATCATGGCTAGGATATGATGCCAAAGGAATGGGAATGCTGTCTACTAGATTCACACACGGAGGCCCATGGCTGCTTTGTGCCCAGTTAGCTATGAATATGGCACAACCTTAAGTCATCGTGGTGGTGGTTTGAATGGGAAATATCTCCTGTAGGCTCAGGTAGTTGAACATTTCCACTTGGCACACTTGACAAAAGTCATTTGATCTTGGGTTTCTTGAATGCAGAGGAAATGTGACCAGCACGAACCCCGTTGTTGCTACCTCCAACTCTTCCTTGACATCATAGAATGACCCTTCTTGCACTGCTATCCAGAAAAAACCCATCATCCCTTAAAAATCATTTGATCACATGCTAGAATTGGTCTCAAGAATTGATCTCTATTGTGTTCTGTGTGTCTCTTTATCTCTGTGTTTATGGTGTCACTGACTCTTGATTACTCTATCTAGTGTTGGGGAAGAGTGAAATGAGTGTGTCCTCCATGTTTATTTTTCTAAGATTGCTGTGTATATTTTATAGTACCCTTGAGATATGCTGTTAGGGTGGGCCTTTCAAGTCTATAAAAAGAATTCATTGGTATTTTGTGAGAGGTCATATCCAATTCCTAAAAAGCTTTGGGTAGAATTGGAATTTTTAACAATATTAAATATAGTAATCTATGAACATATGATGTTTCTATTTATTTTTATATGAATTTTTTCAGTAGTATTTTATAAGTTAACTTGTACAAGTTATTGAAATTCTTGGTTAATTCCTAAGTAGATTTTTTATTTCACGTATTGGTGATTGATTCGTGTTTATGTATCTGCATATGTATGCCATTGTGTGTATGTGGAGTCAGAGGAGAGCTAGCAGAAACTGGCTCTCTCCTTTTTACCTGTTGGTTCTGGGTATTGAACTCAGGTCCTCAGGCATATCAACAAGTGCCTTTACCTACTGAGCCATCTCACTGACCCAACTCCCAAGTATTATTTTATTATTGTCATTGTGTTATTGATGGCATTGTTTGTATTCCCTTTTCCTACCATGCATTGTTTGTGTGTAGAAATGCATCTGATTATAGTATGTTGACTTTGTATCTTACGCTTTGCTAAATTTCTTGCTTGCTTGCTTATCTATTATTGTATCTATTATTTATGTGTATGTGTATGCACCTACACGTACTTATGTGCACCACAGCATGCAGATGACCATCAAGACCAGGAGGGGGTGTCAGATCCCCTGGAAGTGGAGTAATAGGCAATTGTGAGCTTTCATGTGGGTGCTGGGAGTTGAACCTAGGTCCTCTGCAAAAGCAGCCAGTGATCTCAACCCATGAGCCATCTCTCTGGCCCATGGCTCTGGTAGTTTATATGAGATATTTAGAATTTTTTACATGTAAGATCAGATCATATGTAGGAAAAATTTTACTTTATTATTTCCAGTCTGTATATCTGTTCTTTATTTTCCTTGTCTCATTGTTTTGGCTGAATCCCAGCTTGGAGATGAGTGGGAATGGTAAAAATGTCACCTTTATCTTGTTTCTGACTTTAGTGGAAGTACTCTCAATTTTTAGCTTTGAATATGATATTAACTGAAGACATTCCATGCATGAATTGTATTGTTTTAGGGGTAAATTGGCCTTATCACAAGCAAATAGTCCTTTCAGTACATTGATGAATAGGCTTGGCCATGTTCTGTTGAAGACTGTATCAGTGTTCCTTCATAATGGTTAATATTCCATAGTCCTCTTGTGCAAATGCTAGACACATATATCAAATGAGAAAATAGGATTGATGCTAACTCTACATATTCTGCAGAATTCACTGGGCCTCGTATTCCCAAGATGTTGCCTTTCTGATTCAATTTCTCAGGAGTTTTAGGCCTATTTTGATTTTCTAATTATTTTAGCAGTTTATTTGTCCTTTATGTGTTGAAATTTTTAGAAATCTGTCTATTACATCTTCTTCACTTAAATTCTTACTGTCAAATTAGTCATTGTACTCTCTCACAATTCTAATTACTGTAGAGCAAATATTAATGGTCTAATTTTTATTTCCAGTTTTTTAAATTTTAATTTAATTTTATTTTACAATATAGTTTAATTTTACATATCAGGCACGGATTCCCTTGTTCTCCCCCTCCAGCCCCCCTCCCCTTCCCCCCAGCCCATCCCCCATTCCCATCTCCTCCAGGGCAAAGACTTCCCCGAGGATTGAGATCAACCTGGTAGACTCAGTCCAGGCAGGTCCAGTCCCCTCCTCCCAGGCTGAGCCAAGCATCCCTGCATAGGCCCCAGGTTTCACACAACCAACTCATGCACTGAGCACAGGACCTGATCCCACTGCCTGAATGCCTCCCAAACAGATCAAGCCAATCAACCGTCTCACCTATTCAGAGGGCCTGATCCAGTTGGGGGCCCTCAGCCATTGGTTCATAGTTCATGTGTTTCCATTCGTTTGGCTATTTGTCCCTGTGCTTTATCCAACCTTGGTCTCAACAATTCTCACTCACATAAACCCTCCTCTTTCTCGCCAATTGGACTCCTGGAGCTCCACCTGGGGCCTGGCCGTGGATCTCTGCATCCAGTTCCCTCAGTCATTGGATGGGATTTCTAGCATGACAATTAGGGTGTTTGGCCATCCTATCACCAGAGTAGGTCAGTTCAGGCTATCTCTCGACCATTGCCAGCAGTCTATTGTGGGGGCTTCTTTGTGGATTTCTGTGGGCCTCTCTAGCACTTTGCTTCTTCCTATTCTCATGTGGTCTTCATTTACCATGAACATTCCTTGTTCTTTCTCTCTGTTCTTGATCCAGCTGGGATCTCCCACTCTCCCAAACTCTCTTTCCCTCAACCCTCGCCCTTCATTACCCCCACTCATGTCCAGGCTGTTCATGTAGATCTCATCCATTTCTCCATCACTGGGTGATCCCCGTGTCTTTTTTGGGGTCCTGTTTTCCAGGTAGCCTCCCTGGTGTTGTGAGTAGCAGTCCAGTCATCCTTGTTCCACATCTAGTATCCTCCTATGAGTGAGTACATACCATGTTTGTCTTTCTGAGTCTGGGTTACCTCACTCAGGATGATTTTTTCTAGATCCATCCATTTGCTTACAAACCTCATGATGTCATTGTTTTTCTCTGCTGAGTACTATTCCATTGTGTATATGTACCACATTTTATTTATCCATTCTTTAGTTGAAGGGCATCTAGGTTGTTTCCATGTTCTGGCTATTACAAACAATGCTGATATGAACATAGCTGAGCAAGTGCCCTTGTGGTATGATTGAGCATTGCTTGGGTATATGCCCAAGAGTGGTATAGCTAGATCTTGGGGGAGATTGATTCCCAATTTTCTATGAAAGCGCCATATTGATTTCCAAAGGGGTCGTACAAGCTTGCATTCCCACCAGCAGTGGAGGAGAGTTCCCCTAGCTCCACATCCTCTCCAGCATAAGGTGTCTTCAGTGTTTTTGATCTTAGCCATTCTGACAGGCATAAGGTGGTATCTCAGAGTTGTTTTGATTTGCATTTCCCTGATGATTAGGGATGTTGAGCAATTCCTTAAATGTCTTTCAGCCATTTGAGTTTCCTCAGTTGAGAATTCTCTGTTTAGTTCTATAGCCCATTTCTTCATTGGACTGTTGGGCATTTTCATGTCTAATTTCTTGAGTTCCTTATACATTCTGGATATCAGTCCTCTGTCAGATGTGGGGTTGGTGAAGACCTTTTCCCATTCTGTAGGCTGTCGCTTTTCCTTGTTGACCGTATCCTTTGCTCTACAAAAGCTTCTCAGTTTCAAGAGGTCCCATTGATTGATTTTTTTCTTTCAGTGTCTGAGCTACTGGTGTTCTATTTAGGAAGTGATCTTCTGTGCCAATGCATTCAAGACTACTTCCTACTTTCTCTTCTAGCAGGTTCAGAGTAGCTGGATTTATGTTGAGGTCTTTGATCCACTTGGACTTGTTTTGTGCATTGTGATAGATATTTCCAGTTTTATTAACTTGAGTCTGCACTCTATTTCCCATTCTGTCTTACCCCAGGCTCTTTTCTCATCATCTGGAGGCCAGATACCCAGTAATGATTACTTTCTTCTGTATTCCCTCTCTCTGCCTTGAAGTAGGTTATATTTTGGCCAGGACTTTTTTTTTGTTTGTTTGTTTTGGTTTTTCAAGACAGGGTTTCTCTGTGTAGCTTTGTGCCTTTCCTATAACTCACTTTGTAAACCAGGCTGGCCTCGAACTCGCAGAGATCTGCCTGCCTCTGCCTCCCAAGTGCTAGGATTAAATGTGTGTGCCACCACCACCCGGCTTGGCCAGGACTTTCTATCCTGTCATCTTTATGTGTAGACTGTGTGTTTGTGTGTTCTGATTTATTATCAGGAGACCACTCCAAATTGATTAGAACCTTAATAATCTCAGTTTAAACAAGTCACGTTTTTTACTCTTCTCTCATATATTACATCCTGACCTCAATTTCCTCTCCATCCCCTCCCAAAATAACTTAAGTCATGAACAAGATAAGTCTATCCAGTCTCTCCATATCTATTAAATATAGTATTTGAAGTTTGAGCTGGAGAAATAAGACATCAAAAGTAGATCAAGGGGATACAAATTGGAAAGGAAGAAATCAAACTTTTGCTATTTGTAGATGATGTAATAGTATACATAAGTAACCCCAAGTATTCTACCAGGGAACTCCTACAGCTGATAAAAACCTTCACTGAAATGGCTGGATAGAAGATTAACCAAAAAAAAAAAAAAAAACAAACCAGTAAACTTCCTACATACAAATGACAATTGGGCTGAGAAAGAAATCAGGGAAACAGTACTGTTCACAATTGCCACAAACATTAGAAAATATCTTGGGGTAAGTCTAACCAAGCAAGTAAAGGACCTGTATGATAAAAATTTCAAGTCTTTGAAGAAGGAAATTGAAGATATCAGAAGATGGAAACATTTCCCATGCTCATGGATTAGTAGGATTAACCCAGTAAAAATGGACATCTTACCAAAAGCAACCTACAGATTCAATGCAACTCCCATCAAAATTCCAACACAAATTCTTTATAGAATTTCAAAGAATTCTTTCTTTGAAAGAACAATACTCAACTTCATATGGAAAAACAAAGACCCAGGATAGCTAAAACAATCCTGTGCAATAAGTATGTCACTTCTTTCAAGACCCCACCCTCAATGCAGTCACATTGTGAAGTCCTGGAACGTAAGACTTCACCACATGGGTTTTGAGTATGCACCCACCAGCCTGCAACACATCTGAATACTTACTCCTTTGCAGTAACTGTGGGAGGAACGTAAACACAAAGCTTTTTTTTTTTTTTTTTTTTTTTGGTTTTTCAAGACAGGGTTTCTCTGTGTAGCTTTGCGCCTTTCCTGGAACTCACTCGGTAGTCCAGGCTGGCCTTGAACTCACAGAGATCCGCCTGCCTCTGCCTCCTGAGTGCTGGGATTAAAGGCATGTGCCACCACCGCCCGGCAAACACAAAGCTTTATTGCACTGAATTAAACGAGTTCAGACTCTTTGGAACCCTGTGTGGACTCTTGTAAAGTGTCACTCTTGTCCTTTACTCCTAGAGTTTTAATTCTCACGGACTACTTTCCTCCACATTAGTGACAATCTGGGTATTCAGCTGCTCATGTCACATGTCACTGAGCAATTACATTTAAGTTGAATGTTCATGAAAATCCTTCTATTTGGCCTCTGAAATTTTCTTTGGAAACAACTCCATTCCTATTTGTGTTTTTAGATATTATCTTATCCCTGTATAGCATGGGCAAAAGTCACCTCTTTTTTAATGATTGCTTCAAATCTGGCATTTTCTCAACTATGTTTCATTTCAGCTAAGGGAACTATCAGAACTCAACATCTACAAGTGGAGATTTTTTTCAATGCAGGTTTATTAGTGTCTCTGTTAATTTTCCAGTGATAGATGTTTGGGTTTCAAATACTAGATATTTGAAGGCTATCTACCTTTAGCTCTTAGTAAATTTGAGAATAGCCAATGAAATTCTTTCAAGTTAATTATATATGTAAATATCAGAACTTAGATAAGAGAAAAGCATTCTATTGACCAGACACCAGGTTAGTAAATACTATCAAACAGCAATGATGACAGGGGGTCCTTACAACACAGACAAATTTTGTCAGTATACTTCACTATGTGTCCAATTGGACATTGAATATGAGCAAGGAAGGCCAGTATGACACATTTTTTTTAGAAAATATATTATATATTAAAAAGTACCATATAGAACACCCATTCCATGAATCTAAACTCCAATTAATGTGTATGGCACACAACTAATTTGAATATTTCAAAGTCACTTGGTTTATGTTTTTTTATTTGTTTCCAAATCAGAGAATAATGATTAAAAATCAAGTGGATTCTCCCCATTGTGGCCCTTTTATATGCCCATCTGCAAATGTACACACACTTTACAAAGAAACTCAATGCAGGTTGCAGTCCATTACCAGATCTAGGAAAGCAGTAATGCCTCATGTCATTCTCAGAAACCAACTAGATGGTCAGTGATATGATGACTGAATATGGGATGCCTGTGTCATCTTATGGTGCTATGAAGAAGAGTGAACAAGGATGCAACTGTGAGGAGTATCGCATATTGACTTCAAAGGAATCCCACCATAATATTATTAAAATAATTTTGCTTTTTTCTGATTGTGACTGCTTGGCTGTATGTGAGCTTATGTATAGTACATACTGGATCTATTCAGTAATGTAATCAACATTCTAAAAATAGACAAGATGCTTGAAAGTAAAGGTTATTATAAGGTTTGAGTGTGGAAGTTAAATAGCACGAAATGTCAATTGGATTTTGAGATTTGTCTAAAAAGTCATCAAGCAATGGGAGTCCTGCCTGCTTTGCCATTTGTGCTTATATTGATTAATTGCAAGATTAATAAATTGTAAGCTTTTAAAATCCAGAAAGGAAAACACGGTTAACCTCACTCAGGCTGAATTTTATAAAGTTGTTTCTAAGTATGCTAATCTTGCTGAAATTAAAAAGTAATAACCACTTGGCCCACATCTACGACAACATGGTCAGTGTTATGCAGATGAACCTGACAGCCAAGTGATTAGGAACAGTGGGTAGGTGTGCAGTGCCCTCCCCAAGTGATGAAATGATTGTATAAAAATGTGTAGAAGAACTAAAGCATTGTTTTTTAGGATATTCCCCCCAGAGCCTTGACCTGTGAATTATGTTAAATGTCCATGATGTGGTGTTTGTAATGTAGTGGTTCATCCCCTGCCTCAATGTGCACACTGGGTAAACCTATGATTTCCTGTCTTTATGAAGAGTGTATTTGACATTGTGAATAAGGACAAAGAAAATCAATATTTTGGGTAAAAAGCACAAACAGAAAGTCAAAGGGAGCCCTAAGGATGTTGGGGATTTTGCAAAGATAGAGACTTCTAGGACAACAGTAAATAGACAGGGTGATTATAAACAATTTGGATCATGGTGTTGGAGGCTGGAATGTTGAAGTTGAGGGAGCTGTGGTGGGAGTGAGGGACACTAATTGCTGCCTCAGGTAACACAGAAGATGGAGTGGAGAAAGGAAGAGAGTATACACTAGATGGAGCAAGTAGGTCCAATTCACTTTCATAGCAACCTACTCTTCAAATGCTATCAGCCTGAGGTCAATTCAATAAGCCAATTATGAGGTTAGAACCCTTCTGATATCATCTCATCCTAAAGGTCAATTTTTTTTTTCTGTTTTGTTTTTCGAGACAGGGTTTCTCTGTGTAGCTTTGCGCCTTTCCTGGAACTCACTTGGTAGCCCAGGCTGGCCTCGAACTCACAGAGATCCGCCTGCCTCTGCCTCCCGAGTGCTGGGATTAAAGGCGTGCGCCACCACCGCCCGGCAAAGGTCAACTTTTTAACGTCAATGTACTGGGCTCATACTTCCAACACATGAACTCTGGGGAACATTCAGATCATATGGTATAGCTAAAGTAGGTAGTAGACAGTGCTTACATACTTTCTTATTCATATTTTCAGTCATTAGATACAGAAAACATTCTTACGACACAATCATGAGTCCTGAAAGATGGACATGTCTTTGGTGACAAGCTGGTGTTCAAAGGACATATTAAATCATGCTTGGGCAATTTGTTCCCAAACTACTCTAAGATCCTTTTGAATAGGTGATAAGTGTCATTCTCTGTGTGGAAGTGATATGATGTCACCCAATGTACCAAAATATATCACACTGTTTGGCTTCATAGGTGGGCTAGATCCAAATCTTTTTTTTTTTTTTTTTTTTTTGGTTTTTTGAGACAGGGTTTCTCTGTGTAGCTTTGTGCCTTTCCTGGGACTCACTTGGTAGTCCAGGCTGGCCTCGAACTCACAGAGATCCGCCTGGCTCTGCCTCCCGAGTGCTGGGATTAAAGGCGTGCGCCACCACCGCCCGGCTAAATCCAAATCTTAAAAGAGGTATTCCTTTCAAGGCTTACAGGTCATTGGCAAGGAGCTAAGGAAAGGCTAGATCTCTTTTTCAGAAAGTTTAAAATCTTAAAGAGAACATTGTTTTAAAAGCAAATGGACAATGGGATATTGGGAGTGATCCAGGAGGATGATAGCTTCTGGATTCCATGTAGCAATCAGTCTTACCTGCTGGGCCGTCTCTACAGTTCCTTTGCCTGACTAAATGAAATGGCTGTCTTATTCTTATTCTTTTTATTTTTATTTTTGGTTTTTCAAGACAGGGTTTCTCTGTGTAACAGTCCTGACTGTCCTGGAACTCACTTTGTAGACCAGGCTGGCCTCAGACTTACTGGATCCACTTCCTCTGCCTCCCAAGTGCTGGGATTAAGGGTGTGTGTCACCACTGACCAGATGTCTCACTCTTTTACTGTAGTTTTTCTTTATAAATTTTAGAATTGCTTCTATGCATATCTCTAAAAAACAATTTCTACTTATTTGTCTCATGATTTTAATTTTCTGAATTAGTTACCTCCTGAACATTTAAAAATGAATAGATGGAGGGCTTAAAGGATTGGTAGAGAGATGTTCGTTTTAGAATTTAAGGGAATCCAAAATTTACAAAAACTTACAGTATGGAACTTGAGTCCCAGTTGGTAAATAGAGATTGTGAATGCCAAAGTAGAAAAATAAAATAAAGTCAGAGAGATGGAGAGGGAGGAAGGGAGGGAGGGAGGGAGAGAGTGAGTGAGAGAGAGAGAGAGAGAGAGAGAGAGAGAGAGAGAGAGAGAGAGAGAGAATACTTTAATATACTTACTACCATAAAATAGAAATTAATTGTCCTTAATATTTTAATATTTAGGGAAAATCATGCATGTTCACATTATTCTTCATAATTGTTTTGTTAATGATGTAACATTAATAGTACTCAGTTATAACCAAAATCTAGCAGTGAATACCCAAAACTAATTGCTTACATTACACCTGTGATCAGAGGGTGTTACTAGCAGTTTTAAGGGTTCCTCAAGATGAAGGGCATGCCAAGATGAAGGCAGACAGTCTCATCCTAAGAGCTACCTCATCATCTGCATCCCTTTATTATCAGTACTTAGATGTTAGCATCTCTCTTGTGATATGTATTCATTATAGTGACATGGGCCACTTTTTTGTATATGTAAATTCAGATATCTTATTTAATACAATATTTTTCAGCACATTTCCCTTTTTTAAAGATTCATTATTTCAATTTTCTCTATCTGTGAGCATGTGTGGATGTGTGTACATGTATATGATGGCCAGAAGCAGTTAGAGATATTGGATACTCTGGGGCTGGAGTCACACACCATTGTGAGCTACCTGATGTGGATGCTGGGAGCTGAACTCAGGTCCTCTTCAAGAGCAGCGTTCACTCTTATCTGCTGAGCCGTCTCTCCAGCTCCTTTGCCTAACTCAATAAAATCGCTGTCTTATTCTTTTATTGTAGTTTTTCTTAACATATTTTAGATTTGCTTCTATGCATGTATCTCAAAAACATTTTTTCTACTGATTTGTCTCATGATTTTAATTTTCTGAGTGGTGTTTTTCAAAGAGATTTAAAAAAAAACACAGAGTCTTAGAGCTTGGTTTTATTCCTGTTTTTGAGACATTGGTGGCCCCACAAACATCCAGTTCCTTCTCATGTTTCATAATCTCAGGCTTTGTGCTTCAATCTATGGTCCATTTTGAGTTTCTGTTTGCCATGTAGATATTCAACACTAGGCTTCTTCTGCTTTAGATCATGAGACTCTGATTCCCGAACTGCCCTTTGATCTCACACAGGTTTTCTAAGTCCTAAGTAGCATGTGGTAGATGTGCTTACCTTTGCTCAGAGATAAGCATCAACTGTATCTTCTAACATGGTTGTCTGTACAGTGTTCCTTAAAGACATCCTAGAAGAATGTGCCTTAGGGCACAATATACAGGATGGTGACACATTGGAGAATCATCTCTTTTTATCTTTTTTTTTTTTAATGCTTTCAGTTTCTTGATCCCCTTAATCTGAACTTACTAATTCCTTTATAGAATTAGCAATTTTTGAATCGTTCCCCCCCCCATTACCATTACCTTCTCTTTCTGTTTTCTGTCATGAGCTGTACTTGGACACTGTAGGTCATGAGCATTTCCCCATGACTCATTCTGCTTTAATGTTTTCTAGAATTTACTTCTGAGTTCTATTTGCATATTTCTCATTGAAATGTCCTTAAATCCATCATCTTTCTTCTCAGTATGAAAACAAGTGGGAATCTATGTAAAATATATTTTAAAAGATATAATGTTGGTTCAGTTGGTGTAGTTGTCTACTGTAGAAAAGTTTCAGGACATTGAAATGAGGAAGGAGTTTTGAGAGTAGCCACCTAAACTCATGACATGAAAATGCAAGAGAAAAGCAACATACAGAAACTGGATTCCCTCAAACTGAAAAGCTTTGGAGCAGCAAAGTGAACAATGCCAGAGGTAACAAGACAACCCACAGAATGGAGGAAACATTATACACTCTACATGTGACAAGGGTTTGATGTCCAGAATATAAGGGAAACTTAAAAAAAAACTCAATAGCAATCCCCTACTAAATAATCCCATTAAAATGGGTTATAGATATAAGTAGACATATTCTCAAGCACATGTACAAATGATGAGCAGGTAATTTCTGAATATACTCAAGATCACTAATTAACAGAATATAAAAATCAAAACCCAAATGAGATCTCACCTTGCTCCAGTAAGAGTGACTATGAACATCACAAAGTAAGTTCTGGTGAAGATGTAGACAAAAGGGATCTCTTATGTACTGTGTGTGTAAGAATGTCAGTTAGTATGGCCATTGCTGACTGCCTCAGGAGTTAAAGCAGAACTAGTATACGATTAGCAGTCTGTGACTGAGCATATAAACAAATGAAATCACCACTTGAAAGAGGCATCTGCAGCATCCTTTTACTGCAGCCCCAGTCACAATCGCCGAGACACCAAGTGAACTAAGTGTCCATTAATTGATGAGCAGAAAGAAAGAATGTGGGCCCGATGCAAAGTGGATCATTTTCAACTAGAATAGGAATGGAATCCTGGACAGAACCAGAGATCATTACACCAAGTGAGATAAGTAAGGTATTTAAAGACAACCACGTGGTCCCTTCTCCTATGTGCCATTAGGAAAAGGTATCTCATGGAATCTCAGTGTGTGATGTGGAGAGTCAAGGAGAAGGGTGAGGAAGGTTGATGACTGGGACCTAAGTATTGCATAGTTGTGAGATGAGATAGTTGTCCTGGTGTGTTGCTGTGGACTAGGGCTATGCTGGAAAATGATAATGGAATTTTTTATACCAAAGGAAAAAAATCTTCAGAAGAAATTACAATTTTCCTACAAAGAAATGATGAGTATTTGATAAGTTATCCCCAAGCAAACATTACTTAATCTTTATGTGTATTGAAATGCCATATGCTATGCCATGAATGTGTACAATGTATTATCAGTTTAAATTAATTAAATAAATTTTTCAAGTTGAAAAATTAGAAAAATATGTTTCAAGAAAATCTCGAATCCAGCTCCAAATAACTGGAGTAGCATTTCTTATAGGTTCAAATGTATAATGCTAGAATAGCAGCTTTGAAGAGATTCTAAAAATGCTATTGTTCCTCAACATTGAGGTTGAAAAGATAATATCAAAACCCTAGGCAAACACTTTGGCCTTCAGAAAGGTTACTCTGTCTTCAAGGTGTCTCATTTTGACAACCATCTTGCCTCACTGCACTCAGCAGGGCACACACACCCCATTTCAATCCGTTTCTGAAGAAGTACTTTCCTGGCCTGGCCTGGGTTTGGAAAGACTTCTGAAAAATGCATTGTGTCCCATGTTGAGAATTCATGCATGTGCTGTTTCATATGCTTACTTCCATTTTAAACTCACTCTGAAGTCCATTAAACCATTGTATTTTGATCCTTTTCCCCCAAATAGCCATGGTATTTGAACAAGTATTTTTAGCATAATGAGGAACCTGATCATGAGTGTGTCCCACTGTGGGCTCACAAGTTGTTCAGCCTTGCAGACCGCTGGAATTGTCCAGCAGGCAGGTCTGGCTGGGGTGCCACTGGACATCTGTCACATTTTCACAAAATGTCCCTAGAGATGGAAAACCTTCAGAATTATTTACCCTACTGGAATTGTTTGAATGAGAAATATCCACTATAGGCTTAGGTATTTGAACATGTTATCTTCAGTTGGTGATGCTGCTTGGAGATGTAGTAGAGCCACTAGGAGATGGAAAACCTTCTTGAAAATTCATATCTTTCATAGTCTGGATTTTTCTGTTAATGGTGTCTAGTCATGTCCATTGTCCTGCAAATGTTATGATTGAATTTTCTATATAGCTGAGTAAGAGTCTATTGTGTGCACCACATTTTCTTTACTCTTCATCTCTTGTTGGGCATCTACATGCTCCCTTTCCCTGCCTATAGTGAAGAATGAGGCAATATGCATAGATGTATAGGTTTTGCTGTAGAGTACTTCCAGTGTGTATGTAATCAGGGTCAGCACAGCTGAGTCACAGGTTCATTTTTAAGTTATTTGAAGAAACTGATTTTCATGGTGGTTGCAGAAATTTACATGTCAAACATTAAGAAAGCAAATTGGCATTCCATTTCCAGACATTTGCAGCATGAGTCTTAAAAGTTCTTATTAATAAAATCAAACCTGAGCCAGGTATTGGGTTAAACACTGGAAGATCAGAGAGACAGAACAAGCCACAGCTAACCTCACCTGGCCAACTTCTCAGCTGGTCTTGTTTCCTCAGACTGGAAGCTTCTGTGGCCTCATCCCAATGGCTCTCAGCTGAACTGCTGCTCGAAATCCTGAATGCTTAACCAGCCAAATGCTTCTAGTTTCTGGTCCTCACGCCTTATAAACCTTTCTGCTTTCTACCACCACTCCCTGGGATTAAAGGCTGCTTTCTGGGATTAAAGGCGTGAGTCACCATGCCTGGCTGTTTCCAATGCAGCCTTGAACTCACAGAGATCCAGAGGGATTTCTGTCTCTGGAATGCTAGGATTAAAGGCGTGTGCTAAAATTTTCTAGCCTAAGTATCTTGTGGCTTTTCTGTTCTCTGACCCCAGATAAGTTTATTAAGGTACACAATATTTTGGGGAACACAATACCACCACAGACATTTTTCAAAAGGTTTACATATTATAAACATTTTGATGTAGTCTTTTAACATATATATATATATATATATATATATATTTATCTTCATCTATATCTATGTCTATCTATCTGAATCTATATTAGCTATATCTATATCTGATTAAAAGCTGAGAAAATCCAAAGTGATTAAATTTATTCTATGTGAAACACTCCATATGTGCAGTATGGCAGACACTTAAGAAAAAAAATCGTCTCAAACAAATGAACTGATAACCAAAACCTGCTAATAGCCACTAAATATAGTTTTACAATTTAAATGAAGTTTACAAACGTGATTGTATTTGCAAAAGGCAGGATGAATGGAAGAATGCGATTCAGGCCCTTGTTCAGAGCTGAGCTGTGAAATGAAAATTTAATTATTATCTGAAGACAAAAATGTGTCGATTATGTAGATTTTACTTTTCATTTTTAAAAATTAATTTTAAGCTGTTTCATTTATTTTCTGATCAGATAAAATACTTTCTCCTCTCCTTTAGCAGTTTCCATGGTGATGCTTTATAAACGAAGTGTGACCTAAGCACAGTCACTCATGTTACAGGGGCAGAATGGCCAGCTGGCAACATTCAGAACTCAAGACCACCAAAGCTCAAAATAATTACATCTTGTTCTTTATAGAAAAAAGTTTCCACTTTCATTATGTTTTATCTTGGAATTAATAATTTTGATAACTCAAGACAGTGGTAATAAAGAAACCCAATCAACTCCATACCATCGGGTGATGCCTACATATGTCTGACATGTTTGTCAAATTCATTTACTCCTAAAATAATGGTTTCATAGAGTTGCTGTTTCAAAGCAGAGGCCCAAGGGACTCAGTGAAACACTAGCCTCACATGCAGAAGCCAGGGCTTCTCAAGCTTTCATCTCCACGTTAGATATTTAAAGGAATATGACAGGGGCTGAGAAATGTCACTATCCTAAAATCGTCTGATGCTCCAATTTGGACACTGTTTAAAGAACAGCACTCAAGGCAGAGAACTCCCTGGTCTTTCCTTTTTTCTTATGCTGAAATTTCTCCTTTGCTCTGAGTCCTGCTATAATAAGAAAAGACAGAAACCTTCCAACTCTGTAAAGCAAGAGTTCTTTGTGATTATCAATGTCTTCATGCTCTCCAGAAACTAAAGGGTCTTGTGGACAATGCAGACTGAATTAGTATATTACAGATAAAAGCCTGGACTCAAAGCTCCTAGTTGAAAGGCAGACAAGTTTCCCAGTTCCAAGGAGCTACTTTCTCTACACTGTGGTTTGAACATTGCTATTGATTTTCCAAAGAGGGCTTTAAAAACTGTGATCATCTACAGTGTAGCTCGCCAGTTTTCTTAAATGTATGCTGAATTTCCTTTCCTTCCCTTTTCTCTACAATTCTGCTTGATTGACTTCCTATTTTGCTTCCATCTTTTCCTTAAAGAAGACCTGACCCACTTTGGTTAAATGCATGAAGTAACCAGCATCTGGCATCAAGCTGAGGGGGGGGGGGCTCTTGTCTCCTTGATCTTGTCTCCTCACACTTCTTCCTGCACACCAGCTCACAGATGTCCCCACCCGTCCTCACCTTCCCGCTTCCACACTCCATCCTTGCAAATCTTCCTTATAGACGAACGGTCACCACACACTCTCGCTGTACAGTATTCCCACATTTGTCCCACACTGCTGTCTCCACATTGCCTCCCTAGTACTCCGTCCCCTCGTGTCACAAAGGCCACCAGGCGAGTAGTGACTTTATTTTCCTGTTAGGTTTGTTTTGGAATTGGCAGGCAAAGTGGGGCCACTGTACCTATAAAACAGCTTGATACTTAAGAGTCGACATATCTGCCTGATACCAAAACAAATGTTCAGCATGCTTTTCTTTTGACCAAAATATTGGGCCTGTCCCATGTGAATTCTTTCTTGCCCCATCACAGAAATCTACTTCAAATTGTTTGAGGCTCTAGCTCATCTCCCTCATCTTGATTACGAACTGATACTTGGATATTAGGAGTTACAATTATGATCTTTCACCCACATGGTACCTTGAAATGACTGCAGGGATGATGTCCATTCTCACATCAAAGTGGAAAATTATAATGAACAAATTTAGCTTTTCTAAGAAATAATATTTTTAATTGTGTGTATGTGTGTGTGTGTGTGTGCATGCACATGTGCCTGTGGGCTTGTACACATGTGAGTACAGTCCTGAGTTCTGATGTTGTAGAGGTTCTGAGAGTTGTTATATCTCATTGAAAGCTAGAATTCACTAAGAGAGAAAAGACAAACCTTCAGCCTCCCTCACAGGGCAACAACTATGATGCAGACAGGGAAAATCCAGCACTCAGATGGAGGCTACCATTGGAGGAAGGAACCCACAGCAGGAATGTTGTACCTGTTCAGTCAGGATCAAATAACAGCAGCTCTCAGTATCCAGGGAACCTGAGAATGCTTCAGATATCATTGAACTGGGAAAGAGCAAGAGCCAATTGACACAGTACAGGAGTTTTTGTTGAAATGTTTCCTCAGGATCCAGGAAACTGCTGACTTGGGAAGATGAATTGTTAGCTTGAATGAAGGAGAAAAATATTCCCTCAATGATAATTTCAGGTTTTATTTCTCCATCATATATGTAATACATAATCATTTCATTCACTATCTCTAAGAGAAGCTAAATCATGTATAGTTATTTTACTCATGAGATTCTTGTGTTCAAGTTCTCTCTTCTCTCTTCTCTCTCTCTCTCACACTCTCACTCTCTCTTTCTCTCTCTTACTTTATTAGTTATTTCAAGTGTTGTATAGCATGCATGCTTCGTCATATTCACCTGCCTCCAAGTCTCAGATTCACTCCCCTTTCCCTACCCACTCAACTTTCTATCCTTTAAAATAAAAACTTCAAGACCAATTTGTACTGCTCAAAGTCCCATTTGAGCATATTAGATTTACAAGGGACAACACTCATAGAGAAAAACTGATTCTTCCTTACCTAGCAGCTAACAGTTGCCAATAGTTCCACTATTAGTAGGAGTGGAATTGTGTGCTCAATTGCCCTCTCCATGCTGGGGTTTGGTGTTGCGTGGTCTTGCACAACCCTAAAAGAGGACATACATCCTGCACCCTCTCACTATACACCCACAGTCCAGGTTTGTCACAGAAGAGTGGTTTGGAAAGAGTGTAAGAGTCTGTGGAGCATGACTACAATGAAATGTCTTTTGAATACAGGAGGGCAGCTGCACATAGGAACTCACAGTGACTATGACAAACCATGCTCAAAACCTATTAAAGTTTTTAAGAAATTGACTGCAGACATGTTAGAGTATATGTTTCTTAGATCATATTATTCTTTCCTTTACAAAGACCCAAGCTACAAAAGCTTTCTTTACCAGATGAAAAGCTGGCCCTTTGTTCAACTCTCTTGTGTAGGAAATTGTTTAGTTATCGGCAAAGTTGTAAAATGGGGGACAAATCACCTTTTCAATTAATGCATTCCTATTCTCTCTCCACTGAAGCCCCTCCTAAAGAGACCTGTGAAAGAGGATATCGCTAACTTCCATTTAACCATATCCCTAGGTCAAGTGATTGGCACATGGTTGTGATTAATTAGCCTTGCTGTGTATTTTGTACTATTGAAGATGAACAGTTCATCTGCTATCCAAAATATACAGGGACTGACCTTTTTCTAATTAAAAATATAAAGATGATTATTTCCAATTATTTAGTGTTGACTGTTTTTGAATGAAAGACTTTCTATACAGCCCAAGCTGACCTGGAAGTCTCTATGAAGTTGCAATTCCTCTGACCCATGCTACCAAGCACTGGGATTGCAGGAAGGGAAGAGCCCACCAGACAATGATATCACATTTGCTCATTATGGAGGTTATGGATATCAGAAAGATGAAGAGTTTGATCAAATTCATAGATAAAATGCCAGTAAAGTGACCAAAGTTTGACTGTCAGAGTGTATATTATTTTCCACTCTATCTTTGTCAATTACCTAATTTGATTAATACTGGGACAAAACTCTGCAAACAAAATCATTAATCCACTTCATGTCGACTTCAAACATAAACTTTTCTGTTTAGATTTCAGTTACTTGTTGCTCATCTGCACAGAAGTTAAACAGTCCTGCACTGTACCATCTCGCTGTCGCTTTTCTCTTCTCTTCCTCTGGTTCATCTCCATTCTCTTCTGTTCTTCTCTTGCCTGTGATGCATCTTTAAGGTTTTCCACAAAGAAAGTCACATCATCTCATTTTCAGTATCTATCCCTTTTGTTTTCTTGTCTCACTAGCTAGGACCCCAGGATGATACTAAATAGAAATTATGAAAGAATTTATTACTGCATTGTCCATGATTGTCCAGGGGTTTGTGTATGTACTTCATCAAGTTGAAAATGTTGTAGTCTGACTTTAATTTGGTAAGAACTTTTATTAATGTGGGTGTTGAATTTTACTGCCAAATGATCTGATGGCCTGGGCCTTTGTGAACCTGACCTTTTAAGGTGTAGTGGACTGTGACCTCACAACCTGGGATAAATCCCATTTGGATGGGGGTGCATACTGTTTTTATATATTAGATTTTATTTTATTTTATTATTCTGTGTTGAAGTGTTTGTACACTTACATTAAGATATTTTTGTCACTTTTTTTTTTAAGATTTACTTATTTATTATGTATACAGTGTTCTGCCTGCATGTATCCCTGCAGGCCAGAAGAGGACACCAGATCTCATTATCGATGGTTGTGAGCCACCATGTGGTTGCTGGGAATTGAACTCAAGACCTTTGGAAGAGCAGCTAGTGCTCTTAACCTCTGAGCCATCTCTCCAGGCCCACTTTTGCTTTCTTATAAATTCTCGGTTGACTTTGATATTAGCTGTTGTGGTGGACCCATGGGATGGATTCTCTTTAATTCTGTTTTGTCCATGAGATTATAAAGAATTGTTACCGTTTTCTATCCTGGCATTTGATACAGTTCATCTGCAACTTAGTTGTGCAGCCGGTGCCTCTCCTGCTCCTCTTCCTTCTGCTTCTTTTCATCCCCCTCTTTCTCCTCCTCTTCCTCTTGATCCAGCTCCTCCTCCTTTTTTTTTTTGAGTTGGGATTATTGATTTTAGGCATTTTCATTATCTAACATATAGGTTTATTGCTATACATTTTCTTCTTAGCACATTGTATTCTACACATTTTGATAAGTTGCAGTTTTTTTTTAAATGAGAATAACTTTAATAATTCTCTGGAGCCTTTCTGTGTGCATGCAGTCAGAGCAGGTTGACTGGTGGTGATATTCTTCTCAACAATTTTATTACACTGGTAGAATCCGATGGCCTAAAGTTGCTCTAATGTCCTCTTTCTGGCCTCCTCTGTTGCCTTTGAGCAGTACCATCTTTGTCAGAGAGGACCTGTCTATAACTATGCAGGTTGTCATCCACTGTTGGTGTAGTAGTAAGATTTAGTGTTGAGAGGTCTCTGTGGTCCTGTAGTGGCCTGTCAGTCCATGGGGTGGTCTATGTCCCAGCTCTGTGACATTTACAAGAGTTTCTTTCTTTGTTTAACTCTACTTATTTCCTCAGGTGATATAAGAGTCGTAGCAATGCCCCCTTTAAATTTGTGATGACCCTTTGTGAAGCTCTTTCCCTAGAGATGGAGGTTTTCATGGATAGTGCTCTGGGCACATATCCCAGGATTACTCTGTAAGATGTCTATTGGACCTTCACCATATTGCCCTCTGGGGTCTCCTAAAGGAAAGGCCTTATGTATTAGCTGTTTCTCATACTGCCACATCTAGCCTCCTGCTGAGCATCAAAATGATTGCTTCAGTGTAACTCCTAATTTATTTCCCCAGTCACTCCTCCTTTTGTTCATTGTTTTTGTGTGACTTTCTGGATTTATTGGCATCTCAGGTTGGTCCTGAAATTTTACTCATGTAGGATGTCTGACACAAAAGTGTAGACACCACACAAAAGTTTACTAAAGATCTTTTTCCAGAGACAACGGTGATGATTTCTTGTCCCTTTGCATGTTAGAACAGAAATAAAAGTCACACACACAAAAGAGGCGTTTTCTTTTAACTGTTCTTGTTAGGATCTGTATAGCATGCTTTTTTGGCTTGAAAGAATATAAAAGAAAATGATTGAAGTTTCAAGGAGAGTGATAATGGAGGAGAAACTTGGAAAATCACAGTGTTCAAGATGTTTAAGAAATTAATGGAAGTATTAATACTCATGAAGAATGGTGAGACATTTCAATAACACATATGGTAATGAGATCAGAACGATCAATGTATCCATCACCTTAGAAAATTTTGCATTTAATTTTTAAAGAATATTCAAAATGGTCTCTTATTAGCAATTCAAAATTATGTAGCTGATATTAACCTTAGTTATCTTACTGTGTCCTAAATGCCAACCCTTTTATTTAGCCGTACCTCTGTAGCCACTCACCATCCTCTCTCGGTTCCTCTTCCATCCTTGAGTGACTGGTTTATTGTCAGCTCCAGACATACTGAATCTGGGTGTCATAGGGGTTAATAATCTCTGGCAGGTTCACACAGGTGAGGCATAGTAGGTACTGGTTGAACACATCATTTCCAATGTCCAGTGGGAGCCAGGTGGACAGAGAACCGCACTCAGTGCAGTATTCAGTATGTCAGCTCTCAGTTCCTGAGATCTACCCAGAAGTCATACTTGATGATTCGGGTGCAATTCAGCAGCATAAACCATTTACTCTCTTATAATGTAGGTCCTGGGGATCAAACTCAGGTTGTCATGTTTGGCAGCAAGCACCTTGACCTAAAGAGCCATCTCACTGTCCCGTCTTTAGTTTTTATGAGGATAACAACTGCCTACTTCTTGATTATAAGGTTAAATGGGACTACAAATAAAACTTCCCTTAGAACAATGCTCACAGAACATGTATATGCTAATATTCTTCTATTTATATATAAATAGAAACATGTGCCTTATATGTGACAATATTTTGCATAACTGGACTTCGTGAGCTCTTTCTCTTTCCTTTAGAATCTTGGAGGCCTGCATTTTCTATGTCATTTAATGTTCTTGGCTCCATATATAAGAGTGAGAAGGAGGCAAAGGGAATCTGGAACATTCCCGTAGTGACAGATAGTGGCAGGATACAGGATATTACTTCTCATGATGGGTGATTTTGTCTCTCGGGGAGCATTGGACAATGGTTGGAGAAAAAGAGGGAAGTATCAGGTGGAGATATTCCACAAACATTGGGCTGTGCAAAGAATAGCATTCCACCACAAAAAAAAGTCAGCAGAGCCATGATGAGCATTCCTGGTGGGAAACGGTTTCAGAGTACCAACAGAAAGAAAATCAAAGCCATGTCCTTACCAATCTTATCTCATATTGGCCAAGACAGGCAATAAATTTCAGACAATAAAAACCTTGAAGTTTATAAGTGCTATAGAGAAAAAAGAGAGAAGCTTTAGAGAATTCCTGGTTGCTGGAGGAGGAAGATACAGACAAAGTTACATTAGGAAAAGAGATGGAATCAAGATAGGAAGGAACTTCAAGAATTGCTCTCCTTGGGGCAAAGAGAAAACCCAGCGCACTCAGCAAACAGACCTATTTGTCTGGAGCCAACTTAATACACACACACACACACACACACACACACACACACACACACACACACACACAGAATACTAGGATGGGAAGCTGAGAGTCAAGCTAGGACCAGAATGTGTTGTAGGTCACAGACCTGGGTGAGAACTGGGTGTGTGATGGGAACCTGTTGTGGAATTTTCAAAAGCAGAATGGCTTGATTATTGATTTGAAAAGATGATTTTGCTCTTAATGTAGAGAATGTCCTACAGAAGAGGAAGAGGGAGAGATGTGATATTCCTCTAAAAGCTGCTGCATCTGTCCAGGTTTGGGGTGACCAGACATCTGTCACTGGCAAAGGAAGAGTGGCAAAATGATCAGATTTGGGATTTATTTTGAAGACGAAGCCAAAATGACTTGATGATTAACATGTGAGATGAAAGACGAGAGCTCAGGGAGCCTCTAGGTTTACCAGCTGTATGAAGCTTATTCTGGACTGAGGACCATTGGAATCAGCAGAGAGAAAGAAAAGTCCAGGAAGGGCTGCTGAGCATGTATTAATATGAGATGCTTACTGGACATTTTGATGAAAATGCACAGGGTTGTTGAGCGAATGAAACTTACATAATAGGAAAGGAGAGAGATGTTAATTGTGAATCCATGGGTATAGCTACAGCTTCTGAAGAATGAAGGGAGAAAAATATGCCAAAATATAGAAAAAAATGTCAGGATAAATTGAACCTCCTCTCTTAAAATAATAGTGATGATAATTGTAATATTACAAATCATTTCATGGAGATAGGAGAACATACTTAGGATATGCAAGATCTTAGAAATGAGCAAATGGGGAGTTACAGAGTACACTATAACTTGATGCTGGGTGAAGGATTTTAGGAAGAACTTTGCAGCCTTTGGTGAGTATATGCCATCTAACTTCCATGAAGAACATATCCCATAGAAGACCAGTTCCACTCAATTATATCAAGCAGTAGAAAGGAAAATGCAGGACTTGAAAAGCTCTTTAGAAAAGGCATATATAAAGTGGAGAAACTTTTTTAAAAAGATTTATTTATTTATTATGTATACAATGTTCTGCCTGCGTATATACCTGCACTATAGAAGAGGGCATCAGATCTCATTGTAGATAGTTTATGAACCACTATGTGGTTGCTGGGAATTGAATTCAGGACCTCTGGAAGAGCAGCCAGTGTTCTTAACCTCTGAGCCATCTCTCCAGCCCAAGAATCTTTTAATATTAAAGGAATAATTAGCTTCTGTGGACTAAGGTTTATTGCATAATTTTCATTTTTACCACCCACACAGCAGAGGTGACCTACTCTAAAAGATTAGGAAATGAAGGAAAATATAGCCTCAAGAGTGCTGGTTTATCTATTGAAACCAGGAGAGGAAACGCCAGGATATATACAAAGGGGAACTTTATATTCATTTCTCATATGCTGTTCTATTGCTATGTATTGATAGGATGTATCTTTCTCAAGGGTACTTTGGCTAAGTGGACATCTTGGAATGATAAGTAATATGAAGTTCTGGGAAGTTCCATTTGCTATGATTTCTGACTTAGTTCCTTGATGCTCCTTCCATAAGTAAGAGTTGTGAGATGCTCAGAAAAGCATTGCAATTTTACTGCAGCCCATGCCAAGTCTGGAGTTGCTTAAACTAGTTTTAGAGATTTTTCCTGATTATGTGTTTCAGTCACTGATAATAGTATGCCTTAGGATTCTGGTCTCTCATGTATTAAGCATAGTGAAGATGGAGAGAAGAGTTGTGGTATTGTTTCCATTTACTGTAATTATTTATGTTCTCTTAGGTAAATGTATTAGGGATGCTTGATCTGGAGTCCTAACTCTCACAAAGTGAATCAGAAAATCTAGGAGGAAACATAGAGACAGACCTATTGGAGTCAGTGCCAAGCATGTGGCTCTTGTGTCCCTTGCCAATGCCTACCACATTACAGCATCCGCAACAAAAGTCACTTAGCAAACACATGCAAGTAGTTCCTTCTCCTGCTGTTGTCAGCCAAGTCATCCTGATGGCCTCCTGAGCCAAAATACCACGAAGGTTGAAGGCATCACACAGGTATGCATTTCATAGCTACACTAGCAGGGTGGGATTTCCCATTACAAATGATCTAGGTCATTTGCATGAGCAATTGCTGAGACTGAGCCTTCAGCTGGGTACCGCAATTTAGAGGCATCAATCAGCCATATGCTGAGAGCACAGTTGCCTCAGACTCTTTTCAGTGTGACTGCAAGCGACATTCGTATTTGGGAATTCCTTAGCTCTAGTTCTTGTATATAAATTGGTTTTTTTTTTTCCACTGATGAGAGTTTAAGCAACTTAAGACCAAGAAACACAATGTGGTTTGAGTACTCTCTCTTATATTATAAGGTCTGTATTTGAACAAGGTGATACATGCAAAATAAGTAAGCCTTCCTGTGCTATCTGCCTTGGCACACACAGAAGAAAGCAAGCCTCTCTTGCATAAAATAAATCTGCAACAGCTAGGCAATATGGAATATTTTTGCCTGGTCATTGGCATATCCCTTGCAAGCCAATAGATGGGCTCAGGTAGAAGGACCCACTTCTCCAGTTCACAGCCTCACTCCTCAGTAGGACTTCATATCTACTTATACATTCTTAATTCCTTTATTCCACTTGAAAGGCAATATATAGACACTGTAAGTCTTAATCAAATTAAAATTAGTTACAATGTAATTAAACCAATTTGAAAATGATTCCCTGTAGAGGAAATCTTTGTGTAAGGGAAGTAATAAATAGCCCCTATTAATAAATAGCCCCATTCTCTGAATGTGAACACTCCAAAGAATTGAATTACTAGTATTTTGACAAAGCATTTTATTTATAGGGTCCTCATGCATCACCCAGAGAACAATGTCCTGGCATTTTAATAAAAATGCTTAACGGATATTTAGATAGAAATTATTAAATCATTTACATGCATCCTTTTGGATGTTTTGCACTAATTTGCTTGGTGGCTGAATGCCTGCTGAAAGGATGTCTTTATAATTTCCAGTTGTGGCAGCCACATTCATCACGTGCTCTCGTAGTGACCCACTTATAGTGTGCATTGATAGAGCTATTGTGGTGATGTCTTTAAACTCATTCCAGGACAAGTGAGGGCTCAGGCTACTCCACAGCCATATCTTCAGCTGAAAACACATAGGGATTTAGATTCAGCTCACAAAGATCTCTCTAAATCCACCATTCATAGGTAAAGTGAACATATAACAACTTCTCTTTCTGCTTTATTTTTGTATTTAATTTTCTTCCCTGGAATTATAGCTTCCCTGTATTATAAAATCAACTGGTGGCTTCTTTGCTGCCTGATTTCTGCCAGAATGTGCATTCATGATCCTGTGGTATCACATGCCAAATATTTAATTTATACTGAATGAAGTATGCAGAGAACTGTGAAGGAACTGATAATTTTGATCAATTCTAAATTTAACAGAACATTATCTAGGAATGTCATAGCCATTCAGCTGCACCTCTTCCCTGACTAAGCAAACACAATATCCAAAAAGGAGTGAAATGAATGGAGACAGAAATTTACCAGTTATCATTCAAAGTTGCATTTTGTCATTTGATGTCGGAGCGTCAACCCAAATAACATTTGACTGAGCCCTTTACCTAACGTTTGGATACATGGTCATGTAGATTGGCTGATACGATCTGAAAAGATACACGCACACTCCACCGTGTGTTCTCTAAGCATCCCAGCCTTACTCACTATTCTCTTCTCTACCACTTCCAAGTTCTTCTTCCCGGGTGCAGCCACCAAGCTCGGTAGGTCATTGGTCTTTCATTCTTGGGTGCACATGGGCATGCGTCTCTTTTGCATTCACACGGAGGAGCACAGTATGAACGTTCCATTGGACTTTGTTTATTTCCCTTTATTTTGCAGCCCAGAGACCACTTGTTTATCATAAAGATCTTTCTCCCTGTTGCCAGACGCTTGGTGTCTCACTGCACGTGCTCTCTGGTAGTTTTCAACCCCTCTTGTAGAGTTGAACATGTACATTGCGTGCATCATGTTGGAATTGTAAATCCTCCTTCTATGAGTAACTTCGTGTAGTTTTATTTTTATATTATTGGGCTGAAATCTCAGTAAAATTTTTCTAGATATGAGTCAGAAACTAAGCCTGTCTATACAATTATTACGTTTTCACAAATTGTGCCTTCATAAAGCTTTTCTACTTTTTTACTACCACACATTACATCTAATAGTTCATTTTCCTGCTCTCAGGAATTACCAATTGTAATAATTGTTATTTAATGAACTTTAGAAATGAGAAATATCTTGGTATAATTAAATTTGGACTTTGTCTGTGATTACATAGTTTTACAGTTTAACTTATTGGTTTATTTAGTTATTATTGTTATGTGAACATATGTGTGTCTGCGTGAACTTACATGAACCATTTATATGCAGGAGGCCATTAGAAGGCATCACATTCTCTAGAACTGGAATTAATGGCGCTCATGAGCTGCCATGTGGGTTCTGAAACATGAACCTGAGTCCTCTGCAAGAGCAGTAAACACTCTTAACCACCAAGCTATCTCTCCAGACCCTATGATGGACTATTTAAAAATGCTTAACAGTCAGTTGCAAATACATATAATAAATTGACTGTTACCTTTCAACATGTCTTCTATCATGAACTATCAATTTTTAAATGACAAAATATTTAATTATCCAAATGGTTCCTGTGAATACTTAGTTTATAAACTCATCATTAACATTGTTAATTTGCAAGGGAGTCTGATGTAGCAAGTCAAGGGAGGCTGGTTTGTAGATTCTGAAGATGCTTTTTGGGTCACTCCATGTTGTCTGTATTACTGAGCACAGTCATCATGACCCCATCTATATTCAAATCTGGAGCACTCACGAATATGAAATACCCTGAGAATAACTGCTCTTTGGTGAGACGAAGTCACTAATACATTATATCTTTCGGATGAGCAATATGACATCAGTGTTCCAGGAACTGCGTATAAATTAATAGGTAGAAATATATCAGCATGGAGCTTGAGTAACTGTGTACATGCAAGAGTTCTGGCTGTAAAGCATAAATGAAATTCAGTGTGGATTTTAAAGTCTGAATAATGTTTTGAATTATGTTGCTTATGCTATAGTCCAGAGCTTGCTCAACATTTTCGGAAGTATCATCATTTCCAATTTATTTACTCCACCCAACCCTGGCTCTTCATAGAAATTATTAGGCCAGTTGGAGACTTCATTCTGTTGTATTAGTTATTTATTATTACTTTCGTGTCTAATGAGTACTAAGTATGCACATGCATTCTATTGCTTCTTTATGTCTCAGATTTGGGATCTCTTCTGTCATAGTAGGAAAATATTTTATTTCCCCATGTGGCACTCAAAATGATGGTCTATGTTTCTTTGAAAAGGGAACACTGGAAATTGAATGGTTTGTGTAGAGAAACGTTACCTCATCTCCCAACAGTAGGGAAAATATTTCTCACAAATTATGTGAAGTAGTAGTGAGACTTTTAAAAACAAATGTGAAGGCTGCCTCTGACTATGAGCAAGTACGACTTCCAGAGAATAAAGATATGTGCCCTCCTCATCATTAGAGCACCATAAGGCTTCTTCCATTCAATAACATTCCAAAAATATTGTTTTTAGGAATTGAGACATTTTGTTTTTCTGGCCATTGACAGCTGAGCTTCAAGAAAAGACCTCTGAATTTAAATTTTGATTACATATGGATAGATAGCATATACTATAGATGAGAAACTCTGTGACTTAATAACGACACCAGATTTCTTCCGTTATACTCTTGGGTATTTAAATACAGTGATACAAACATTGGCTTTGATTAGTTCTTGATCACAATTAGAGTTGCCTCAGTATGATTAAAAATATAAACATTTATAGGAAACAAATGTTTTAAATTCTTTGTTAGCTTAACAGTATCAAATAGCTCATAGATATTTTTGAATATTTTATTTAGTTTTTTTTTACGTGATAGTCATTTATGGAAATCCATGGTAGAGGCATTCATTATCACCCCAAATATCAAGTTCACAACTGAAACTTACATATTAGGAACTGTTTTATTGAGAATTTACTCTCTTGGGAAGTTATGCATAATTTATACTTTATGTAATATAATATGTAAGTTTGGGCATACAAAGTATCATTTTTGGGCCCAGTTTTGCATGTTCCAAAGACCTACATTGCTAGACACTCATATTTACCAAAGACTGACCTGGGAGGGTGGTCCTAAGTTGTTTATCTCACACAAATCAAAATTAAAGACATAGACTCTCCTGGCATATGCAAATGGGAAGCAGGCTTTATTGGGAATTGCTACAGAAAAGGGAGACTTTGAAAAAAAACTGAGAAATCAAAAAAAAAGTGAGGGAGTCGGGATGGGTTGGTTCCCAAGACAGGAGAAAAACCATTGAACTTTGTTGTCTAGGAGTTTGTATAGGGCTATAACAGTCACTGGACAAAGGCTGAGGTCATCATTGTTAAGACTGGCTAATTTTCTGTTGAGCCACATGCTCCATGTGTGTTTCCTGGCTCAACCAAGAAGAGGGTCATGTGTTGTTTACATGCTTCCCACCAAGTTAGGGGTGGTCAGAGTCCAACGCCAACCCGAGTCCATATCTAGCTACCGTTTTCTTAGTCCTTGACCTTGACCATCGGCTAGATCTTCATCACCTGGCCAGCATTACTCCCCTCAAGCCTTGCAGATATCTCAAGTGCTGTTAATTATACTGTCTAAGTTACTGTCTTGTCCTGTCTTAGTTACTAGAACGTCCCTCTCTGGGCCTCCGTGCTGGGACTTTACTGTCACATGCCTGGCCTCAGTGGTTTTTCTTCACCATGGAGGGAGATTCTACAACTCCTTTCTGTATCCTTCTCAAATCTAAAGTGAGAACTATGTGGCTGAAGCTGGATCCTGGACACATCCTTGAATTGAGTTTGCATAAGCTTTGATTGCTGATGGTTCCCTTTTCTGTTTAAGCTTTCATTTAATTGTTTTTTTTTCACCAGTTGGAAGCTTAGCTGGGTGGGTCTGGCCCTGCAGGCACCCCTACTTTTATTCCATTTTATATCAGGCCTTTCTTTAAACCCTTTACCTCCTTGAGCACAGGACTGGGCTCTGACATTGTATTTTCTGGTGCTCCTTTTCTCCTCAAGGTGTACGTTTTGTATTTCTCTTCACCTTGCTTGCTCCTTTTCATTGTAGATCTGCATCTACAGAGTGATCACCTAAGAGTGATCACTAGACTGTCCTGAAACCCCCTCTGCCAATGCCATTAATCCAAGACTCTTCAATTTAGCCTCAGGGAAAGGGCAAAAAAAAAAAAAAAAACCCAGTCACATTCTTTGCCAAGATATCACAAGAATGGGCTGTAGGTCAGTGAATAATATTCTTTTCCTCTGAAACCTGTGAGCTGTGCCCCCATAGTACACATCATCCTCAATACTACTGCCTTCTGTGCTCCTACTAGGAGAGTCCATTCAGCCCTGCTTAAGCATTCAGCTACTTTTTCAGTCCGAAGTCCCTAAGTCTTCTGTTGGAGATCTCCAGCTTGGAGCCCTATTCCAAGCTTAGGTCTTACTCCTCCCATTCCAGACCCTGCCCCCTCAAAAAGCCCCTGCCCAGAAGAAGCCCCTCCCCTCAGAAAGCCTATCAAGGGTCAGACAGGTGTGGGGCTGAGAGCTTACATCCTGTTCCACAGGCAGAGAGAGAGAGAGAGAGAGAGAGAGAGAGAGAGAGAGAGAGAGAGAGAGAGAGCTCTCTTTTGAAACCTTAACACCTCAAAGCCCATATGTCCTCTAACAAGGCCACATTGCCTGATCCTTTCCAAACAGTTCCACTAACTGGAGGCCAAGCATTCAGAAATATGAATCTACAGTAGCCACTCTCATCTAAACCATCCCAGATACTAAGCTGCCTTTGCTCTCATAGATACCAAGAAGCAGGCACATTTGTTTTTAATTCACTTCTGATCTACAGGATGGTCTGGGCTCTCTTTCTTGAAGTTGCTGGAAGCTTTCTTGGAAACTGTTACTTGTACCTGCGTTAGAAGCAAGAACACACGATAGAGCAATAGTATAGAGCTTATGTTTCCCACGAGGGGTCAGAGTAGATGGTCTCAGGGAAGCTAGCTAGCCAGCCAGCCTGCCATCACTGGGCTTGATTCTTGGAGCCTGTCCATGTGAGGTTCTGTTGACTATTGCATACTCAATACAAGCTCTTCGTTTCTCATCACTTATGTTCCTGTTCTCACTGCTTTAACCCTCCACGCTTTCCCTTTTAACTCCAGCATCTGCTCCCAATGCAATGTGTAAGCACGTTGTAACTTTTTTTTTTTAAATCATGGACCTTTTCCTTTAATACTTGCAGAAAGCTCCTGATTTCTGCCTCAGTAAGTAATACAAAGTGCATAATGTAAATATGTATAATGTATAAAAAGAAATATGAGTATATATATGTATACATACATATATATGTATGTATACATATGATGTGTGTGCGTGTGTGTTCAGCTAGGCTTGATTTTCCTCTATAGTACTTTCAAGGATATCTTTTTGGTGGAATAGAAGAACAGCTATTGCTAATAGCTGTAAGAAGTCATAAGTGATTGGTTTGGACCTTATTCACAGCTCACACAGAGCGTTGGAGTTGCTCTTCCAAAAGCTCTCACCTCTGTTCTCCAAATTTTGATGATTGGGTTGTCCTCACATGGAAGGAAAGAGCAAGAGGACATGGATTCCTTCCCAGTGTGCCTCCATCTGTGCTCACAGCAGAGAATTGATGCTGAAATTCTCTTACAAAGTGAGTGTAGTCAGAAATCCTTCTGCTGCTGGGCTTCAGTGAGAGACAGAGATTCTCACTGAATGACCTGAGGGACAGGTAGTCTACTTGGCCCTGTGTTTCTGGTCTGCTCCAGTGCTTACAGAGCTTGCTTCTATCAGAGCTAAGTGGCTAAGAACACATGGGGGAGAGGGAGGGGAGAAAGGGATGATGGAGCCTCTAAACAGTAGCTCTCCTACCACACCCTTTACTTCCAAGGTTCTTGTAGGCATTCTCTCTTTTCTACTCCATCTTTCTCTATTGTCTCATTCTTTAGCCATGATTCAGGTATGTTGGTTTGAACAAAGTTAGTGGTATTTCTGAGCCAGATAATGCCTTGGTACAGCAGCCTGTGTGTAAGAATCAGCCATTCATGAGCAACCCCTTCATCTCTTCCATTAATCAACGTTCAGAAGGTTCAGACAGTGACAGACAGGGTCTCTGCTTGGCTTTGGACACAGCAAAAGACATGGAGAAAGTAAGCTCCCTGTCAGATCGTTAAACATGCCACCCACTAAGGCAATCCTTCATTCTCTCTGATGACATGGAATGCATGTGAGTTTTTGTAGACTTCATAGGAATGAATTAAGGATAAGAATGTTTCTATGGAAAGAAGACTTGTTAATTAGTAGGTTTTCTAAACCTAGATATGTGACTTTTTTAAAATTCTATCAAGCCTGCTTTTTTAATCACACATATCCTAGCACCAACATACCACATATGATCCCTTTAACTATATTATCACCAAATGGCATGTAAGCACACAAGATGGTCATGTTGCCTTTGAGCATAATAAGTTTTCTTGGGGTACAGTACCACTATGTGTCCAGATTCTTTGGTCCTGATTTCATCTTTGGACTATGCTAATTATCACCTTGACATGAATCTCACAATAGAGTCAACGGCTTATCAAAATCAAAATTCTATTGTAAATATTCTTTTCACATAACATCAATATATAATGAGTTTAATAATGAGTGGGTTGTACTTGATTACTCAGAGGTTGTATACATAAGCATATTTTAAAATCATTTGAGAAGTTTGTGAAGTCCATTGTTAGTTGTCATGATATATAGTTCTTTTGTAAGTCATGGACCAGACTAAAATTATATTCAAGATGAGAAAAATTGTGATTGTAGGCTAGCTTTTAAGTTGACATTTCAAAATAAGATGCTGTCTATATTAGTCAGAGTTCTCCAGAAGAACTACAGAGAGTATAATTAACTCTAAGCAGAAATGATCAGATGTTTAGAAGTTCCAGTCTGTCGGCTGGGGGACAGAACACCCAGTAGAGTCAGCCCATGAACTGCACATCTTAGTCCATGGGGATCCAATGGTGGAAGACCCTGAGAATCAACTGGTAAGAGTCTGTGTTCAAAGGCCAAATCCACAGGCAACGGGAGCAGCAAACCCCACACCTACCCAACAGCAGTCTCGCTCGCAGCCTGTTCTCTTTCCACTTTTTGTTCTATCCACGCTCTCAGTTTACTGGATAGTGCTGTCTACACTCAAGACAGGACTTCCTCACTCATACCACTTCCTTACATGATTGTCCTTCTTGGAAACCCTCTCATAGACACACTGGAAGTATGCTTTAGCAGTTTCCTAGACATCTATCTAGTCCTGGTAATAACTGAGAGTAACTGTCACATTCTCCTCTGCTGAGGTTCACATGCTAGCCAGACGATAAGTGTTTAGTTTCTGAAGGTTGTTTTATTTAAAAGGCACCCGACTTTGAGGCTTTTTTTAAGAGGGGATAACACTCGTACAGGTAGTCAGTAACCTTTTTATTCTAATGGGCCAGATAACAAACACTTTATCCTGTAATGGTCTTTAAGTTGACTGTTTACATATCATTTAAATCATATGGCAGAACAGACTTGCCTAGCCTAGACTCACACATTTGTATTTTTTGAAGAAAGCAGCAGCAGTAGGTGGAGCCAAAACTGATATGATATCCCCAACAGATGAAAATTTAAAAGTCTCTTAACAAAGAAATCTATTCAAGTGCAAATATTTTCATTTGTCAGAAATTTACAAGACTCATGTAAACACATTAAAATTTAGCAATATAAATAAAACTCATGTTCCCAGGATTTGAGTCAATCCAGGGATTGTTCTCACATGTACCCAGAAAGAGAATATAGGACATCATTTAAGTCTCTCCTGTGCTCAGGATGGAATCAAATTCACCTCTCAAGATGATTTAGGGGCAAGGGATGTCTGAGGAACATGCTGAAATAGCTTGATTTTCAGTTCCATCTTGTCCACCTTCCCTTTCTTGTCTGATGTCCCCATTTTTAGTATCCTTTCCCTGGCAACTCCACTTTCCCTTGTGACAACACCATGGTCACCCTGTGATAGTCCGTTGTCTTCTGCCTCTGACATCTGGACACATTCCTTTCTGCATTCCTTTCTTTGTCTCCACACTTTAGTTAGCAATAGTTTTTTTTTTGAAGCGATAATCACATTGAATTTTCATTTTAATAAGATATTTTTGTGAATTGAAACGAATCACAAATGACTGTATTTAACAGCTTTTATAGGACCCAGGAGATGAAAGATCTGTGAGTGATTCCCCACAACCCACATGCCTTTGAAAATACTCATTTATATTTACATTTTATGATATTGATATTAGAGTACTTGATTGAGACTGAACAAATTTCCTAGATTCCTTTAATATCCCCCTTGAAAAGTGGTCCTTTTACTCATTATGTATTTTACTTTCTGAGTGTTTTACAGAGGTATAGATTTTTGGTCTTTGGTATGACTCCAGTCTGGTGTATTGATCCTAGGAAGACTTCCCTTTCATGGTGATCATCTTAGCTTGTGTTCTGTTGCTGCTAAGAGACACCATGGCCACAGCAACTCTCATAAAAAAAGCATTTAATTGGGGCCGACTTACAGTTTGAGAGGTTTAGTCTGCTATCCTCATGGCAGCATGCAGGCGGACATGGTGTTGGAGAAGTAGCTTGAGAGTTCTTCATGCGGATCTGCACTCAGCAGGAAGACAGAGTTACTAGGCCTGGTGTAGGATTTTGAAAACTAAAGCTCACCCCCAGTGACACACTTCCTCCAACAAGCCCACACCTACTCCTAATCCTTACCAAGTAGTGTCATTCCCTAATGACCGACAATCAAACATAGGAATCTATGAGGGCCGTTTTTATCATTTCTATTTAAATCACTACAGTGATATCGCTACAAGAACAATAGAATGACTTCCACAAGAAAAGAGCACAGGGAGAGGTGTCATACCCTCTCAGGTTCTAGCAATCATTAAGGAGGCAGTCAGGGGAGGCAGCGGATGGTACTTCAAACACTGAAGGTAAGGATGTAATACCCAGAAGCAGAGATTGAATGAGATCTGTGCCCAGAGTAAGCCATATTTGCAACAGAAAGATAGCCCCTATGAGACTGATAAGGCATGATGTTAAGTGATCAGCATTGGCCCCAGTCATAGTCTCCACTACCAATGTTAATGAGGGGGCTCATCTAGGTCTTGTTCATATCTCACTGTAGTTTATGCTTCCTAATTCCTGGCAGTGTTTATTTTTTTTATTTTTATTTTATTTTATTTTTTTTGGTTTTTCGAGACAGGGTTTCTCTGTGTAGCTTTGCGCCTTTCCTGGGACTCACTTGGTAGCCCAGGCTGGCCTCGAACTCACAGAAATCCGCCTGCCTCTGCCTCCAGAGTGCTGGGATTAAAGGCGTGCGCCACCACCGCCCAGCCTCCTGGCATTGTTTAGATCCTTAACTTAGGTATTATATAACCAGGCATACATTGACAATTTTTAATTACCTAACATTTATCGATAGCATCACAGTTCTTGTTTATAAAACATTTCCTGTCTACTATCATCAGGTTCTGAATTATAACTGTGACATTGTACCCCACCATCTGTTTAAACCTAACTGCCAGAAAATTCTTATGCAAACTAAAGTTGCCAAACACTTGCAGAGTTTTACTAATGCCTTAAAATAATGGTATCCGTTAACGATTATGCCCATTGTGTAGGGGAAGAGTTATAGGTAAAGAAGGATAATTAGGGCTCACTCTCTGCTGCCGGTCTGTACTGAGTATCTTTTCGCTGCTCCTTTGACCCATCCTCTGCTGACTGCAGTGGGAGAAGATAACACTGAGCTCCTCATTCACGGTGGCTCCTGCATGTTCAAATTCGGCTTTGCTGATGTTGATGCCTTCAGAGCTGTGTTCCCTATCCATCGTCAGGGACATCCCAGACACCAGGGCATTGTGGTGGGCATTGGCCAGAAGGATTCCAATGTGGCTGAAGAGGCCAGATCAAGATGGATATCTTAACCCTGAAGTACCTATCAAGCACTACATTGTCAACAACTGGGATGACATAGAGAATATCTGGTACTACACCTTCTATGAACTGCTCATGGTCGCTGGGGGTCACCCAGTGCTTCTGACCAAGGGCCTCTTGAACCCCAACGCTAACAGAGGATGATGCAGATAATATTAGAAACTTTCAACACCCCAGTCATGTACGAGGCTGTGGTGCTGTCTCTGTATGCCCCTGGGCACACTACTGGTGTTGTTGTGTACTCTGGTAACATAGTTCACATATACAGTGTCCTTCCACACACCACCTTGTGTCTGGACCTGGCTGGCAGGTACCTTACAATCTACTTCATCAAGATCCTGACTGAGTGGGGCTATAGCCTCATACCACAGCTGAGCCAGAGATTGGTGGCAGACATTAAAGAAAAGCTGTGTTATATTGCCCTGGATTTTGAGCAAGAAATGGTCACTGCTATATCCTCCTCTTTGGGGAAGAGCCACGAGCTCGTTGATAGGCAGGTAATCACCATTGGCCATGAGCAATTTCAGTGTCCACAGATGTTCTCCCAGCCCTGATTCCTGGGCAGAGAGCCTAGAGTATCCATGAAACCACCTTCAACTCCATTACACAGATCAAGGTCAAGTACTAAGTCTGGATTGGCAGCTCCATTCTGCTTTCACTGTCTACTTTGGAGCAGATATGGACCAGCAAGCAGGAGTAAGGGGAGTCAGCTCCTCCATAGTCCACTGCAAATGCTTCTAGATGGACTGAGCATATGCTGGACATCTGTTGCATTAGCTGATTCTGAAAGATCAATTTGCCCTGGCAAATGTACACACCTCATGATAGCCTCATGAAACTGGAATAAGACTTCCAAAGGCAGTTTGTCCTTGAGGCTTGTATTTGATACCAGCACTGGATCAGAGAACTTGCTGTTGACTTTTGACCTTATACTCAAGTTAATTGTCCCCATGCTATATGTTTAATACCCTATGCATATCTTGATTTAATCCTCAGTCCATGTGGCTTGGTTACTTGGTGGCTGAGAAAGCACCCTATGGAAGAGAAATCCCCAGCTTGGTATATATGTGTGAGTACTTAGCAGTTACCTGTGTTGGATACTAACCAACAGCTGACTGTGATGGATTTCTCAAGCTGACAAGGGTTCTGGAACCAGTTAGCACTTATATCTTGCTATTTTAACAGGATGGGAAATTTCCAGCCTGAGGACCCAGTTTCCGTGTTTTTTCTCTCTCTCTCTCTTTTTTTTTTTTCTCCTGATCATCATGGGTTATAGCTTGCCTTGTGTTGGGAATGTTTGCATTTACAATGTGAAATTATCCTTTTAATTTATGTAAGCTTTTTTTGTACTCAATTCTTTAATAGATGACAGATGTTTTTCCCCCCACTGTTCAGTGAGAACATTAGGCCCTGGCAACAAGTTATTATATAAAGAAAAATAAAGGTGCTATATAACAAAATAATGAGGAATAATTTTATTAATATTATTGTATTTATGAGAAACAAAGGGAATCTCTCTTCTTCTTTGAGACTAGTAGTCCCCTGGGTTGGCCCAGAATTTACTGTGTTTTTCAGGCTAGTCTGAAACTGAATTCCCACCTTCCTGCCTCTGCCTTTCGAGGGTTAGGGTCATGGGTATCTAACACTTTGCCATATTGTTTGCCAATTTTTATACAAAGAACTGCTTTCTATAATGGAGAAAATAAAAATAAAATCTGACAGCACTTATATTATGGGCTCTGTTTTCTTTTGGAGATACATGGAACAGATTGCTGATTTACACTTATTACAGTGCAAATGCAAAGACCATGGCATTCAAAACTGCAATTTAATTTGCTGGCATATATTCTGTGTATCACTTCAGGGAATGTGTATCTATCATTTAGAACTAATATTTTGGGACCAGTATAATGGCTCAGACTTCAAGTGAGTATGTGTCACACACATAGAAATAATTTGTTACTAATACTTATGTTGACCCAATATGTTTCAAGTTAAGTATTTCTAATCTATTATTAAATCAGTATTAAAGAAATCTGACTGGCAAGGTATTCCTGACACTATGAAAAAGGCACACATCTATCATGCTTATCCAAATAGGTCATATGCATATGAATCAACAGATGGTAAAGTTATATATCCTTTGCTTCTATTGCCTTAAAGCAGGCCAGGAAAGGAGAGAAAGACAATACTGCTTTGGGTCAATGTGGAGTCAGCTCTGAAGCCAACTGCATGACACAGAGCCAGAACTCCTTCAATGACAGAGCAGTGTTGGAGACCCTGAATACTTCTTTGTCTTCACTGGGAAGAGTGCTAGTGGCAGTTACACTTTTCTTGCAGAAGCTGAAAGGCTCTTCCACTCCAATCTGTTCACCTTGGCACCAAGCACATGACATTGGACAAGAGATGGCACTCTAGAAGTGCAAATGTCAGAACTCAAATGCCACCTGAGCTCATATTTGGGCTGCAAGTATAGAAGCCTAAAGGACTTAATATTTGTTTCTTAGAAGCTAAGAAAGAGAGAATTGTTAGCTTCCTTCCATCAAATCTCCACCTGAAAAATGATAAGACAAAGAAATGATTTATTTTAGTCATGGCCCTGGGGCTGGTTCAAGATAAATCGTATATGCAACACAGAAGTTTTCAGGATAATTTCTTTAAAAAATATTTTTATTTTATTTTTATGTATACATATGTGCATGCATCTGCGTGAGTGAATGCTGCATGTGTATGGGTGGCTGCAGAGGACAGGGGAGAATATCAGATATGCTGGACCTGTACTCAGGCATTTTTGAGCTGTCTGGTGTGGGTACTATGAACTAAACTTGGGTCCTCTGGAAGAGCAACAGGCAATCTTAACTGCTGAACTATCCCTACAGCCATTGACTATTATATTTCTTTGGACATATCTAGCTGAAATGGATTAGTAACAGTGTTTTTCTTTGAGATAGGTAGAATAGTCTTTGAGGAAGTATTCTATCTACATGCCTCATGTCCACTTTGTTTGCTTTGTTCCCAGTTTTGGGTGCCATGGAAGTGTCACCTTGTGTATTTGTGGTATCATTTCTTCCTGATGAGACATAAATAGAGGGACCAGAGTCCTTTGTCTCTACTTAATCATCATTGACTAGGTCATAAATTCTGATTAAAAAGATTTGACAAAGGAAGAAACTGCTCTTCCATGTCTGTGTCAATCAGCTATATGGGGTTGTGTCCATATGAGTCCTGATCTGCATTGCATTGTGATTCTGTCAATAGCAAAGCAAATGTGGATCAATCGATTATGATAGGTATTCTCAAAAACAATCAATGCCCCTCTTGATAATTGCATTTTTTCATAGACATGTTATACATGTGACGTAGAGTGCTTAGTCCCATGTTAAATCTAAAACTTCACTCTTGTTTTTTGTAGTGAGGATTCTTCTCTGTCCAGTAGTGAGTCTAAACACACAGCATTGATTGGAAAAACATGAAACAAGAAAATATCTTAATCTCCAGAAGTGGGAAGGTGTGCAAAAGCTAATGACACAGTCTTCGGATTTTTGATGTTTTATTATATGTATTTATTGTGTGTGAGTCTGTGTGTGCATACGTGTGTGTGTACACAGTTGTACTGTGTGGAGGTCTGATGACAACTTGCGTGAGTCAGTTCCCTTCTACAAACTCAGATCTCAAAGCTCTATGGCAAGTCCTTCTCCCCACTAAGCCAGTGTTGCTCGTCCGTATTATTTTCTTTAGTCTACAGTGAGACACTCTTTTTCTCAAGTATGTGATATTATATAGACACAGACGATAATCTTTGATTTTTTTAAAGATCTCTATTAAAATAGTAGAGAACCCTACAGAACACTGTGGTCTAAAAGTGCCCCCTGTGTAGAGAAGAAGTACAGGCTCAGAGCTCAGACGATGAACAGCACAGCTCGAAGTGCTGTTGGCTTACTTGTTTCCTAACCTTTCCTTCAGGGTAGGCTCTTGGGTTTTCAGGGCCTAGTGCAAAATTAGATTTCAAAACTTCATTCAGCAGGCGTCCTAATTCAAACCCCAAAAGATGAAAGAGGGAGCAGAAAGAATGTAAGAGATGGACGATTGGCTGAAACCCTGTTAAATGCTGTATTCAGGACGTGACTATCACAAGCAAGAACCCACAGCAACTGTGGTTATCTGAAGAAGATCTGCACAAGACTAAGTCAGCCAAGAGCCTGGTAAAGATGGAGCAAATGATCCCTAGGCACTACCCCTTACTTAGAAACTATTGGCAATGGAGAGTTGCTGGGGGAGGGAGAATAATTCTCTTCTTGAGCATATGTCGCCTGGTAGATCGTCCACGTTCCAGTGGATGGCCTCACACCCACGCAAATATGGACAGCACTAACTGGACTTAAGACTTTATCAAAATAAGGGAAATACATGCTGTTAGGAAGAGGACATTTTATGGAGGGAAAATAGAGGGAAATTGTGGGCAGATAGAATCTTATTTTGTTATATTTTTTTCATATATACATTTCATATATATATTTATGTATACATATGAAATATATATGGAATTCTTGAGAATAAAGAAAATATTAATTTGTATTAATTAATTAATTGGTCATCATCTTTATGTCTTTGAACCAAGTTTTAGATAGAATAAATTAAATGACTTGTCAGTAATTCTGTTGCTACACAACAAGGTTAATCTGTGTTCCCCAAATTATTTGAAATGTCTCAATGAGGCTCACAGGAACTCTGTGTCCACAGGCATCAGGAAAGTTTAATATGTGTTGGGTGTCCTGGAAGAATGTGGGTTGGTTACACACAGTCCTTACTCACTGTCCCTTCACTTTGAACTGACTGAATGTAAGTTCAGAGAAAAAACTAGTAGTATGGGGTAGAGCCATGCAATAGCAGAGAATTGAGCCAAGGGAAATGATCCTCTAAGTGAGTAGTCTTTCTTTGATTGTATTGGAATGGGCGTTGGAGTAATAGGCATAAGGCATTGTTTATCAGCCCTTGGAGGGAGTGTGGGGAACACAGTAGCATGACAAACAGAAAGGAAAGGCTGGTTATTAAGATCCTCACAGAGGACAGGAACACAAATGACGAATTTGTGAAAAACAAGAGCAATTAATGTATACAAAAGGATTCCCAAATTAACTCCCTGTAGAAGATCAAAGCAAAGAAGCAATTTTAAAATAACTTAGAATAATTGTCACCGAACCCCCCAAATAAGAGAAATGATTACACATATTGAAACACAACATAAAAGAGAGCACTCTCAGTATAGATAGATTCTAAAACACAATCAAACAGCTGTAAATTCTCAAACTATAAAATAAGATTACTTTGAAAAACTCAAATAGGGCATGAAAAGCCATAGATAGGAAGGATCCAAATATAAGTTACTGCATTGGATTATGGTATTGAGAAATAATGCTGGAGAGGTGACTTGCTGGTAAAGGGAATGTACTGGTCTTGCAGAGAACCTGTGTTTGGTTCCTACAGCCATCTTTAACTATAGCTAAAGGGGAATCCTATACCTACTTCTGGAATTTTCTGGCACTACATTGTTGTGCCAATACCTACACATAGATAAACATACATAATTAAGTTATAAATGAAGTAAAGTAAAGTACCTGCATATATATATATATATATATATATATATATATATATATATGTGTGTGTGTGTGTGTGTGTGTGTGTGTGTGTGTATGTATGTGTGTGTATGTAAATGTATTCACACACATATAGGAATACATTTACACACTCATATCCAAACAAAGTATTATATCTGCTCAAATAGATTTATCTCATGAACTAGTGTAGACACATGGAATTTCTATTAATAGCCAAATTTCTAATGAGTTTATTTGATGATACTAAGTCCAAGACACTGGACAGAGAAAGAAGTCAATAACTAAGTTATCAGATGAGATCAGTTTGGAAAACACAGAATGTGTCCTCTGAAGTACAGCTTGGAATGGATAAGGAACCAGGTACTCGAAAAGTTTGACAGCTATTCAGTTGATACTTACCATGAGAGAGCAATGGTAACCACCCGCATTTACCTGCTCATGCAGTTCTCAAGGAAGAATTCCATTGCTGTGTGTATAGCCACATATCTGAGCCTCTGTATGCAAAAATGGCACTTTCTGCCACAAATTGCTTTTACTAGGAACATGATTCTTGAGTTGATCCACAGTTAGCTAACTAGAAAATATTTTCCTTGTGATTGCTATACTTCTATGGATGAATCAGACCTTGCAATGACAGTTCTGGACTGTATCCTATAAGTTTATAGAGCTCTCTCTTCTTCTCCATGTTCATGCCATCTGTAAGTAAAAGTCATGTGATCGACAGTGGTATTCTACTCTAAGCTAAAAATATCTGAATTTTCACAAAGCAGCTATCAAACGTGGCAGTTGAAACTAGAAATTCTGATTATTATTGACACATATTTTGTTCAAAGAATGAAACTAAATTTTTATGTTAGTGATATGTTTAAAGCACTTATTTTTGGATTTATTGTGGTACTTTGGGGTTAATACTAAGTAACAGATGGTCACTAGGTTATCTTAAATGTGCCCTAGGTTAAACACATAAACACCCACCTCTAATAGGGTTTCTTTGGAATACTTAAGAAGTTGAAAGCTTTACTATGGAGTGCAGAAAATGCAGGAAGGCCAAAGCCTGCATAGTTTAACTAGAGTAAATCATCCAACTAGTTAGTCTGAGATAAGTGATTAGTGGCCTGTGTTAAATGTTTTCTAAATGTACTTAGTGAAAGAGACTAACTTTGTGTGTGTGTGTGTGTGTGTGTGTGTGTGTGTGTGTGTTTGTGTGTGTGTCCACATGCACACATGTGCAGGTGTGCAAGCATATGTACGTGGAGGCCAGAGGCCAACTTGAAGGACTGTTTCTCAGGCACTGCCATTTACCTGTTTTTTTGAGACCCACCCTCTCCCTACCCTTAAGGTGGCCAAAGAGCCCATGGAATTTGCTTGCCTCTGCTTCCCCATTGCTGGGATTTCAAGCATTTGCCATGCCTAGTGTTTTTCAGATGGGCTCTAGGTATTGAATTCAGTCCTTAAGTTTTCCAGACAAGTGATTTACTGACTGATACTGCTTCACTTTCTCAGCTTGCAGTAGAGGAGCCTGCATTGTGCATCTCCCCAGTCACTTGATCAGGCAAGGCAGGACAGCCCCATCGATGCCCCTCCTGAGGGGACAGATTTCACAGAGATCCCATACTGTGTCATTCTTAAATCATCTTAGGACCTAGCTCCATGTGTAATTATTTTCTAGATCTTCGCAGGACTGTGCATGGCATTCTAATTTTAAGCTTCATTTATTCCTTGTCTACTGCTTTCCTCGATGCTTCCGATGAGGAACCTTTGATTTACCACTGCCCCAAGCTTGTGAGCATATTATGAAGCATAGGTCAGATTCTGAGTGTTACTTAAAACGTTCTCTTGTGCATGAATGAACAGGCATTAGAATGAGTGAGCAGCAGAGAAACTACTTGGGGAAGAGGAATAACTTTTACATGAATAAAATCGATGAATTCTCAACAGCTGCACTGCTGAGTGATCAGATGCAATGGGATTGCTAAATGTTAAATAAAACATCTGCACTCGGATCATTGCATCAAAGCTCAAATAAAATATTACTATGGAAATCTAAAGTTCTTGTAAAACAGGTACAATTTCTCAACTAAATGGATTTTAAAAGGCTCATCATTATTGTTTTCTTTTAAAATTATTTCCACACTTAACATTGAAGTCATCTTAATAACACAAAAGGTGTTTGATAGGGTATGTAATGTTTATATGATTATTTAGTTTTGCAATCTCTTTAATTTTAATGTGGGGCATGTTTATCCTCTCTATGTATGTGGCTGTATATCTGCTAAATATTTTGTGGACTGAGGTATCTAGCAGGCATCCTTGATACTTCTCTTTTCCTTTCGGCCCTGGCATGTAATCAATCACTCAAGCTGTAGTGGTGTCTTATAAATATTCCTCGGGTTCAGCCATTTATTTCCATTTCCATTTACAATATCTTTCTACAAGCCACAATTATTTCTTTCCAGAACCACTGGAAGTCTCTAGACTAATTGCTGATGCTGTGAAGAATGACCTTCCTGGCAAATGGGCTGTGATGCGGGAGCTTAGAACTGAATATAAATCCAGCTTGTAAAACATCACTGTGAGCCACAAAATAGATAAATTTGACCAAATCAGGACATGAGAGAGATACTCAGCACAAGCTTTAAAAATATTCACATATTAATAAGATCTCATAATAAATCAGCCTGGCAGAAAATGTGGCCTTTGCTTGTAGATTCTAAAGTGAAGATCACTGACTACTGAAAAACATCATTTAGTTTGAAAATGATGGGCAAAGCCTATCAAGACATGTGAGTGACTGTACTCCAAATCCTTTGAGCTATTTTCCTTCAACATCCACAGCAACAGACTCTTGACTCTTCTGGCTGCTTTCAGTCCTATGACAGAAAAAAAATGTAAGTCTACCCCATGGTAGCCCATGGGGACTTTTTCTATTGGGGGTTAGCAAGCCTGGCTTGCTAGGAATCTCAGTGCTGTGCACCATAGCCCTTGCCTTAGGGATGGTGATGGCTGAGTTCATATGAATTTGACTAGATTCAGATAGTTGCTTAAAATACTGAGTATGCCTATGATAGCGTTTACAGATTTGAGTTCATAGACCTTGCAATGAAAACTCAGCTTTACCAGTGTGGAGTTTTGTCTTCCAAGAGAGAATGGGTTTTCCCTCTCACTGCTCCTGAGCTGGGGTGTTCATCTTGTCATGAGCTTTGATATCAGAGCTGAAGGTACTCAGGCCATGGCAGCTAGAAACTTAAATCCATAAAGATGTCCTCATCCAGGTTCTTAGACCTTCAGCCTAGGACTGAGTTGCATGGTCATCATCCAGATTCTCCAGTATGGAGAGGCTAATCCACTGGATTTGTGTGGCTGGAGAACTGCATGAGTAAATGCCCACAATCTAAGCCTCTCCAATGTCTTCCAGCCTCTCTTCTTTCCCCCATATATGTATATGTCTGTCCTCTCTCTCTTCTCTCACATGCCATTGGTTCTATTTCTTTAAAGAATCTTAATACAATAATGCTTTGCATATGTTATCATATATTTGTCTTCGTTTTTGAGGCCACCATGATTGTGATTGAGTTAACTATGAGAACATAAGAGAAATAGCAGTTAACCATCATTGAGCATGTAATGGAGAGCAAGTCCATCTGCAGGGACTTCATAGGCTTATTATAGACATCCTATGGGATGTTGATAGTTACAAACATCCTATATGACAGAGAGTATAGCCAACTCTGTTATACAGAAACAAGCAAATAGACAAAACCTACCTAAGCCACAGAGAGATTTACACTCTGAACATTACAAAGTAGTTTGTCTTTGCTCTCAGCAGAAATAATTGTATATCATATCCCTAAGATGACAGAGTGTCTTATAGTCCTACCCTTGTGCCATGCCTCAGGGCTAACCAAGACAAGTTTTATTTTGAGATAAGGATTCATGTAGCCCAGGGTAGCCTCAGACTTGGTATGTACTTGTCTTAGTTAGGTCTTCTATAGCTGTGATAAAATACTTGGACCAAAAACAATTTGGGAAGAAAAGCGTTTATTTCATCTTACAGCTTTTTGTCCATCTTCTGGGGAAATCAGGAAAGGAACCCAAGGCAAGAAAACATGGAGGCAGGAATTGATGCGTGGAGGAATGCTGATCACCAGCTTGCTTCTCGTGGATTGCTCAGCCTGCTTTCTTAAATAACCCTGTCTTAAGTAACCCACATTGCTTATTGCCTGCCCAGGGATAGCACCACCCTGAGTGAGGTGAGCCTTACCACATCAATCATTCATCAAGATAGTGCCCCTTAGGCTTGTTTACAGACAAGCTTCTCTCTACTGAAATGACCCTAGCTTATGTGAAGCTGGCAAAACCAAAACATAAACAAACAAACAAAACAAAAAACCCAAAGTTCAGGGTAGTATCCCCAGATGACCTCGAACTTCTGATGCCCTAGCCTCCAACTCTGAGTGCTGGGATTACAGGTGGCAGCCCCTACCATTGGTTTGTGTGCTGCTGAGAATCAAACACAGTTCTTTGTGCATGCTGTACAAGTACTTCTCAAACTGAGCCAAATCCTTGGCCCAGTAATTTGTTTATCCATGTGTTCTGCACACGGCAGAGAGGAAGAAAGATAAAGAAACATAGAACATATATGAAAACATGGTAGTCATTTAGTTGCTTTCTGATTTATTGGGAGTTTGTAGAACCACAGGGGTTAGTCACACTCCCATTCAGGGAGTAAATGAATTGGAAGACATTGAGTGCACACTTGTCTCTGTAATAACTGAAAGACATTGAGTACACACTTTTGTCTCTGTAATAATTGGAAGTCATTGAGTGCACACTCTTGACTCTGTAATAATTGGAAGTCATTGAGTGCACACTCTTGACTCTGTAATAATTGGAAGGAATCGATGGCACACTTTTGTCTCTGTGTAATAATTGGAAGGCATTTAGTACACACTTGTCTTAATAATAATTGGAAGTCATTGAGTGCACACTCTTGACTAATAATTGGAAGGCATCGATTGAACACTTTTGTCTCTGTGTAATAACTGAAAGGCATTGAGTGCATACTTTTGTCTCTGTGTAATAACTGGAAGGCATTGAGTGTACACTCTTGACTCTGTAATAATTGGAAGGCATTGATTACACACTTTTGACTCTGTGTAATAACTCAAAGGCATTCAGTGTACACTTTTGTCTCTGTGTAATAATTGGAAGGCATTGAATGCACACTCTTGGCTCTGTAATAATTGGAAGGCATTGAATGCACACTTTTGTCTCTGTATAATACATATGTGCCCAAGTAACCACTGTAAAGAAACTTTTCTTGGGCATTTGCAGTGTTTGCAATTAGTTGTCTCTAGATTTTAATATCTACATCATGGATTAAAGGAAGTTCCATATATAAAACAGTATAGTTTATGTCTACCTTTCATATTTCTTCTTTCCCCACCTTATCTCTAATGAACTTTTAAGTAAACTCATATTTAGCTGAAACACTCTTGTTGCTGGAGAATTTCTCTCCAGCTCCCACCACCAAGTCCCGCCAGTCTCAGAGCCCACTTATAAAATAAACACACAGACTCTTACATTATTTAAACTGCTTGGCCATTAGCTCAGGCCTGTCATTGTCTAGCTCTTACTCTTATATTTAGCCCATTTCTATTAATCTTTACTTTGCCACATGGCTCATGGCTTACTGGTACCTTACATCTTCCTTGTCCTGATGGCGGCTGGCAGTGTCTCTCTCTCAGCCTTCCACTTCCCAGAATTCTTTTCCTTGTCCCGCCTATACTTCCTGCCTAGCCAATGGCCAATCAGTGATTTATTTACTGACCAATCAGCAACACACTTGACATACAGACCATCCCACAGCACTTCCCCTTTTCTTTTCTTAAAAAGGAAGGTTTTAACTTTAACATAGTAAAATTACATATAACAAAACAATTATCAAGCAAGAATTACAGTTACAATATTAAAGAAGAGATCCTATCTATCTTATATTTGTAAGTTTAAGGTTTTATATCTAACTTATCTTTTATTATAACTAAGGAAAATTGTAAGTATCTAGTCTTTAACCACATCAAAGACCTCAGAAGGATATACTACTACCTGAGAAATGGAGAAGGATGTAAGCAACTTTTAGGAGTCTTGCAGGGTAGACAGAGACAGCTGAGCCTGGACAGTCATGCAAAGTTTTCTTGTAAAGTTGGGGCATCTGTCTTCAGCCCACAGGCCTAGAGTCTCTTATTCACTTTTTTCTGTGTCTTGTAGAATGTCTGGCAGTTTTCTCTGCAAAGCAGGAACCTGAAGGACCATTTTGTCAAGCAAAGTTCAGTGGTCACCTTTCTATGGGTCCTGAATGTCCAGTTGATCAAGCAGTCCAGGCAAGAACAGTTTCTTGCCCAAATAGCTATTTTTGTCAAGGTGAAGATAAACTCCATATGGAGTGTCTTCGATGCCCATCCTCCTCTCTGAAGTAAATTGGTGCTGTCAGGAGCAGACATGTCTCACTGTCCAAAAAGTCTAAACTTTTAAAACATTTTAAATGCCATATTCTGTAGGTCTTTGAAGTGTTTGAAGACTACCTATCTATCTGAAATATATCTATGTATACCTAGAAGACTTAACTAACATGGCTACAAATATTATCATAGATGACTAACTATTAATCTATTTTTTAATTATCCATTACAATTTTAAATGAGTTACATAAACATAATACCTCAAACAAGAATAGAAATATATATACAGTATAACAAAATTAAGTTTAAACTTGTATCAATAAACTAAAATCTATAGCGATGTAAAACATTTTAAACAAGTTGTTACTCTTTAAAAGTAGGTTCATTAATCTACCCTTTCATCCTATCATATCTAAACTATCCCCTTTTTTTCTTTAGAAAGAGATTGTATTTATAATCAACCTGCTTTAAATAAAAATATTGGTTTTTGTCTGTCCCACACCAGAGAGAGGGCTCTTCTGATTTGGGACATAAGAATCTCTTAACCATTTTTTTTTTTTTTTTGAGCAATATGTCTGGGTTTAGAGGGGGAGTGAGCCAATTCCATCTCTAAAGCCAGCTTGGTATATTTGGGAATTTGGGCGTAGCTTCTCTTACTACTTCCTGCTGGAGGGGGGCGCTGTATCTTCTGGAGACAGAAAGAAAATTTTAGGATCATGGAGTAGTCCGTGAGGCTGTATATCTGAGCCAGTTGACTTGAAACCATTCTGGATGTTGAATCATCTGGGCCATGGTGTCACTGGAGACCTTTCAGGGGGTCTGGGCTGGTCAAACCTGATGTATCTTAATCTGGAACAAATCCATAGTCTCTGGCTTTCTGTGGAAACAAAAGCAGAGACTCTTTTCCAAAGCAACATATCCTTATATCCAAATTTTGAAGTCAAGGTACCTTTAAAATATACATTTTGGCATAACTCAACAGCTTTTACAATCAAATGTTTTTCTGCAGTTACGAATATCAAAGAGAACATAATCCAGATTCTTTGTGTGGTAGCCATCTTTACGTGGCTTATTTTTTTATATTAGCGTGAGCCTATTGCTTTAAACTGCAGCCTTCTAAGCCTGAAATGGGGCAGTGGCTGCTGGCTCCGCCCACTTCAGCTTCCCAACATGGCGGTGGTCCGCTTTCCGCCAGCTCTGGGAGCCGTAACTCTCATAAATAGTGGGTCTACACTTTTACCAAAGTAGCGTGTAGCCCAGAAACCTCTTTTTTTGTTTTGTACTAGCAAAGGCTAAATCCACCACACAGTTTAATGTGCTACTTGCAGAGGCCTCATTCCTACCATACTGCAGGTCGAGAGTGCACACTAGGAACCCGCCAGTAGCTCAAACCGGCAGCTGCCGCTTATTTGAGAGAGACAATTAGGAAGCTGTTTTAGGTCCGTTTTAGAATCTTTTTTTCTAAGTTTTTAGGTGGAAACTCTTGCCACCACGTTGGACGCCATTTGTTGCTGGAGAATTTCTCTCCAGCTCCCACCACCAAGTCCCGCCAGTCTCAGAGCCCACTTATAAAATAAACACACAGACTCTTACATTATTTAAACTGCTTGGCCATTAGCTCAGGCCTGTCATTGTCTAGCTCTTACTCTTATATTTAGCCCATTTCTATTAATCTTTACTTTGCCACATGGCTCATGGCTTACTGGTACCTTACATCTTCCTTGTCCTGATGGCGGCTGGCAGTGTCTCTCTCTCAGCCTTCCACTTCCCAGAATTCTTTTCCTTGTCCCGCCTATACTTCCTGCCTAGCCAATGGCCAATCAGTGATTTATTTACTGACCAATCAGCAACACACTTGACATACAGACCATCCCACAGCACACTCTTTTGTGTCACTTATTGTTGTATATTACCTTTGTGTCAAATAATAGGTGTGAAAATTGAATTTCTTGAATATTTATTTCTCCTAAAAATGTGCAGGTTAGCTGTCACCTTCAATGTACTTATGTTATTGTATGATTGTGTTTTCAAGGATTCCTATTAAACTACAAATTCCCAACTTATTGTGTATTCCACTGAAATCAGTGTGAAAAGCAAGCAGGAAAATAAAACTCTTTATAATTGGATTGTTCCCCTGCATAAATAAAACTTTTGTAATTGGATTGTCCCTCTGTGTCTGTGCCACATTGTATCAGCAACCTAGATATTGTACATTTTCACATAATTTCAGTCCTGAATAAAAACCATTACTAGATGGATGAATGTGAAACTAACAAAATGGTATAAGCTACAGTGCCCTGGCAAAATATATGATGAGAGTAAGACCTTGTCCTTTGGTTTATAGATGCCCTTACCCCAAGCATGTGGTCCTTTATAGACGCAAAGCTATTGCTTGGGGACCAGGCCTTCCCACTGCAGAGAGCTAATTTATTTTCCCCTGTCCAGAATGGAGTCATTTTCATTTGTACATCATCAGCACATTCTTTAAAGTTCTGATGGTGAATTTTATAGAGGCAAAGCAGAAGAATTTAATTTAATTCCGAGTTCCCAGGTAGCTTAGGAGTGCTCACAAGAGTTTTTCTATTATTATTTTATTTTCCAAAATGCATTGCTATTTCAAAATAGGAATTACACAAAACACCAACCTATTCCAAAAGAATGGATGAGTAAGAGGAAAATAAAGTAGAAAATAGCAATTCACCATGGGTTTTTTTTTTTTTCAGCAGTTCTGGAGAAAGCATAAAGTGTTTATCAACCTTTTGGACAAGTAGCTGTATGAATTTCAGGTATTAATCGCACAGATTTTGTAGGTAATCAGCACAAATTATTTATATTTTTTCTTTTATGGAAGGAATTATATCTGTTCTGTATCTAGCTGTCTATGTGTCTATGTATATATTTCTATCTTTTTATCTATCATCTTTTTCAAAGGATTGGAGTTTATTTTTAACCTGATTTTAAGTCTTAACATCATTGAAGGCCGGGCGGTGGTGGCGCACGCCTTTAATCCCAGCACTCGGGAGGCAGAGGCAGGCGGATCTCTGTGAGTTCGAGGCCAGCCTGGACTACCAAGTGAGTTCCAGGAAAGGCGCAAAGATACACAGAGAAACCCTGTCTCGAAAAACCAAAAAAAAAAAAAAAAAAAAAAATCATTGACCTGTGAAGTCAACAAAAATAACAAGTCAAGAATACAAATTTCTTTAAAAAAATAAACTAAAGAAAGGAAATGGAGAGGGAGGAAGAGAGGAAGCAGCAAGGGAATGAGGGAGAGAAAAAGGGGGAGAAAGACAGAGACAAAAGAGACTGCAGATGTAAGACAACCCCTCACCAATGAGAACAAATATTTCCTCCTTTTGAAGTAAAGAATAGTACTATCTCCATTAATTTTCAAGATAAAGTGTAGAGCATGATGTTTGTCTCAGAAATTGGACACTAAAGAAAATGAAGGGTCTTTTTCATTCTCACATTCACAGGTAGCTGATCATACTGTACAGATAAAAGGTCAGTAACAGACCTTGATAATGCTTTATATGCTGCAGCTAGATTTCAGCAAGGGTTGGACAGTGCAGACTTTAAAAAATAGTAACTTGGGGTTGGTATGTTGTCTGTGGAAGGTGGCATCTGTGAGACAAAGGCTCACTGGGGAAGGAATTGTAATTTGTGAGCCTAATTAGTCTTATCAATAAAATCCAGGAGTCAAATATTGGGGTAATGACCTGAAAGATCAGAGATGCTGAGGAGCAGCCACCAGTGACTTCTTACCTTTCTGGATCCTCAGACCAAAAGGACCAAGATCCTCTCTCCACCCTGCCTTATCACTTCCTGTTGCCACCTCCCAAGTGCTGAGATTAAAGGTGTGAGCCACCACTGCCCAGCTTCTACAAGTGGCTAGCTCTGCCTTCTGATCTCTAGGCAAGCTTTATTTATCAGAACATAAAGAAAATACTACATAACAGAATTGGAATCCCTACCCATTGAGATAATAAAATGTAGAAACCTTCAGGTTTGGAGAGGTACAGAAAAGGAAAAATATAAGCCATCTTCCAAGAAAATATCAAGGGAGATAGATTCTGGTTCAGGGGACAGACCCTTAAGTCCAAGGAAGATAACCTGATCAGAGAATGTGACTATGATATGTTACCTCATAATTATCATTGTTATAAGATTGTTATATAAGGATTGGGTATGCAGTTTGAAATGATATTATTTTGGATACCAATATGGACTCAATTTAATCATGCATTCTTAAAGTATATTTTTTGAGCAGAAAGGATAATCAGAGAGAGCTGTGGGATGTGGGGGGAGTGGAGGAACTTGGCTTGTTGCTTCCCTTGAAAGTGGAGAAAGGGCCCAAGGACTGTGATAGTCTTTAGAAACAGAAATGCAGCTCAGCTGAGAGCCAGTGTGAAAACAGGGCCCAGTAGGGTACAGAACTCTGCAAAGAGCTGGGATGAGCAGGAAATGGATTGCCTTATGTGGCCTCTCCAAAGGAATGTAGGCTTCTTGGAATCTTTGTTCATACATTTCTGACCTACATGGTTAGATCTAAATCTGTGTTTGTTTGTTTATTTTTTAAAATGTCAAATTCATGAGTTTTATTTTTGTTAATCATGTCAGTTTTAGAAAAAATAATAGCACAGTTTGGTAGATATTTCACACTAGGGAGAATAGCCAAGGTAGAAAAATGCAGCTAAGGTCACTTTGCACCTGGCACAGGAGATATCTACCTAATTGCAGAATATATCACTATGAAGATGGATAGGTCATTTGGATGTGGGCTGGCCCTGTGACAACACTAATATCCACCTATTAATTCTTCAACTTTCTCACATGGAGAGTCAGACCGTTCACACCACATGGAGAGATTCTCATTTGAATACATTTAGGAAAAAATTAGTAGTTTTTTTATTTACAATGAGTGTGTGTGTATGTGTGTGTGTGTGTGTGTGTGTGTGTGTGTGTGTGTGTGTGTGTGTGTGTGTGTGTATGTATGTATGTATGTAGGTACTTGTGGAGGCCAGAGTTGGAAGTCACTATCTTCCTAGATGACGCTCCACTTTGCCTTTGGAAACAGACTCTTTGACTCAACTTTGAGCTCACAGATTGGCTCGTCTGGCTGCCAGTATGCTCTGTAGAGACCCTGAGGTTAGAGACAAATACAACCACACCTGAATTTTCATGTGTGTATTGGGCATCACAACTGAGGTCCTCTTGCGTGCATAGCAGGTAGTTTACTCACTGAGCCATATGCCTGGCTCCTCTAGTGTTTTTTTAATCTACTGCGAATTATATTGTTTTATTTTATTTTATTTTTAGCAGGAATTAAGCCAAGAAAACTTATATTATGCTGAAGGTGAGACAGAGAATGCTTACACAGTAAAGTTTAAAATGTTTCCCTGGCCTTGTGCAGTCTTCATTTCATGAGAGTCAAGCAATATCTGGACCAAGGGCAATTTATCAAAGCCTTTTACAAGTATTACAATTACAGTGTCCTCAATCACCACTTATATCCTGTGCTTCTGGCAACTACACACTTTCTGTGGGCAGAGAGTAGCCGGGGGTTGTATTACCTCTAACGAGAAAATAGGGCTGCCTCGTAATCCCAGCTGCTGCTTTAAGAGGTCCTTAGGCTCTTCTGTATTTGATAACATCCAGCATTCCCCACACATGAAAATAAACCAGGTTCTGCTGTAAACAATCAGCCTTCTAATACTGATCGCAAATTTTAATGCAAGGCTGAAGAGAGGGCTCTGTGGTTAAGAAGAACCTTTGCTTCTCTTGCTGAGAACCTGAGTCCAGTTCCCAGCATTCATACGGTGGCTCACAAAACCTGTAACTCCAGCTCCAGTGTGTCCACTGTCCTCTTCTGGCTGCCATGAGCATCTGCACACATGTGCACATGGCCCCACTCAGCACATACACATGCATAAAATTTTAAATGAATCTCTTAAAATGGTATTGTATACATTCTTTAATTTTTATGACTTCAGCCTTCTCCAAAGAGGGCAATTTTCTGAACAGTGTCATTAAAGTGATTTATCTACTACTATCTATCTAATCTGATTACACAAAAAAGGACTATTGTGAAAATACAAGGTAAAACTAAGATTTGAAAGGCTTGGTAGTCTACTGGATTAACATTTCATAATTCATAAGAGCTATAAGCTTGAGGTAATCATTTATTCCATTCTGTTGATGAATTTTGCTCCAAGAGTAATCACTTATTATAAAGAAAACCTATTATTTGGTCATAAAACTTAAGAATTCAAAATAGCATTCTACATTATGACCTTTTATGATGATTTGATTTCAGTGAAACTACCTAGCTATTGTTTTGAAGTAATCTTGTTAGCCAGTCTTAGTAACCAAAGTATTAATACCAGGGAACTGAGGCCGACTTGCGGCAGTATTCTTCCACATACAATTATTATCGGAGCTATGATACTAGCTGAATGAGTCTCCCCAGTGATCCCTATGCTAGAGGCTTGTCTCATGTACTATTGAAAGACAGATAAGCCTTTAGGAGGTATGGCCTAATGGTAGGTCTCTATGTCACCGATCCAAGCCCTTAGAGTCTACTTTGGACCCTACCCACTTCTCCTTTCTCTTTTCTTAGCTCTCTGGCTGAATGATGAACAGTTTTGTTTCACCAATCACTCATACCATGGTGTGTCCTTATAGAAGAAACAGTAATACAGCTAAATGATCATGAACCAAATCCTGCAAAGCTATGATCCCACACATGCTTTTCCATACACTGATCATGACTGGGTCGCTCTGAACTCTCCTGACAGGCTTTACTGAAGAGTCATTAAAATGGTGTGAAAAGTAAACCCTCAAACAACAGGAATGCCAGATGTAAAAGATAATGGCTCCTAATTATCCCCTTAATCCCAGCGTTTAGTATGGTGGGGCAAGAGTGTCCTGAACATGAGGCTATTATGGGCTATATAGAATCTGTCTCAAGAACAGAAAATGCTTGATCTGGTGAGATAGATCATTCAGGGAAGTGTTTGCCTAGTTGTGTTCAAACCCTGGAACTCATGTGAAAAAGACGAGCATGGTGGCCTGTACTTGCAATCTCAGCACCGGGCAAGCAGAGACAGGGTGATCCATTATGTTCACTGGCCAGCAAGTCTTGCTTAAGTAGTGTTTTCCAGGCCACTGAGATACCCTGTGTTGACAAACAATGTGGAAAGCTTCTGAGGCACAATACCCCAGGAATTGATCTCTGACTACATGCCCCCCCATCACACACACACCATTTGCATCTATATTAACATGTACATACATATGAAGAAAAAAATACTTAGTAATATACATAAAGACATGCATGTGTGCCCCAGTATCCTTTTCCTTATTTAACTATTTAGATATCTAAACTCTGTAATAACCATAAGAAATAAATCTAATCTAGCAATTCTGTGAAAAGTCCCTTTTATACTGTGTTAGGAAGAGAAAAAATGAAAATGTGAGAGAGAAATGAAGGTGTGAGAGACTTGGGGGATCACAGAGATCATTCTGCTCAGAAACTCAGTATCAGGAGTTCGGGGTATCTGAGAGGATATCAAATATCCCATGGAAGTGGGCACATACACTGTATTCCACCAAATGCTTTCAAAGATCTACAGTCCTGGAAGAAAGAGGCTATTCCTATCTTCACTACACAGATAAACCAAACAGGAGTGATTCACCCCAGGCAGTGGAGCCCTCTCACAGGTACCTAGGATGCTTGCAATAACTGAGCTGACTCCTTCCTTTTGGAGCAGGAGGCCACACTGCTTCAGTTTTCTCTCCTAGCCAGTACACCCAGTTTGTATCACCACCTAATTCTCTGGGACCTGTTGCTTATTCTGGGATAGCTGAACATTGCCAACTGAGCCTCTTTGAGGAACATTTTACCAGCTCAGTTCTGCCCTGAGCGTCACCTACCAGACAAAAACTCCCGAGCTGGACATACAGTTTTTGAGTTGTCTAAAAATAGACAGCTAGTACAAGCCATTATCTTTAGCTATTTTTATGTACTGTGGCTTTAAGGAGAAGCACATTTTATGAGTGTGTCAGCATCTGCTCTGGCCTAATAAATGCTTTTACTAAGCTGAGTACAAGGTGAAATTTTATCATTCATAATCCTATTCACAAAATAGCACTTCTGGAATTAGGTTCAAGGAGACTTTTTTTTTAACTATAAGGTTCTATTCCCCCTATCACATAATGATAAATTTTAGGTGCAAATCATTATTTTTTGTGCCATTTCAAAATAAAAGAAGTATAGTATACTTTGGTTCATTTACAGAGAAGATCTATGCCCTTAGACATTAATTTTTAGATCCTGTATATATATTCATTTCTAATTAATACATAAACAAGAGAGAAGGAGAGATACAGGGAGTGAGGGAGAGAAAGAAATATAGATAGATAGATAGATAGATAGATAGATAGATAGATAGATAGATAGATAAGAGGTTTGCCCACAAATGCCATCTAGAATCTGAAAGTCAATCTAGAATCTGAAAGTCACGATCACATTTCTCAATAGCAAAATAGCATTTCCCACTTAAACTCAAAACGCTAACATATTGAGTGACAGAGAGTAAAAGGTTTGCTTTGAACAGCAGTTTGAATCATGGTCTCTGTACCTGGACCTCTCAGGCAATTGACATAACTTCTGTTTTCAGCCTCTCCATTTGTAAAATGCAGCTTTGGGCTACATCACGACAGTGTTGAGAGCCTTAAACATGGTAGGTTTCATACATCAAGCATTATGGTACCCGAAGCAGGAAATGCTCTGACCAGATTGGGTCTAAATCAGCATTGTATTACTAATAAGTGCTATATCCGTTGCTTTCTTCCTTTTTGTGAGAAGGTAACTTGAGGAAGGAGGGTTTATTTTGGCTCAGGGGTTGAGGCTAGCGTCCCTCACCTCAGGGAAAGTGTGGCTGCCAGGGATGCTTCTTGCTCACATCTGGGTGGATCGGACAGCAAGGAAGGAAAGCCTAGTATTTAGTGTACATTTCCCTTTTCTCATTTTATTCAGTCTAGAATTCCAATCCACAGAAGGATGCCACTCACATCCAGGATGGGCAGTCATCATCTGTTAAACCCCACTAGAAATGTCTTTACACACTAACAGTGTAACTCACCACTGCTCTGTTTTGCTTAATTTAGTCGAGTTGATAATTAAAAATAGTCACTGTAATAATTTTTCCAGTGAACATGTTGGTTCTTCTGACTTCATGAGACTAGAGTTCCCAAACAAAACAACCCCCGCCAAAAAAATTAAAGCCCAGCAATAGTGGCACATGCTCTTAATCTCTGCACTTGGAAGGCAGAGACAGCAGATCTCTGAGTGCGAGGCCAGCCTGGTCTATAGCACTAGTTCCAGGGCAGCCAAGGATAGATGAAGAATCCCTGTCTCAAAATACTCCAGCCTCCCTGTCCCTCAACACACAAAAAGACTAGAATTCCCTTCTTCCTTAGGTTGGTTTTGGAGTAAGTTCTTTTCTTTAGTTCTCAGAATTCACCTGATGCTTTATGCACATTACAACGTCAGAAAGATTTCCTTCCTGTTCGAGGACGGGGGATTGTAGCTCTAGACTGTGCTGCCTGTGAAGCTGCATGTGCCCTGTGAAGGACAGAACCCTGGGGCTCCTTTTTTCTCTTTTCTTCTTGTTGCCCTTTTTTTCTACCCAGGACTCTCTCTTTCTAAAGAACTATGTCTGGCTTCTAAACGGCCACTCCAGTTCATCGGGAGTGAAATTTACCGTGTTTGCTTTTTCAGTTTCGAATTGCCAACTTCACCCCTTCCAAAATTTCTTAGAGCTGAATGAATTCCTGTAACTATCAGAAATTCTAAAGAATTGTATTTAGTCTGGTAGTATTTTGTACTCACTAGCCCTCACCTTGGTCAGGCTTTCAGAGATGCTGGCAGCTACAGGAAAAAGTAACTGCTCTTCTCTGTAAACCACATGGAGCGAGTATGTGAAGTATGTGGAAGGGGATCTCAGGTCATTTTCAAGGTTTTCTCATTACTATTCCTGTCTGCTGATGCTGATGCCCGCTGTCCTGGCTGACTTGGTCATCAGATAAACATCTAAACAATAGTACCCTTCTGTCATGTTTCTATTTCCACATTAATAAATTCTCAGATCCTGAAGCAGAAAAATAGGAGGCAGTGTTAATGGGAGCAGCTGCTAATACACTTCAAATTATGTATTGTGAGCAATTATGTCTTTCTAATCATCTGTCAGCCCTTCCGTGCTTAAGAAGATATTAGCTGTTTAAATACAGCTGCCCGAGTGCTCAGTACTGCACAATAGGAAGCACACTGAAGGAGAGCCTTTGCTCGGTCCCCTGCCTGTGTGAGGTTATTTAATGCCGCCTTGATTCACTTTCATTGCCTTTACATCAGGAATAAAGAAGTCACCTAGTTAACACTGCAACATTCAGTTTAATTACAATTTCAACTAAATATTTTAAAATCTCACTTCTAGGTAGGAATGTGTTCCTTATGATCATTTGGTATCTCTATAAATTCAAACATCTATTTTGCCCCTCCTGTGTGCGAGCGTGCGTGCGTGCATGTGTGTGTGTGTATGTGTGTGTGTTTGTCTGCACACATGTGAGTGTTTAGGATTTGTTTTAACCAAAGCATGTACAGCTATGGAATGCCAGGTATATTTTATTATAAGGAAGATAACAGCAGGGAGAGTAAGAAAGATTAGGCCATGGCCTATTTGACAGATTGATAATTCTATCAGAACTAAACATTGGTTTTTGAGAACATGATTCATGATCACTAGATCTACATGACTCCTGCCCCTCCTACCCCCAACTCCTCCTGTACTCCCTTCCTGATCCATAATTAATATTGTTACACATTATCTGTCTATCTATCTATCTATCTATCTATCTATCTATCTATCTATCTATCTATGTATCTATCTATCTATGTATCTATCTATCTATCTATCTATCTATCTATCTACCTACCTACCTATCTGTCTACCTATCTACCTTCATATCTTCATCATTATCATCATCATCATCATCATCATCATCCATATATCTGTACATGTATTTATGCAACCTTCCCTGAGTCACTCTGACTTTGGTTTTATTTACTTTTCCCCTAAAACCATATTGGGTAAACTGTGCAGGCATTGCAACACCATATTCTGAAAACAAATTATTCTTATATATAGTTTTGCTTTTGATTTTTTATGATAAATGCCAGGGCATCTTAGGTATACATAGTAGCATTAGCACAGCTATGGTCAACAGGAAAAATTGGGAAATGTTTATGTGTATTTCACTTCACAAAATGAGCAGCTGTTGCCTTTGTGGAAAGGCTCACACACCTCATTTGTTTTGTCCGCTCCAACTTTTGTACCCAAGAATATAAATATCCCATGATTGGTTAGATTTCTAAATTTAAGAGCTAGACCTGAATTAGGAGCTTTGGCATCACTCTGTATGAGTTAAGGTCAGAGTAAGGTGTGAGCAGCCTTGTGTGTGTGGTTTCCTCACACAGAAAAGTTCACGTTCTGTATGATCCCCAGCTGGTCTAGGCAAGCTGTGCACAGATCTTTATGAACATTTGTTAAATTCTATGAACCAGGAGATGGATCCTTCTCAAATAGTGAATTGTGTTCATATACCCCTTCAGTCCCAGTATTTAAGCATCTCAGGCTAGAAGATTGTTAGCTCAAGGACAGACCTGTCAAAAAACTAATCACGAGGAAAGATTAGGGTAAAAAAAAAACCCAAGCAACAGCAAGCTTATTTTTCAAGAACACCATTCATCCCAGGGGTTCCATATTTTAGGGTCACATCTTGCTGGAACAAATTGAGACCTCTGCTACTCAGGGGCTCACAAGCCTTCTCTCTGCAGATACACCTACAGATGTTGGGGTCAGGATTCACTGAAATGAGACTCACTGAACCATGACCAAAGAAACCAGGCAGTCTTACCCAGCCTGTAATAAAGATGCAAAAGGCTACACTTCTTTGACTTAGCAACATTTGTGTCTGTGAACCATTGTTACAAAGCTGATTATTCCTGGAGGCATAATCTTTTTAATATTTTATATGTGGCTGTGTGTAGCTTGTGTGTGTGTGTGTGTGTGTGTGTGTGTGTGTGTGTGTGTGTGTTTGCAGGTGTGGAGGAGGACGGTCTATCATTCAGCCTGTCTTCACTCTCAGCACTAGGGTTACAGTTACACTTGACAAGGGCAGCTCTTGTGTGGGTGCTGGGATCTGGCCTGGGGTACTCATCCTTGAACAATACATGTTACTGAGCCACCTTTTCTCAGGCCCTTGAGTTCTTTATAACAAAATTTCTTCCTTTCTAGCAAACATGTCAGCCACTTGAAGTGGCTGTAGTATATATTTCTAAATGAAATAGTCTATTCTATTTTGGTAGATTTAACTGTATATGTTCTAACTAAGGGGAGATGACTGTTTTTTCTTTTGTATTATTCAAGCTTCAAATGGACTAGGGCAAGCAAGTGCCTTGAACAAGAGGACTCAAATTTGAGTAATTTAAAATGTGGGCAGAGAAGAGCATGCATAGTCATGCTTGCATTTCACGGGATCCAGGGTAGCATTTTTCAAGTTACCTTTTGTCTTAATGTCACACATGCATATAAAGTATCAAGCAGTTTTATCAGGTTTGCCAGGTTTATCAGTTTTATCAGCAGCAATTTCCTGTATTCTTTCTGCAGCGCTTTTCCTGTTGCACAGATGTGACCACTTCCGACTGTATCAGCTGGTTTTTGTACTATCTCTCTGCATCTCTAAATAATATGCCTACGTTGCCGTTTCAGAGTATTTTATTAATAGGCTTTATCTATCGGCCTCTTGCTGTGGAATATGATAATTCAGCTTTCTTTCACTTTCCGGTCCCTATCACACACATGCATACTTCTGAGCTCTCATCTCCTTTAAATAGTGGATCGTAATTTTGATTAAATGAATATTCATGTTCATTATATTGTGACTAAATGAGAGGGTGTGGAGCTGGGCCAGGCACCATCACGGTTTCCTTTATCCTGCCTTCTAGCATTTTGTTTTCTCTAACATTAAGAGTAAGCCCTTTTCATGTGCTTAGGTGTTTTGTTTTCACTTCATTACTGTTTTGTTGAAGTTGGGTTTTGTATCTAAAAGTAGTTCAGTGCTTTCCTGTTGTAAAATATGTCATCTAATATTTGCAAGGATTTCATATAACCTACCAATTTTATCTTATTCAGGAAATCTTTTGCAGCATCCTCTGAGGAATCCCACTGAAAGTGAGGGGCCTTGTGAATGGCATCTTACATTTGAAATGCCCAAACAAAACTATATCCCCAGGTGGCTGGGATATTGTCGACCCACCTAGCAATGGCAGAGTGATGGGCAATCCACATGTTGTCCAGACATATGTAGGGCAAGAGCAAGATATCACTCACTGTTACTCTCCAAAAGGATCTGCAGGGGAAGTTTGCTCTGTCAGCTGCTATTTTGAGGCATGTGAAGTGCTGTAGAAGGATGCTTCATGTGATTACTTAATATAAATTTAACATATGAAGCAAAAATAACAGTCTGAGACACAATCCATCTCTCCTTACCTCTTCCCAGGGCTCCATGAGGAGCACCTGCTCTGTTCTCACAACATCTGGTGCTTCAGGACAGTTTAGACCTTTGGCAACAGAAAGATGGACTCAGCCATCTGGCCTAACCTGCCTTCGCAGGGTGAGGGAGATTCTAGGCAGGGCTCTAATATGAGAGTGTGTCATGCATACACAATTGAGTTACACCTTATTTCCAGGGCTCATTCTAAAGCCTACTGCCTTGGGCTAGCTCTTCTTACACGGTACAGAATCCTGTCCTGCAAACATTCACTGGAAGAATTCCGGTGCTCTTATAGTCTCCTTTATTAGGACTCTTTCAGTATGCTTTACATAAGCTAATTCTCTGATTTCTTAAAATTATTGGTATATACATTTACATATCTGTTGGGCTCTATATTTGAATAGTCTGTTAACATCTATTATCCACTTAAAATTTTTTGCTATGCTGAGCTTAGAATCTGAACCTTGCACATTCTAGCCAAGCCATCTTTGATACCACAGAGTGAGACACTTAGCCCCACACTTTCTTTTAATGGTTCAATTTTGTGTGTGTGTTTCTACTTTATTATTAAACTTCAAGAACTCTTTACACTGTGAATCAACTTTTCAGCTGATTAGATGGCGTGTGTGTGTGTGTGTGTGTGTGTGTGTGTGTGTGTGTGTGTGTTATGTAACAGTTTTCTCTCAGACCAAAATATCCCGAAACCTTTCATCCTGCAGGAAGCACCTTAAGCAGGAAGGCAAACAACTCAGAAGAGCTTCAGGAAGTCCCTGAAACTGAGCAGATTCACTAGGCCCTTCCCTGCCAGAGTAATAAAAAGTCAGAGTTCCTATCAGATAGAGCAGAGCCGAGCTACAAAGACTTTCAGATCAGAGAACCATTAAAAGACAAGCTACTCAGAAGGAAGCAGAAACCAGGCAAGCTGCTGCCTGTTAGAGGTTTGGATCAACTGAGGCACCTGGAGTAATAAAAATTTGCCTTCAGGGTGTAAGTGTGCTCATGTTTCTAGCTGTGTGAGCTGTCACTCATGCTGAAGTGGGCTTTGGTGATGCAGTTGTCCTTGGAGTCCTTTTTGCTCTGGTCAGTAACCCCTCACCCATACTCCTGTAACTAACCCTAATAAAATTTATTGGTTCAACAAGTTGGACTTTGGTAATATCTGTACTTTGGTCTGTTGTGAGCTTGATAACTGGGATGAGTAAATGTGAGTGTTGCATCTCCTCAGGAAAAGTTTTTTTCTCCCACAACAATTTGTGTGAATGTGTATCTGATATATATGTGTGGTAAACACATACCAATACAAATGTGCCTATGTGTGTGTGCAGCAGTCATGGGACGATACTGGGTGTTCCACAATGTCATTCTACGCCTTATTTCTTTGAGACCCAATCCAGAAGTGGGCAACCAGCAGGCCCAAGGAATATTTCTATCTCCCTCCCCACAGTGTTGGGTGAACAGCCACATACCTGACTGTTTACAATGTGATTGTAGGGGATTCGAACTCCAGTTTCCATGCTTGTTCTTCAAGGGTTCTTACCCAGTGAACCATCTCTCCAGGCCCCAAACTGGTTAGATTCTTCAAAAAGAAAAAAAAAATTAGAATTTCCTGTTTGGAGACTTAAAAAAAAAATGATGATTTTAACAGTTAATTTAATCTTATTCCTATGTTGATATTAGGCTTATAAAAGCATCATAGTGACTATAAATTGAGTCTGGAGACTGAGGTGCCAAAGACTGCAATTTATTCTTAAGTCCAGGGGATTGAATTTTTTGATTTTGTATTTTAATATCAGGGACTATGGGGGTCCAGCCCCTTGGTAGTCCCCTCCCAAGGTCTGGGAAGAATCTACAACCACCTGATAATTAATTTTTGATGAAAAGAAATGAATCTATGTACACGAAATTCCTTAGTTCATACACTTTATTATTCTGTGATAGTTCTCTCTCTACACAGCTTCTATTCTGCTCTCATGCCTAGCTCCTTTCTTGCCTGATTTCTCTCTATACTTCTCTACTGTCCCCTCTAGGTTCTATCTTAATTCCTTCATTTAGTTCTGTCCCTTCTAGGTTCTTATCTATCTACTTCCTTCCCCTATCAGCTCCTCTCCCATCTCCTTCTCTCTCGTCTTGTTCTTCCTCATCTTGTTCTTCCCCATCTGGCTCTTCCTCATCTTCCATCTCGTTCCTCTAGTACTCTCTTCTAGCTCTTCAATCTAGTTCTTCCCCATCTCAGTTTGTTCCTCTCAAGATCTTACCCATCTAGTTCTTCCATTCTCTTTTCTCTCCTCCATCTTGTGCCCTGGAAGTCCAGGTATAAAAAGGGAGGGTCTGAGCTAAATTGTGTAAAACTATTACTTAATGTTCACCTCACCTAGGTGGTGTCTCCTTGTGGAATTTACCTTAAGTCAGGAGACTTGCATGTGGGCTGTTATCACTGTTAGTCCGTGAAAATAAGGCATCAACCTAGGCGGTGTCTCCTGTTAGTCCTTGAAAGTGGCTAAGGAAGATATCTGATTCCAGAGAAAGCCTTTCCTGAGGCTGTTCTCCAAATTCCTGGAATGTGTATGTCCAGAGAGTGATCAGTCCACACTGTTAGCCCTTCTAGGGAAAAGTCAACTGGGAAAACTATGAAGGCACACATGATTTTCATAACAGAATACAGCTGATATGTAACAAGCCAAATAACACCAAAAACTCCCTGGAATTTGGCTTCCTCTGGAGGAATTCCCTGATCTCTCCAGGTAGTGACTTTGCTATAACCAGCTAAGTTCTTATGATATATTCCTGTGGCCTGCAGCATTTTAATAAAATGTGAAAGTATTATTTTTTGAAGAGGTGGTTTCTCTGTGTAGCCTTGGCTATCCTGGAGCTCACTCTGCAGACCAGGCTGGACCTGAACTCACAGAGATCTGCTTGCCTCTGCCTCCCAAGTGATGGGATTAAAGGTTATGTACCACCACCACCTGGCAATATGAAATTATTTTAAAGAATAAGAAAGCAACAAAAATATGTGTGTACTTATCATCAAAGAATGGGTCAAGAGAAATCAGAATACAAAATTTTTAAAAAATTTGATTTTTGTAGGTTTTTCGTAGCTTAGATTACTATAGACAAGGAGAGAAGGCTCTCACAGGGATTTTCTTGGAATTTTAAGTTTCTCATACACTTTATCTTTGCACAGTACACTACGCCATCCAGGGGAGAGGAAGACAGAACTTCCTTTGGTTAAACAACTTACTTAGTGAAGGTGGACTTAGCACTAATTGGAGAAAGTTGCCAGAGTTCTTCTCTTAGAAAATGTGTGAGAATTCCGAGCCCACAGCAGAGATGGTGGTGTTTACTGAATCAACAGCCTCTCTAGAAAAAGGCTTTACCACTGTATCTTGGCCTTGTAGTGTATTAAATGATGCTAGATGCATTTGCTTAGCACATTTTGTTAAGCAAAAATATAAAAATTCCCACATTATAAGCAAATATGTTCCCCAATGAGTGATAACACCTGATTTAGGATATTTTAAATAAATTTGAACTCTGATTATTTCAGTTAATTTTCTTCCAAAGTAAGGTAGGCTATGGTTCATCACTAGAAATGGGCCTAATTACTCAAGTTTTCTTATCACAAAACCTCAGATTGTGTTTAGAATGGAAACTGGTCTCAGCATGTGTTTATTGAAGGAAGATTTACCATGCAAAGGTTTATGTGTGTGCATGATATGTGTGCATGTGCATCCATGTGTACGCGTGTGTATTTGAGTCTGTGTGCATATTAATATGTGTGTATGCATGTATCTGTACATATGTATGTAAATATATACTTGCATATACATGCTATTCTTACTTACCAAGGATGAAACAAAGACCAAGAAAATTGAGCAGAAGTGTTTTGAGCTCTTGTCTGCCTGAGATGTCTTGACCCTGAGAAAGAACAGAATGATACGACATTTTAAGCCATGTATGATCGCAGGGTACCAAGAACCTTACTGTATTAAAATTCTTTGCATTAATAGATGACCAAAGAGGATCAGAATTATTTTAATAAGATTTGCATAACCTGCAAATGAGGGCACAGATGACAGGGGGCTCGGATCCTCTGGAAACGGCCACACATCATTGGAGTTTTTGTGGCTTTGAATGTTTGCTCTGGAGATTATTGACACAGAGGCTGTTAGATCTCAGAGCACTGTTGACAGTTGGCTGCTGGCATTTCATAGCCTGGTTGTCAGAAGCCTGGGCTTGCCACCCTCAGCTCCACAGCATCAGCAACCCTGGGGAGGCTCCTTTCATGTAACTCTGAGTCCTGTTTGTACACAAGTTGAACTGAGCCATGGAGGAAACGGTAGTTCTGAATGTCAGCTCATGGGGTAATAGTTCACTTACCATCATTTTTACTTATTTTTAAAATTTAGTTTCACTTATTTACTTCTTTTCCTCTCTGAAGTATCTCCAGAGTCAGAGGTTTCAAAACAATTAATCCAGTAGATGGGTCATTGTATTTTCTGCTATTTCATCTGAATTAGCTATAATGTTCTGCTAAATATTAACGCTAACAGTGAAATTTACCTGTTTTCTTGGGTAGGTCGAATAATTTTGTTTCGTTTTATTTATTTGTTTTTCAAGACACTGCTGTGCCTGGTGTTCAAATACCTAAGCCAGGATGATCTGGCTGGGTGGCTTAGAATTGGAGGTTTGAGGAGCGTCCACTTATAAAATATTTTCCCTATATCATGTGACATACTTAACTAAAGGTGTTTTGGTTTTACAATGGAACATTCATGAGATGAAATCAAGGGAAAGCTTGCAAATCATATGCATTCTAGTCTATATTTGCATACTGATTTTTATGTCTTTTCAAAATGATGTAGATTGGAAAGCAATAAGCAATGTGAGCCTCCATCTTAGTGTGGTCAGTAGAATACATGTTGAAAAGTATTGCCAGACTACTAGGAAAAGGCAGATCTATATGGCCATTTAAAAACGATAGACCAAGGGGAGGTTTCTCTCAATATTTGTTAATAAATTGTTTGTTTTTGAAATTTCTTCTGAGAACAATCCATCCAATATTTTCGGATAATATGGTATCATAGAACCGTGTTTTTTGCAACCAGAGTGGAAGCAGAACTTATATAGCAGTATAGAGTGTGGTGAGTGAGACAAAGGCTAAGCATTGATGGATAAACTGTTGTAGAATCAGTACCACTGACGCTAAAAGACAGCAGGTCTGGTCATTTTGTTTTTTTTAATTGTGTTCATCCAAAGTAGCATGTTGGCATGGGGTGAATAGTCAATAGAGATTAGGATCAAAATATATTTCTTGAAATGCATTTTTTCTTCTTTATATTTCAAATTTTCAAGGATAAGAAAAGAATCATGAGAAACACAGACATGGGTATATAGGGATTGGAAACAATCTGAGAGAGGCACTGTGAAATGATGTGTTTAGGGATCATTTATTAAGATAATTAATTTTCCAAACAAAAAACAGAAAAACTATGTGGGAGTCTGCCAGAGTCTAGCTCTGACCTGCTCCCACCTTTCAAAGGGTTCTTGGGTGGAGGAGAGAGGAATGAGGAAATAATAGATAGAAAGATAGAAATCAATGATGAGAAAGACAGAGACACAGGATAGCTTCAGGAGGGCCCTGGGCAATACCCAGTCACCCAGAGCTTTATTCAAAAGGGCTTTTTATAATATGCCAACGAGGAGGTCTTTTGCTTGCAAGATCAAAGCACTCTGTACAGCCAAGTGTGGACCCTTCCAAACACCTGGTAAACACGCCTTTGACCAAATCATTCTATTATGTAGCCCTGATGGGTAAAGCAAGCTCAGATTCTCTGACCTTGAGTAAGGTCTCACTAGGGAGCCTCTGTGGGCCACCACACAACTGTCATAAGAAATGGCTGTACTAATGATAATGTTGAGAATCTATACACAATAATGCTCATAGCAAATAAATTTTATGAACATAGAGGTACTTGACAATCGAAATGTCAAATCAACTCTCCAATCTCATCCTCTTGCCCTGGCAGAGTTGTACCAGGCATAGTGGTACACTCCTTTAATCTCAATAATCGAGAGGTAGAGGAGGTGGATCTCTGTAAATTTAAGGTTTACTTGGTCAAAATGATGAGTTCCAGGAAAGCCAGAGCTACATAGAGAGACCTGTCTCAAAAAACAAACAAACAACACCCCAAAACCAAAGCCAAACAACAACAATAAAAGAAGGGGAAAAAAAGGAGGAGGCAGAGACAGTTGTCAGGGCTCAGTGATGAGACTGAGCTGGATAAATCATCCTGCTCAGCCTGAGGCCAGAGGCTCCACCATGGTCAGTCTTCCAGTTTTGCCCTTACACCTTCCCCTGGACATATATTTTAGTACTGATTGTACTAAACCACGGATTGCAAAGCTGCTTCTGTGAATCCCTTAAGGGAAAGATGACATGGAATTAGCATGATAAAGATGATGAATGCATTTAGAAGTAATTAAATTCCTCATGGTCTCATGAGCTACACACAAAAGCAGAAATCACAAAAGTAAAATGATCTGGATTCTTTCAGAGGGTAGTTCATTTTTCTTCTCTACAGATCTGAAAATTATGATGACTTTAAGTTCCAAATTGTGTGTCCTAGATATTATCAAGCCTTTTTTTTTAAATATCATGTTTAGTATAAAAAACTTGAAAGAAATTGTTGTTTATTATCTTTTTGAGTATGGAAGTTTCCATCTTCGCGTTCATGTACTGTAACCCTTCCCTCATGGCTTTCTATCTGCAGCTTATGGAGCCACATGTAGGCAGGTTCTGGTAGAATGCCCATTATGTGCTGTTGAGTGCTACAAACCCTGCCTAATACAGCTGTCATCTGTTAAGAATAGGGAAGCATTCTATTTATTCTCTCATCACTTTGTTTGGATGGGTTGATATTAAATATTTATGCATTATATTCTTTAAAAGTGGAAAGCACTTACACATGCTCCTGTGATAAGACACCAACTCTCGTTACTCTCCAATGCTATTTGATTGTTTCTCTTATTCTACTGTGTGGGTCCTGGGGACCTAACTCAGGTCATCAAGCTTCATTGTAAGTATCTTTACCCAGTGGGCCATCTTGCCTTAATTTTTGAAACATGTTTATTTTGAGTATGTGTGACATAATATGAGAACACCCCAAAGAGGATGTCTTCCTCCAGGGTGTTCCCCAATGCAGTTTCCATAGGACTCGCTGGACAAAGGCTTTGCAAGATTTCTTGCAGGCAGTTACAAAAGGTCCAGACATCTTAACGTCTGATTTCTTCAGACATGTCATTAACCGAAGACATATGTGCTACTCCTAGCTTTCCTCTCTCACACTCTTGATAAATACAGAATAGAAAAACTGATTCAAACACTCAAACATAAAGCTCAGATTTGCTTTTGTCTTTGCTGAAGCAAGCACGAGTATCCCTGGTTGGCCTTGAACCGTGATTGCTTTTGCCATGGCAGTGCATAGATACAGTAGAATCCCAGTGTTCTTATTATGCTGTGTTACAGACATTTGGAGAAGTCAGTATACATGATACAAAGTTAATTTAGTCCATAACAGACCTTATATAGACATATCTAAAATCAAAGTTAATGGTTCTGGACATCAAGTCTCCTTGAGACACATTAGGGTGGGGAAACTGATCTCAGGACATCTAAGATTTCTTTTGGTGAACTTTCTATGATAATCAGTTAGACAAGAACTCCATAGTTTATCACTTGACTGTAATGAATGTGTTGAGAGAACATTGCAGGTAGAGAGAAAACATTTTTCACTTTAAATGAATTCAGAATCCCTTTAGAATTCCTTTAAATATTTTGTATGACACTGATTTTTATTTTAATTTTTTTCTTCTTCATTTATATTAGCTCTTATAGAATTTTGTACAATGTAGTTTGATCATACTCATCTCCTGTCCCCCAAATCTTCCCAAATCCACCCCATCTCCCAACACATACAGTTAGAGGTAGTTTTTTTTTTTAAAAACATATCCAGTCCAATATATATAGCCGTAAACTCTTGAATGTGTGGTCTTTCCCTGGGGTGTGGTCAACCTATCAGTTCCACATTGCTAAAGAAAGCCAACATTCCAATTAATTGTCAATAGCTCCTCAGGTACAGGGGCACCTCTCCCAAATCCATGCTGGGATTTTCATCTTGTTTCAGCTTGTTCAGATTTTGTGCATACTGTCACAGTCTTTGTGGGTGCATATATGGAACTGTTCTGCCATGTCAAGGCTGTCTGCTTGCAGTCATTCTCTAACTCTGGCTCTTATAAGTTTTCTTCCTCATGTCTGTAATGAACCCTGAGCCTTGGGAAGAGGGTGAATGATACAGATGTCCTATGTAACACTCAGCATTCAGCAGACTCTTATTCTCTATGCTTTGACAGTTGTGGGTCTCTGTTAATTAGCATCTACTGCAAGAAGAAGCTTCTCTGATAAGGGCCAAGAGATGCATTAATCTATGGGAATAATGTTAAGTCATTCTGAGTTGGTTTAATACTAAGTCCATTTAGCAGGATCATAGAACTAGATTCTCCCCTAAGGACCATGACCTGTCTAGCCACAGGCTCTTGGCCATAATAATGGTGCCAAATATGGGTTTCATCTTGTGGAGCAAGACTTAGGTCCAGTCAGAATGTAGATAATTACTTTCATTTCATTTGTAACACTACTGTTCTATTAGACATATTTTGCCAGGGCAGTCATAACTGTAGCTCTTGTAGCACCACAGAAAAGAGCATAATCAATTATGTATATCTTGATTAGAAATAATAATTTGCGTTTGAGTTATGGAAATGCTGACATAGCTGGAATATGGCACAGAATCTGATGCAATGCTAGGGCTTGGGGCAGAGTGGGAATAAAAGATGAGAATATGCAGTGGATTTGGATTCACACCAGACCAGGTTTTGTGTCCCATTAACAGTGGATATTATTTGTGGAAAATCAAGTGGCTATTATTTGTGGATCTAAAGTAGTTTGATCAAGGTTCACTTGTGTGTTAGAGATTATTTTGCAATAGGAAAGGAGTATATTAAAGGCAGATCTTGTGACGAATCTGAGAGTTCACTGGGTAAGAGGTGGCATTATCTGTATGACCTGGTTAATAAAGACAAACCTTATGAAATAGCATGAGGAACTGAGAAGATGTTCAGTGTAGATGTAGAGGAAGGAGAAGTGGAATGGCGAGAAGACCAATGAGAGAGTCAGTGTTGAGTGTCAACTTGACAGGATCTGGACTCGCTTAGGAGACAAATCTCCAGGCAATTTGTCATGGATAATTTAGATTAGAATAGCTCTGGGCATGCCTATGAAGGATTATTTTGATTAGATTCATTGACTTGGGAAGATTACCCTGGTTTTAGGTAGTACCTTTCTCTGGGCTGGAGACCAGAATGGCATAGAGAGGAGAAAGCTGGCTGAGTATACACGACCCTTTGTCATTCTCTTCTTCTTCACTGGGAATGCAACTAGCTCCAGGAGCTAGTGTCACCTGGATTTCACCACCATGGTAGACTAGTGTACTCTCAAGAGTGGAGTCCAAATGAACCCTATTTACATTAAGATTTTGTCCAGGCTTTAAACACAGCAACAGGAAAAGCAGCAAGATATCCTGGTATGTACGGTCACAGGATAATTTCAAGAGTTTGGGTTATTTTATTTTGGGGAAGAGAAAGAATCTGATTGACAGGTGTAAATAGGAGTGTGTGAATAGAAAACTGAAAATCAAAACATGGCTCACTAAGTTACTAATTACAGTACTATGGCAGGAAAAGTGAAGACTATGAGCCAGTAAAGGGAGCTCATGTCCCATCTGATGGGATCTGGCCCTCTTCAGACCAGACAGCCTGTTGCTGTAATGGGAAACTGTGGTCTAGATCGGCCACATATAACACTTTTAGAATAGTGAGATGCACGAAATGTATGTGAAAGCCCCTGAAGAATCTTAGACTGATACTAAATCATGTCTGCCAGCTGGAGCGTATCTGCCGGCGAGGCTAAGTCCCTTACTTTCACATTATCCATCATTGTCTGTACATGATCGGTCAAGCTGTCCATCTCATTTATGATGCATTACCCAAAGGAGGGGAAGGCATGGACTGAGAAACATGGCCATCAGCTAACTTCAGCCCCCACAAACTAGTAGCAAGTTATGAACTGATGAGATTTAATCACAAAAGGGAAAGGAATTGAAACTTTATATTTTGCCTCCCATAGGCGCTTTGTTCCTATGGCTATAACCTGCTCCTAGCCTTCTATTGACAAAAGGTAAAATTTAATTATTTCATATAGGAAGGATGGTGAGAATAGGAGAACTCTTTGTGTCTTATTAAATTATACTATACAGATAAGAACATTAAAGTACTGAAGGAAATTACACAACACCGGGACATTGGAGCCCAGTTTATGTACAATGAGAACTTGGCTTAGATGAAACAGTGGCTCACTGTGTTTCATCTTCCACTGCAGAGATATTCCTGTAGATGGTCTGCAGCAAAGGCTAACTGATGCCTCTGTTCCTGAGACCTATGGAAAGCCAAGTATGTATACAGAGGTGACTTTCAACATATGAAGGAAACTAATTTCATCATGATATACACATATATACACACATATATATTATGCAACAGTATAATATGGGATAGATGTTTATGTATGCACGTATTCCCTTTATCACTATAAGACACCATCTCATCCCTCTCTATTATACCTCCTTATCTCTGTATTTCTGAACATTGTCAATACTCAGATGTCAGGTTAAATGTCAACTCTAAAGAAAGTTTCCATCTTACATGGCACAGTACCTACCTTCATTTTTACTACTTCTCACAGTTATGTTTCCATTTTATTCTTTCAAAGTAAAAAAAAATCTTAAATTTTTGTTTTGTTGTTTTAAAATTTTACTTTATGTGCACAAGTATTTTGCCTGCATGGATGTGTGAGTGCCATGTGAGTGCAGTGTCCTCAGAGTCCAGAAGAGGGAATTAGATCTCCTGGAAATGGAGTTACAGATACTTGTGATTTGCTATGTGGGTGCTGAGAACTAAATCTGGGTCTGCCATAAGAGCTCTTAACCATTGATTCATTTCTTCAGCCCCCAGAAATGTCACTTTCTTTGATTCTTGGACCATTTGTAGTGCAATGAACAGGGAAACTCTTAGTGAGAGGGTCAGTCATTCTTGTCCCCACTGTAACTTCCTTGTTTATAAGCATATGCTGTACACAGGAGGATCTATAAATAATGGAAACAAACAAAATAAAATAACTGACCCATCAACCACTAAACAAAAGTATTGAAGTGATTATTGGATTTATCTGAATGTAGTACATTATTGTGGGCAGAAGAGAAGAAAATGTACATAGACATGTAGATGGGGGAAGCAGAAGCAACACATGATTTAGGTCAAATCACAGAACATTTCTTACCAACCAGTATATGACAAATGTTACTCTCTTTGGTGATCATTGTATATTAAAATAAATAAATAAATTTTGAATTCCTCTAACCAAATATGTCATTTTAGTTCACTGAAATACGGATGTAACTAAGAATAAGTCCTGGTAGATCTTTTTGTTCCAAATCAAAATCTACACTATTACTATTATTATGAGTGTGTGTGTGTGTGTGTGTGTGTGTGTGTGTGTGTACCACAACATAGGTGTGGAGATCATAGTACAACTTTGGGACTTGATTCTCTCCTTTTATGCCTCTGCAGGTTCCAGCAATCAAACTCAGGTCACCATGCTTTGGTAATGAATACCTTTACCCATTGAACCTTCTTTTAGGTCCCCACAGTTTTGTGCGGGTGGAGTGAATTAAATGAACCAGAACCGTGTCCATAATGTTTCTTCCTTTTCTTTAGTCTCCAGCTTGTACTCCTGTGTCTTACATGACATGACATATGAACAGTGAATACTTGTTTAATGAATGATATATTGAAAATTAATTACCTGGTCCTCACTCAGACATAGTGATGAGCTCTTTGCTCAGCGCTTCATGAACTGTCTCATGGTTTAGAATGATCAGAGCACTGCCAACATGAACTGAAGAATTCCATGGTATTTTAGTAATTTATAAATTGCAAAATACAGTCATTATTCTTTCTCTAACATGCTCTCCTGGGGTGGAATGGCTTGCTGTCTGCTTATGTGACCTCTGATGTGGTCTTCAGGTTCCTAGGTATGCTATCTAGATTGCATCACAACTTACGTTTGAGGGATGCATAAGATTTCTAAAGAGGAGGTAATGTCCCACAAATTTTAAGTAATATGAGCTAAGGTATGAACTTCTTTGGAATCATAATTTCCTAAGACTTTGAAAACAAATTAAAGAATAATAAGCGCTTAATGTTCAAGGTAGAAAAAACATCTGTTGTATTGATATTCAGTCTGACTTTAGTCTGCAGAAAAGAACAAGAGAGAATATTGTGTTTCCAAAAAGTATGAGGGTTCACTGAGGATTTATTGCATTCACAGGTAAATAATAATGTTATGATCCTACGAATCAAGGGTGTCTGCCCAACAGAGTTTATAAGGACATTCAACACAGAGGATCAACCTTTTTGCTTTACCCATCTGACAAGGAAGATCATGCATTTCAAAATAGGAACCAAGCTAGGACTATGACTTGGTACTATGAATGGATATTGTTGAGTGTAAATTATGCTGTGGTGTGATGCTTAAAATTTAAATAATTAGCCTGCGGACCATTTCTTGACTCTGTCCTTACTGTGAGATACAAACGAAAAGGCTTTTACAAGTAAGTAAATGCTAAAGACAGTCAGAAGAAATCCAGCTCATGTTCTAAAACATGAACCCAATTTCAAATACCTGTATTTATGGGGATCAGTGCAGGAAAAATGTACACTTTAAAGTTCCCATTCTAAAGACCCCCACTGAGATTTACAAAACTGGTTGCTTTCCTTCCAGTCAAGGGAAAACTATAAAAATTCACTTTTTTTATACACCTCAATCTTTATGTTTTTAAAACTGACTTAAAGATAAAAACAGTACAAATGATTACATAAAAATTAAGTTGGGAAATGAATTATCAGGCTTTGAAATATGATAAATATACAATCAACTAATTACTATTCATTGCTAATAACATTTCAAAGAGTAAGGAAAGGACTGAGAGTTGGCTTTTGGTTTTTAATATTAAAGGGGTATTTCATTGAGAAGCATTCACTGGAAATGGGCATACTAAGTAAAACTCAGTTTTCATGTTTTTAACAGATCTTAATTCAAACTTTCAATAATTTTATCTATTTATGTGTCCTCTAAGTAGCAAAGATGGAACAATATCCCAACATGTCTATTTTTAATGAACTTGACCTCAGTATAGCATAGTACAAGCATCTTGTTCTTAAAGGATGTAACGCAAATACACCATGTAAGTCAAAATAGGTCAAGGGTGAAGGGTTGAATCTTTGGGATTTACAACTCAGCTTTTCAGACTTGGCAAAAACAAACAAACAAACAAACAACAAAACTAGCTACTTGTACTTGTTTTGTGGTCCAAACTTCAATTATTTGCTTAGGTTTGCCCAGATTCCACCATTTATTTCAAACCTATAAGGATAAAATGGAACAAGGAAGGACTGTGACTACCTAAAGTGTAAAAACTGTTTTCCACAAGCCCCTATTGTCTCAGGGAAATTTCACTGTATTTTCAACTTAGCATTTTTTAAAGTCAACTATAACCATTCCTAGGGTTGGATCCAGTTAGCACCTCTCATTCTACAGTCACTGTTGTGGGCATTACAATGCTCTTGTAAGAACGCTGTGTTCTCTAATAGCTCCTGTAACATTACACAGGCAGGTCTTGAAACACAGCTACTGCAGGAGTCAGGTCTGTCTATCTATACTTTGCATATTATCATATAACAGTTCTTTCCTAGCCCATTAACAGATGATAGAAGGTGGAAGGAGACTTCAATAGGCTCATTTTTATATGCAGTGTCCATTATAGCATGCAAGTTTCCAGTATTGTGTTGTTTAGGAATTCTGCTGCTTACTGCTAAGAATTCCATACTGTGTTGTAGGTTTTTCTGCAGATGTCGAGAGTGTAGCTCTGAGTACTTGTCTGATATTTCAGGAAGGGGAAGAGTGCTATTGATACTAATAGTCTTCAAAGTAAGAACTCTTCTGTAAGAAAAGGACACACTCACCAGTGGAAAGTGATTTCATGAGGAACATAGATAGGATACTGTGGGGCTGTGTCACGGTGAGCATGAGGAAGGCATCGGACCAATCAGACAGATCAATAGCTACAGTTCTCGTGAAGGCTGAAGATAATGTTTGCATTCTCCATTACAACATATTTTCTGAGGAAAGAGGACAGAATTCTGAGTTGGAATATTTATGTGACTTCATTATATTTACTGGAAATTGGAGAAAGGGGTAGCTATGCATTTGGGCTGCTCAGTGCTCCCCTTTACACAGTTTTTCCTCTTATCAGTGTGGATCTGGGAAATGATTAATGTCTACCTTTCACCTCACATGCAAGGGTCAAGATCTCAAATTTCAGTACTGCATCATATTTTGTTTTATTTTAAAAGTTTGTTATTTGCTTATCTAGTAGATGTGTGTATGGGAGAAAGAGGGGTAAGAGAGAGAGAGAGAGAGGGGAAGAAGAGAGAGAAGGTTAGGTGCATGCATGCCACAAAACATGTGTGCCACAGCATGTCAGTGGACACCTTTTGGAAGTTAATTCTCTCCTTCTGTCTTATTGAGACACAGTTTCTCTTGTTCCTTAATCTGCCATGCTGTGTATTTCATTCTGGCTGCCCCTTGAGCTTCCAGACATTTTTCCTGTCTGCCTCCCATCTTGTCACAGGAGTGTTGTGATTACAGATATGCACCATCATGTCCAGGTTTTATGCTGGTTCTGGGGCTTGAACTCAGTTTGTCAGATTTTCAGGGTTACCTGTCTCCCAGTCCTCAGTACTGTGTTTACTGATGGCAACAGTGCTCAGGACCAGAAGTGATGGAGCAGAGCTAATGGAAGTTTCTACGTTGTGTTGATACAGTGTCAACCAGGATAAGCTTCCTTTCACCGGAGTTGTTAAACGGATAGGCAAACCTGATCTTTGCTGTGGAGAAGCATTCCAGGGCAACAGGAGTAGCAAAAGCAGAGAATTTGTCATACTGGGAGAGAAAGAGTGATAAAGGTAACACTGATAATGGCATTTGAATCTGTGGGTCGGGCTAAACATGGGCATGTCAACATATATGAACTGAAATACTCTCCTTTATGAGTTCAAGTTGAGTATATACTCACTGATAATAAAGAAATAGAATTTATTTTAAAGACTCAGTAAGTTCTACATAGTTTGGCTTCAGGCAGCATCCTGTGTTCAACTCCCATTTCCCTCCTTGTCTGAAACTACTTTTATAACAGTATGCTTTCCTCTTTCCATGCTGACTCTTTGTTGTCTCATAAGAAAGTAGAACGCCTCAATCAAATGTAAGTGCACAGGGTTCCCTACTGCCTGAACTTGTTCAAGGAGTCTGTGGATCTCTGTACGTTTTCTACAGCTCCTTCTTCCAAGCTATTACAAAGTTTGGGTCTCTCATGAAGGCTCTTCTGATCACTCTACATGAATTTACAGCCTGCCAATTATTCAGTTGTTTTAATTTTGTTCTAATCCAATTTCCTCAAACACTACATAATATCTAGAATCAGTACAGGAGACATACACCTAAGCATTATATGTTAAAAAAAAAACACGTATTAAGTACATGTTACAGAATAGCCACATCTATATTCATTTACCTCTGTCTCTTCCCTCAATGTTGAAAATAAAATTTGGTGTATACTGTAACCCTAATAAATACTTGATAAATTAATTGCATGGATGAACCATTGATTAAGTCAAATTTGACTTTAGTAAGACATATAAATTCTCTGGACATCAGTACCTATATTTATAAGACATCAATACTGATATTTAATACTTGTTTGCCTAATATTGAGGTCTATTATGTGTACATCTTAACAATGTTGAAAATATGACTGAAAATTTCTAAAATGTTTAAATGCAGGAGTTATAAATATTTGCTTTCATGACTATATGTAGAGTTAAAGCTACATATGTTTGTTTCTTTAGTTGGTGTCCTGCACAATTATTTTTCTTTATTGAAATGTCAAAAGATTTTAAAAAGGTTCTCTAGTGGCTGGAGAGATGGTTCAGTAGTTAAGAACACTTGCTGCTTGGTTTGGTTGGATCTGTAAGCTTCCCCATCATAATCGTGATGCCCCTTGCTCACAGAATCCCTCTTCCCTCTCTTTGACTGGACTTCTGGGGCTTGGCTTGGTGCTTGGCTGTGGATCTCTGCATCTATTTCCATCAGTTGCTGGATGAAGGCACTATGATGACAGTTAGGATACTTACCAATCTGATTACCAGGGTAGGCCAGCACAGGCACCCTCTCCACTATTGCTAGTAGTCTAAGCTGGGGTCATCCTTGTAGATTCATGGGAACTTCCCTAGCATCCAGTTTCTCCCTATCCCCATGATGTCTCCGTCTAACAAGATATCTCTTTCATTGCTCTCCCTCTCTGTCCCTGTTCCAACTCGACCATCCTGTTCCCTTATGGTCTCCTCCCCCATCTCCTACCACCTATTGCCCGACCCCCACCCCAGAACTCATGAACTTTAGACCAACAGCTTTGGAGCCTGCATGGGACTGGACTAGGCCCTCTGCATAAGCAAGATAGTTGTGTAGCTTGGTCTGTTTAAGGGGGCCCTGGTAGTGGAAATAGAATCTATCTCTGGTGTATGAACTGGCTTTTTGGAGCCCATTACCTATGGTGGGACACCTTGCACAGCCTTGATGCAGGATGAGCGTCTTGGACCTGCCTCAACTGAATGTACCAGGCTTTGGTGACTCCCCAAGGGAGGCCTTACCTTTTGAGGGAAGGGATGGGGGATGGGCTGGGAGGTAAGGCTGGGAGGGAGCAGGAGGAAGGATGAGAGAAGGATCTGTGGTTGGTATGTAAAATGAATAAAAAATTTCTTAATAATAATAAAAAAGAAAACTTGCTACTTTTGCAGAGGACTTGAGTTGGTTCCCAGAGCCCATATCAGATTCTCATAATGCCTGTAACTCCAGTTCCAGGAGCTCCACTATCCTATTCTAACCTCTTTGGGCACCTACACATGCATGTGAAATACCCTTACATTAGACACACATAGAGAGACATTTAAATATAAATAAATATTCAAAAAATATAAAAAGTTTCTTCAAAATCAAAGAATTCTGACTTCAGGATACAGGATTAATTCTGTGAAGTTACTTTAACAAATGTAGAATTTAAATTGATAATGAATCTATGTTAGAGTTATTATATTTTCTGACCTCCTTGTAATGTGGAAGAAATAGTTGGAGTAGTCCAGGAAGGCCAAGAAGCAAAATGAATAATAAAATGTGTAGAACCCTTTACAATCCTGAATGACAGCACTCAGGTTACTAAAGACACTGAAACAAGTGACATGTAATGTATCTGCCAGCCTGTTTATTGCAGCATGATACACAGCAGGAAAACAAGGAGTATAGGTGTGTAACAGAATTTTATGGAGGCTGGCTAGATTTATCCATGCATGCACTATGAGAACATATAATAATATATGTAAGTAGGATGCTCATAGTCAACTGAACTCAGCAAATATTTAAGGGGAGGTTTTGCCATAGGCCAACACATTCAACATGCGTTAGTAAGAAAAAAAACCACATGATATCATTAAAAGAGCCTTTTCTGTAAACAAAGACTTAAACGAGTTTGTAGTCATTTCTGTAATATGTCTGTGACATGGAAATTTTTTTTACTTTTTTCTTTTTCTACATTGATATGAGATGCATAGGCTTAATGATCATGTCATCAAGATCATTTATGGGGCTGGAAAGATGGCTTGGTGTTAAGAACATTTGCTGTTCTTGCAGAAGGCTCAGGTTCAGTTCCCGGCACCTACATGGTGGCTCACAAGCATCTATAACTCCAGTTCCGGGGGATCCGATGTTCCCTTCTGACCTCCTTAAGCGCTGTATACATGTGGTATACATAGGCTTCATCCAGGCAAGCAGTCGTACACATAAAATAAAAATAAAATAAATCCCTTAAAAGTAATTTCGTGTGCCACTATACATTAAAAGAAGTTGTGTTTATATGTATTTATATATGCACACAATTATAATGAATTTGTACATAACACCCAAACCAACGGGAAGCTCAGAGGAGAAACTAAGTTAGCAATCAGTTCGCCACCATTAAATTGTCAAGTGAAAAGTGAAGTCAAGTCATTATCCCAGTAGACGTCACAGATCCCTCCTCAGGCCACAAGAGTTACTTCTACAGTAGAAATTGTAGTTTATGATCACTCTGCCTTTAAGATATTCGTCAGTCACTACCAGAGCCTGGGGCTGCTCTCAATTTGACTGAACAGTCTAGAAGCCTTTGAAAACTTTCATACCAATGATTCCAGGGGCTGTATACTAAGATATTGACAGATTTGCTTTTTAAAATTTAGAAAACATAAATCATAGGTTGAGTGCAGTGGATTGAAAGTGCTATCAGTATCTCCAGGCTTTTATGATATTTAACTTATTTTCAATGTGAGTTATTAACTTTTGAAATTTAATCCAATAGTGGTATGTAGAGGTAGGGCTTTTAAATAGTGATCTATATAATTATATAGATTATATGGATTCACCGGGTAGTACTTCACAATTGAGTCTCAGTGGCTTATAACAAGATGGAGAGAGACCAGACAGATAGGCATGGGATGTGCGGCCCTGTCTCTTGTTGTGTGGTACTGTTAGATTCTAGTAGTAGGAAGCCAAGACCATGAACCTTGAACTACCAGAAACATGAGCCTCAGTTAACTTTCCCCTTTTTATAAGTAGCTTGACTAAGGTGTTTTGTTAGAGGAATGATAAACTAATGCACAGGGTAAAGTATGCACTATGTCAAAGGTTTCTATCATTTGTCTAAATAGTGGTTACACACTTGTAGGAAAGCTGTGGAAATTCCAGAGGTGAACAGGAAAAGGACAGCGATTCACATGAGAACCAACACAGACATCCAGAGACATCAGTATAGTGTTAAAAATTAGTAATGAGTAATAGTCACAAATTAATATGCTGCTGCATCTCATTTTATGCTAGAGTAGTGGTTATTTCAAGTGTTAGTATTTTGTGTGGACCGTTGTGACTGGGGAGGGGGTGAAAAAGTACTTTGAGAGCTACAAAGCAAAGAAATTATTAAAATGTATACCCACATTTTTAGGACAAAATAAAGCAAATAACATTTGCAATTTTTCTGAGTGCAGCATGCATATTTCAGAGAAAACATTGAAAACTCATTGTGTGATTTAAAGGTGAAGTGTGGATGAATAATTTCCTATGAGACACTGTGCCTGCTTTTAGAGATTTAGCTGGTAAGGAGATGAAGAGCACTTATTAAACAAGAAGGAGGCTCAGTGCCATGTGTATCAGAATGCTCCTTTGTTATGTATACTTAATGATCCAAGCCTGTTTCTGATGATATTCAGCAGCACTCATTCCTCTACTGTTGGGCCATTAAAGGGCCAAGACTGATGGTTATGATTCCCAAAGTCTTATATACTGAGCTTTGGATACCTGAAGTGAGCTGACCTGCCAAGAACACACCTGGTCATTCTCAGAATATGGGCATCAGTAGCTCAAAGATTGGGGTTGTGTGGCTTTTCTGTTTGCAGAAACATGAATTGATGCTCTTCGCTCAGATACTTCCTATCGTAGATTATTTCTAACAGAATGAAATGTTAAGTAGCAACACAGTGAAGAGGCTCTCTTGACTGATGGAGTGTAAAAATTTTAAAGTCTTTTAGTGCTGGTCAGGTTCTTAGAGCTTACTGAGTTGAGGTTTAAAATAACATCAGTCACATGAATAGTAATTGTGCAACTTGAAAATCACTCACATCTTCATAGATGTCACAGTGTCTCGACAGAGCTCCTTCTGTCTGACCCTATCTACAGGTGTATTTTAGGAAATTGCACTTGTACTTGAATTGAAGATCTCACCTGTGAGTTGCTAGGCAAGGTTGCCATTGGCACTCAACATCACACATCCTTCAAAGACTCTTGTGACCCTTCTCACCAGTTACTGTCTCTGTCAGGTCCTCGATGAGTAGAGAGTGTTCAAAATAGATTGTGAGCAGTGGAAGCAAAGAAATATGCAGAAGGGAAAAGCCATGAGACATTGCAAGGAAGCACATGAGATTCATAGACTATGTGAATGGAAGGTGTCACTTCCCTACGGCCTGGCATCCAGCTCTGGACATTGTGAGTTTTGCCAACAACATGGAGCAAGTGTGAATCCCATCACTTCCAAGAAGAAACGGTAGGCCTTGGCTCCTTGCCATTTGCTGTTTGTCTTTTCATTAGGCAAAAGAATAATTCTTACGTAGAAAAGAGAGTACTCTGCCATTCTGGATTCCAAGCAGAAAATAATGTGGCACAGAACTGAGCCAACATTTGAAGGACACTTGGCTATGTGACTGAGGTACAAATGCTTGTTGCTGTGAGCCATGGTGACTTCATTTGTTGGCTTGGCTATGGGTGCTGGATGGATGTGGCCTGTGTAGCTTGTCTGTCTGTTCAGTTTTGGAGAAACAGTTGTTAGTGAATCACAGCTTAGCCTATCCTGGTCTTTGAATGGTTTTAGTGTCAGAGAGACCTAAATGCCAGCTTCATCTTAGATGAAGAGGACATGTTGTAACCTCAGAAATCTGGCACACTCTTTCTCAGCTTTAATTAGTCTGTCTTCAATAAAAGAGCTCTAAAGATCTGTTTTCTTAAGATTCCTGTGAGAGATTTTGTAAGCCTATCGTAAATCAATAACATGTTAAAGTAGATGCCCTCATTCCATACTGGTATCTTTTATTTCATTTCCCAGGAATTCTGGTTGGAAATTTCTGGAACAATCAGGTTACAGGACATTGTAGAGGAATGATGTACATGGGTTCCATGTTGACAGTTCTGAAATATTTTCTCAGTGATGGACATGATGTGTGGAAAATGAACAAGCTCTGGACACACGCAAGTCATATCTCAAATTTCAAAAGGCCTTAGTTAGATAACTGGTGTGCAGCAACAGAATAAATCATGAAACAATCATATAAGTAGTTTATGCTAAATAATTGTGTGTGTGTAAAGGGAGAAAAGCAGCAAGCAGCTGGAACTATATGTGTAATTTAAAATTAGTGACTGTCAGTAAATTCAAAGTAACAGAAGACCATTTACATTCTTTCACTTGATAATTTTTCTCACTGTTCATCCATCTTCTGAGTTGTTCAAAATGGTAAGAACTCTAAGCTCTAAGGCTTTCATCCTGCTAAAAATCCCTGATCTTAAGACTGTCCATGCCTGAGAATACAGACTCTGTTACAAAGCTATTTCTTATTTTAGAAAGAAGGATTGGTGTGCTGGGCCAGATCCTCTTCCTAAGGTTTGGGAAATTGAAATCTATTCATTGTAGTCTTATCCATCTCTGTAAAGTGAAGTTTCAATTGTCCAGCTATGGCTTTGAGGTTTTAAATATTCCAGACCAATTCTACACTTAAGTTTGAGTTTTTTTTAAAGCACCACTTTTGTTTACATACAAAATAAAATATTAAAATTTCAGCTAAATATTTTAACACAAACAGAACAAAATCCAAGGGAGTGTGCAAAGCATTGCAGATTTGATACAAATAATGATACAAGAATAAAGATACAAGTTAGCTTACTTGGATGTCTTTGTGCAAGTTAATAGTTTTTGATTCTGGATTCTATTAATAATTAGAATTATATTTTGAGCATCAAATGTTCTAATTGTAGAATTAGATACAAGCTGAAGAAGAGGATTTTAATATTCATTTTAAAACTATTTTTTGATATTACAAGACATGTAATTCTGATCTGTGTTTTCATTAGCTGTGTCTATACTGTTGAGACAGATGTAGTGGCTTAAAATGTAAGCATTGGCTGCTTCATGAACTTTTAACCTCCAAAATTTCCTGGCTGAATCACTCTGAAGAAGAACAATTTGGAGAAGTAATCACCATCTAGCCTCATCTTTTCCAAATACACTTCCTTTTGTTAATATAGGCTTCCTGGCTGGAGAAGTACTTACTAGCTCTAACTTTTACAGAATACAAAATGTTATGCTATACAAGAAAAAAAATCCAGGAGATCAATTTTCCATACAAATTATCCAACAGTACCTCAAGCATATAGAGATAGAGTAAACAAAACAAAAGAAGGAATGGGGTGGGGGAGAAAAATTTGCAATGAAAGTTTGAAAAACACCAAAGAACCTGAGAAATAGACTAAAACATGACAAGACCTCTCATATTCATAGACTTGGAGAATGAACAATGTCAAAGTGCCATTACTACTCGAAAATGATCTGAGCACAATGCAATGCCCATTAGAATGCCAATGGAACTCTTCAGAGAAGAGAGGAGAGGAGAAGAGGAGAGGGCAGGGGAGGGGAGGAGAGGAGAAAGTCTGAAAAGATAAAGCGATCCAAATCCTGAACAACAACAACAAAAAAGGCCAAACTGGAGGCATCATAGTGCCGAATTTGAAGACATCATGGAGCTTCACCCTGGCAATAAAGCACTTATAGATCAGTGTGACAGAGGACCCAGAAATATATTCCTATATCTTCAGCCAGTTGACTTTCAACATAGGCACCAAAAATACTTGTTGGAGGAAGTGTTGGGGGTTTCTTTTCTCTTGTGGCCTATTGGCCACCAGTATACCAGGATAAGGGGCAGAAGCGATGACAGAGAGCTTTGTATGGCCTCTGAGCATGACAGAGATAGCTCTCCGGGAGATGACTTCAGTCAATCAGATCAACTTTATTCCAGAGTGAGGGAAGATATAAAGAATGGGGACAGTGGCCGAGGCATCACCTAACTTGCATTAAACAACACTCTCCTATCATAAAACTCCTAGTACAAGTCTCAGTTATCCTGTGTGGAAGCACATTCCTATCAAAATACTTGTAGCACAATGGGCAGCAGGGGAAAGCTTCTGCATGGAACTGTGTCAAGGGTCACAGTAGAGATAAGTCAGGCATCCATGCCTAGAGACAGTCTCCAAATAAGGTCAGGTAGAGAACAGGGTACCTTCTTCAGTGTGTGTGTGTGTGTGGGGGGGCATGTCCATGTTGCCAAGCTTGGAGAGAGCTGCCAGGCCATGGTAAACTACAACCTCCCACCAGCAAGGCCTCCCAGCAAGGAAGGACAGAAGGACAACTTCAGTAAATAGAGCAGTGAAAGCTATCAATTCACATACTGAAGGGACATATTCTACTCCTGCTTCACCTCTCACTTTGCATCATAATTAATAAGTGTACTAAAGTCCTTAATGTGAAATTTGACACTCTGCAAATATCAGAGAGTAGACAGACACAATCAGTGATCATGTAGTACACATTTATGGTAGTAACCACAGAATCAGCCCGTTTGTACAGTTAATGCCCTAATAAATTATAAGGCTAACAACTAAGAATGGGAGCATAAACAAGAATAAGTACAGAAGAAAAGAGAGGAGGAGGAAAGGGGAAAGCATGAAAGAGAAGAAATGCAGAGTGAGAAAAGGAGGCCCAGAAGCATGGAGGAGGCAGAGAAAGTAAAGAGGGAGTAGAGAAAGCAACAATATAATGAAAAATGTATTATGTGATTTATATTTATATGATTATATAAATCATGTCTTGATTAATCAAACACTAAGTTAATCAGTCCTATAATTAAATCTAGGTCCTGGAAGGATCACTTGATGGTTTAAAGGACTTGCTGCTCTTGCAGAGGACCTAGGCTCTGTTCCCAGCACCCACATTGTGGCTCACAACCATTTTTAACCACAGTTCCATAGAATCTGATGCTTCCATGTGACATCCATGGGCATGCAAGCACCCTTACGTAGTATAGGCAAGATACTTGCTTACATAAAATAAGAGTAAAATAGTCTTTAAAATTCAAATTAATAAAATTAAGTTAAAATTATTGTCTATTTCCTTCTTCACACAGACTGTTTGACAGTCTGTCCTGACCTCAGCAATGTGCTTTGCTCACAATCCATCATCTCTCACTCTACCCTGACCTTTGGTTTCCAACCCCAAGCTAATCATAATTGAAAAACAGCAACAACAACAACAACAACAAAGTAACATGGTTGCTGCAACAGAGAAGAAACTTACACCATCTGTAGTGTCAACATTGAGTTTAATCTGGGAATAATGCACAGAAACACTAGCATGTGAATGTTTTATAAGGCATTTTTTGTTAAAAGCTTGAAATACTTCTTAGTAATGTACTCATTTCTTTCTGTGCACAAAGTGCAAGTGCTTGGTAGATTGCAGGTCTCTATGCCTCATCCTTAAATGTAGTTACCTCTTTGTTTTAGGTGCTTTTCTAGACTCTAAGACAAAGCACACTCCAGAAGCAACTTCAGGGAGAAGTTTATATTGGCTCATGGATTGACGGGTATGGTCCATCGCAATGGGAAAGGCAGGGCAACAGGTGGCTTAGTTGGAAGTGGGAGCCCTAACTGCCTGGTCATAGGGGAGGGTAGCAGATCAGAAGCAGAGTCCTCCTTCTAATGGCTTATTTATGATAGAACTCTTGTTCCAAAGGTTCTACAGTCTTTTAAAAGAGTACCACTTGCTACAAAAGAAATGTTCAAACACATGAGCCCACCAGGGACATTTCACATTCAATGTATAACAGCCCTGATAATCCCATAACGACTTGAATATACTGAGCCTCCAAAATTCATAGGTAAGTAGCTCAACCTATACAGTACCTTAGAAGCAAAGCTAACTGTACACTGACATGTGTTTAATTTTGTGATTACATGACTCTCTGGATCAAAGGCTAGGTGCCAGTGTCCAGCAAAGGAGAAAGAGGTTCTTATAATTTACACAAAATCAATATAACCTTTGGTTTGTACTGATTTGCTTGGGGAAATATCAAATTTCAATGAAGTATGGTTCTGTTTCCATTTATGTTACTTTTCATCATAATAAATAAAAAGTAAAGAAATAGCCATTGTAAGTGGAGGATCATCTTTATTTTAAAACCATAATTACCAAAAACTGCTTGAATTTGCAGAGACCTCTTTTAGGAAAAGATGATTTCCTTTTGGTACCTTACAATTAAGGAACTGTTTTTTGAAAGTCATTTATAGACTAAACCTGAAGACTTTCCATCTGAGAGAATTATAAGTACAGTGGCCACAGAGCAAAGACATAGGGGTTGACGATCAGTGTTGACCACAATCTGTCTACATGTTTCATCCACCACATTAAGCCAGTATTGATCTGCAGCTCTATGTAGGGATAAACTTCCTAATTTTATTTAAATTTTAATATCATGAGACATGGGGGCAGGGATTAGGAAGTTAATGGATCTCTTTGATCTTTCCAGAAAAGCATAAACGTAGGAACACACATTCCCCACAAGTCATATCCAGATGTATGAATGAGTCTGATTTTGATAGTTATAAGCTGAAGAAATCAAGACAGGGATGTTTGGGTCGGGGGAATCCAGACCCTGTGGAATGAGATAACAGGAGAAAGTAACACTAGAATTTGATGCGAAGTCATTAAGCTGTTGTAAAAACGTCTGTTGCCTCATCATCTCTTTCTGAGAAGTGGTTTTATTGCTTCACTTCTTCTCACTCATTTACAGTCTGAGAAGCAACAGTAATAACCGTCCTACAGCAGGAAGATGTGTGCACCTTCGTCCAAGTCAGAAACTTGGCTAGTTAAAAAAAAATGTTATTTTACTGATGAAGCTAGCATTGTTGAGGTTTCCTTTGGAAAACACATGAGGACCCTGTGAAGAACATTTCCCACTCTTGTAGATTTTGGGATGAGTGGATGAGCTGGTGTCTTCACCTTATTGCTGATCAGCAAAGCCATGTTAATGAAGATCATGACTGAACTGTCTTCCATTCTGACATGAATTGAAAATACTTGGAAGTCCATTCATGTGAAAAAAAATCTGAAGTGAAGACAAAAGAGAAGATTTTAGGACTACACCAAAGCATTCTAGGACTTTGGGATCTGGGAGCGACAAGAAAGAGGACAGAGAAACAAGGAAGACTCTGGACAGACAACCAAACAGATTAGTGTCGATGGGTTGGGAATGTGAATGTTCATGAAGAGGTGAGAAAGCAAGGTACATCTCAATGAGGTGAGAAAACAAGCAATGTCTCAATGTGCTCAGTGGTAGACATAAGGAATGTTATGGTGACTCCTCTGGCCGTGGTAACTGAGTACAACCCTCCTCCCCCTAGCAGAGAGGATGCGGGGTGAGAAGCAGAGAAGATTCCAATATAATAAAATCAACTTTGAACACAGTACAATCCATATCCCATGAGATTCCCCAGAATCCAGGCAAAGGGAGAGCTGGAATACTTTGAGTGAAGGAGAGGTAATGTAGACTAGTGTTTAAACACATTCAAGGTGTGAAGAAATACATTGTGTAGTGGAAAAAATGGTATTGTTTTCTGATCATTAGGGGATGTTCCTGCCCATTTGTTTTCTTAGTTGCTGTTACCATCAGAAGTCTTGAAGAAATCTAGTTTTACTGATAAAAATCAATATTTTATGAAGCTTTGACTATGTATTGGCATCTCAAATACACCTGTGGTGTTTGTGGAACAGACTCGAAGTTTGTCTTTCAATCTGTCACTTTCAACTGCTTTTCCTCTCCTGGAACAGGTAGTGGGAAGCATTTGGTGGAAAGCATGCTGTAAGAAGTATACAGTGGGAATCATGCATTGGGAAGCATGCTGTAGGAAGTATGTAGTGGGAAGCTTGCATCAAGAAGCATGCATTGGGAAGCATGCTGTAGGAAGTATGCAGTGGGAAGAATGCATTGGGAAGCATGCTGTAGGAAGTAATGCAGTGGAAAGCATGCACTGGGAAACATGCTGTAGGAAGTATGCAGTGGGAAGCATGCATTGGGAAGCATGCTGTAGGAAGTAATGCAGTGGGAAGCAGGCATTGGGAAGCATGCTGTAGGAAGTAATGCAGTGGGAAGCAGGCATTGGGAAGCATGCTGTAGGAAGTATGCAGTGGGAAGCATGCAGTGAAAAGCAAATGCCTTGACAGCAGCAAGTGTACTGTTTACCCCTCAAAACTCCAAAGGCCCTCTTGGGGTACAAATCACACAAAAAAAACCACCCTGCAGGTATGACAACCTTTCTACATGGGTAAGCAGGGAACATCAAACATATGTTCTTTCTATTCCTTTATTCTGGAATCACTTAGGTTAAGAGTCACAAATGGAGGCTTTCTGATGGATCACTTATTTATTTGGATATCCCAACAACAGCTTTAATTTCATTTTCTACATTCTATAGAATAATAGTTGATTACAGTGAATGATATGATAATGAAAAACTTGAGCCTTCACTGTGTATTTTATGTAGTCAACAAGTCCCTTGGAACAGAACTGGTCTTGAGAAAGACAGAGGCCACCCAGGTCTTTTGCACCTTTCTTGAGCCCCTTGATGATAGGCTAACGTGTATGACTCACCTCTGGGACAACTGCCAAAGGTTGCATGCCAGCATTGTGAGTGAGACGTCGACTTAGTACCATATCCTTGCTGATAAGCCTTGAGTAATCATTGCCAGCGAAAAGGGTCAGGGGAGAAGTAGGTTCCAGAGAGGTTGGCCATATTGCATACTGGTAGAGCCATGTCATACAGTCAGATAATGCTGGCTGTTCTCATAGAGGCAAAGGAAGCTGCTTTTTTTTCTGCTTTGAAATAAGATGATTGAAAGCTAGGAGTGGTGACACATCTAAGAGGCAGAGGCAGAAGGATCAGGCGTTCATGGTCATCCTCAGTTACATAGAACATTGGAAGCAAATCAGGCTACAAGAGACCTTGGATCAAAACAACAATAAGGAGATACTTGTGGCTTGATCTGTCTATCTGCTAGAGCCACAATGCAAAACACAGCTGAGTGGGTTGAATGTATTTTCTTGCAATTTTAGAGTCTAGATATCCTTGTAATCCTTTCTCATATGGACTTTACAAGATGTAACAGTCCAGTTGGATTAAAGCCCACCGATGTTAATACCTCTCAAGGTCCATCTCCAAATGAAGTCATGTCCGGCATATTTTAAGTGGACACAGTTCAGTTCCTAATAGTTGACACGGCTGGTGTGCACACAACCATGTGAAGAAAAGCCTCACTCTTTTCCAGCAAAGGAAGAAAACAATAGTAGAACCTGGAAAACTCTGAATGGTCCTGCAAAATGTATTTTGCTTACTAAGACATTAACATGTTTATTTTATAAATGCAATCCTGGAAAGCATATAGCATGTCCCCTTGAAAGACTCTGTGCAATGTTTGTTTTGTTTTTTTGAGAAAGGGTTTCTCTGCATAGCCTTGGCTCTTCTGGAAATCAACCTATAGACCAGGTTGGCCTCAAAATCACAGAGATCCACCTACCTCTGCCTCCCCAGTGCTGAGATTAAAAGCATACACCACCAACAACAGGCTACTCTCTGTGCAATTAAAAAAGTGTAGGTCATAAGGAGGTCGCAGAATGGGAAATCCTGAGACAACAAGGAGACTGCACATAAACATCCCATGTACATTACAAAAATGAGTCAATCTGGAAGGATGTTTTCATTTTTCCATGTGGACAGTGGCTTGGTTATGGAGACCAGACAGGGGACCATAAGGGGTGAGAGGGTAGTGATAGATAAATATAATGATATACATTGTATAAATGTATGAACATTTTAAAGAAAAATTATTTAAAAAGAAATAGAATATTTGTAGTTTTTGCTTAAAAATAAACCCTTAGGGAAGAGGCAACTTGATAAGTAGCATGCAAATTAATTGCATGGGTTTTATTTATTATCTTAAAACTTCCTGCTGTATTTTCTATTCAGACATGAAGCAGTGTGGCATACCAATGTTGGACCTTAAGCTAAATACTCATATTTATCTCTTCCCTGACTTTGACAGACTCTATGCATTTATCTAACATTTATAAATTTAAAAATTACGTTCATTTTTTTTGTGTGTGTATGTGTGTGTATGTGTATGTGTGTGTAAAGATGACCTGCAGGAGTCAATTATTGTCTGTTCTCTGAATCCCAGGACAGAGCTCAGGTTGCCAGGCTAGGCAGCGAATGCCTTAAGCTACAGAACCATGTCACCAGCTCTCATTGACTCTTACTAGTACCTAAATTCATTGATGAACGAATGCAAAAGAGTTTTGAAAATGTGTAGGGCTACACAGATATGGTATTGGCCCTAGGATGATTATTTCATTTTTGTAAGAGCAAGTTCCTTTTGCCTATTGTACCTTCTTCTTTTTAGATTAAACAAAATGATGCTTGTTTTATGCTTGGTCCTATGGATTTTCATTGACAATGTTAAAGGCCAAACAAACAAACAAACAATAAATAAATATCTAGATTTACGGAATACATATTACTGGGAGTTGCTGTATAACAATATTGAATTACTAGAGCTGTCTAATGGAGCTCATCTTAAAACCACATTTCTTTCCCTCGACCCTTGCCCTTCATTATGCCACTCATGTCCAGGTTGTTAATGTAGATCTCATCCGTTTCTCTGTCGTTGGGTGATCCCTGTGTCTTTCTTGGGGTCCTGTTTTCTAGGTAGCCTCCCTGGAGTTGTGAGTAGCAGTCTAGTCATATTTGTTTTGCATCTAGTATCCTCCTATGAGTGAGTACATACCATGTTTGTCTTTCTGAGTCTGGGTTACCTCACTCAGGATGATTTTTTCTAGATCCATCCATTTGCCTGCAAATCTCATGATGTCATTGTTTTTCTCTGCTGAGTAGTATTCCATTGTGTATATGTACCACATTTTATTTATCTATTCTTCAGTTGAAGGGCATCGAGGGAAAGAGAGCTTAGGGGAGCAGGAGATCCCAGCTGGATCAAGAACAGAGAGGGAGAACAAGGAATAAGAGACCATGATAAATGAAGACCACATGAGACTAGGAAGCAAAGTGCTAGAGAGGTCCACAGAAATCCACAAAGATACCTCCACAATAGACTACTGGCAATGGTCAAGAGAAAGCCCGAACTGACCTACTCTGGTGATAGGATGGCCAAACACCCTAACTGTCATGCTAGAAACCTCATCCAATGACTGAGGGAACTGGATGCAGAGATCCATGGCCAGGCCCCAGGTGGAGCTCCAGGAGTCCAATTGGAGAGAAAGAGGAGGGTTTGTATGAGCAAGAATTGTTGAGACCAAGGTTGGATAAAGCACAGGGACAAGTAGCCAAACGAATGGAAATACATGAACTATGAACCAATGGCTGAGGGGCCCCCAGCTGGATCAGGCCCTCTGGATAAGTGAGACAGTTGATTAGCTTGATCTGTTTGGGAGGCATCCAGGCACTGAGACTGGGATCTGTCCTCAGTGCATGAGCTGGCTGTTTGGAACCTGGGGCTTATACAGGGACACTTGGCTCAGTCTGGGAGGAGGGGACTGGACCTGTCTGGATTTAATCTACCAGGTTGAACTCAATCCCCAGGGGAATCTTTGCCCTGGAGGAGATGGGAATGTGGGGTGGGGTGGGGGGAAGGCGGGGTGGGGGTGGAGGGGGGAGAACAAGGGAATCCGTGGCTGATATATAAAATTAAATTAAATTATATAAAAAAGCACATTTCATAAAATCTCAAGGGACATAATGTGTTTACATACCTATGTCTTCTGAAAAAAAAAAAAACTCAGTATTTGGGAAGTGGGTTAACAATCCAGAAACTTCGGAATTATGCTGAAGGAAATTCTTCATAATAGTGTCTCTATTAAGTTGAATGCTTCAGTATCTCCAATAAATGGAATGTTTGCATGCAAAAATCACACACTAGTCTTAATTATTGATGTATTTCACACCCACTGTATGCATGTCAGGCTTTCCCAGATTCCTGCCAGATAACCACAGCAGCCATCCCTTCCGGAGAAATGTGCTGTCTACTGAGATTACCTTGCTTCTCCTCTCTCATTAGTTTTACCTTTGAGTGATAGTGTGAATGTAATAATCAGCACAGAGGCCAACACACTGAAATACAGGAGCATTTATGTCACATATGTTCCGCTAATGAGGCAACTCATTCCAGTTCTGTAAACTTCTTGTCCAATTCCAAAAAAATGCTACGACTTTTTCTATGACTGCTAGAAATTTTAATATTATTCCCAGGTATATTTGGATGATAGAAGATGAAAAACACACAAGCCTTAATGGAGATCATCATGTTTATAAAACTATAGGGAACTAGTTCTTGCACAATATCCTCATTTGGCTTTTTAATATTTTGTTTTAAAGCTTTTATGGAGTGCCTTCCATAGGCCAGATCTTGACTCTGTTATGTGTTAAGTTACAAAATAAAAATAGTTTACCCTTGTGGTTTATTGTCATGAGGGAGTAACCGAGAATATTTCAGCAAACAGCAAGATGGTGATGCACCTTTGATGTGGGGCATAAAGGGAAATACATGTTTGTCAGTGGCTTGACAACTAGCATGCCCCTTCTGTCCCCGTCCTCTCCAAATAACATGACCATAGCATCTTCATTAAGTTCCAGTATATCTCATCTCTTATGTGGTCGCTGAGCTGCCCTTCAATTTGTATTGAACAAAATCTACTGTCTGCTGCAGTGATTAAATTCATTATCCCCCTTCATGTGTGTGCATCTGTGTGTGCATGTATGTGTGTGTGTGTGTGTGTTGTGTATATGTATGTGTATGTGTGACTTTCTACCCCCTTCTTTTTCCTGCCCTCCCAACCTATGAACAAGTTAGCCTCCTCTTCTAGAATGTGAGGAATCAGATGGTCCCGATATGATATGTGCTGAAGTTCCCTTCTAGAAGCAAGTTCCTCCTGACTGACAGCTGCCTGGGATATCGGAAACATCCCGCCTAGAGAGGATGATTTCCTAGATAAATCCAACCAAAGCTGAATTGACGGTTTAAAGGATATTGAGATGGAAAGAGTTACTTTTAAAATCTACTATCGGAATCACAACGTTGAAATAATTCTAACCAACCAAGCTAAAATACGGCAGTTTATAACAGGCCTTAAGGATACATTTCAGTCAGAGGATGTGTCCTTCAAAGGAAGGGTTGTTGAAAGACCTGATTTCTTTCTTTCTTTTTCCCCCAGAGCTGAGGACTAAACCCAGGGCCTTGTGCTTGCTAGGCAAGCGCTCTACCACTGAGCTAAATCCCCAACCCTGTTGAAAGACCTGGATGCAGAGAGTGAAGCTTGTGTAAAGACTTTGCTGACTTGACTATACATTTCACAAACTAGAAATGACCATGTAGATGAAATATTTAGAATGTTGAGTGAGGTTTCAGATGTATATAAAACATATCACACAAGTTCTTACAGGTTATGAACAGAAAGAACTTTCAACTCAAAGTAGAGGGAGAAAATAATGAATGAAATTAACAAGAGAGGTTATAAATGTAGTTTACACTTCACAAAAATCTAGTATGGAAAAGAATATATGGGTAGACTATTACAGTATCCTGAGAAACAGATGATAGTTAAAGGGAACCACCTGTCATATTTTCCCCTTCGGGTACCTGAGAATTAACTGGATTTCTTAAGACTGTCTCTTCTAATAGTTTGACCTGAGCAGTTGTCCTATAACAACCATGGCATGTTCATGTGTGGAGGTCAGAGGACAACTTGCAGAAGTCAGTTCTTCATTCTATCTGTGATACCAGTTCTGGGGATCAAATTCAGGTCACTGAGTTTGGTGGTAAGCATGTTTACCCCCTGAGCCAATTCACCAGCCCTGGTTGAAAGCTTTGTTTGTTTCTAAGAAGAGACAGAAAGGAGGGGATGTGGAGAGGATCTCAGGCAAATGGGGAAGCAGAACTGTCACCAAAATATATTGGATGAAAACAAAATTAGTTTAAAGAAATTATAAATTCTTCCAAAGTGGTTGAATAAGTTTGCATTCCCACCAACAGTGTAAGAGTGTTCCCTTAGGGGATCAGGAACAGAGTGGGAGAACAAGGAAAGAGATACCATGATAAATGAAGACCCCATGGGAATAGGAAGAAGCAGAGTGCTAGAGCGGTCCCCAGAAATCCACAAAGATACCTCCAGAATAGACTACTGGCAATGGTCAAGAGAAAGCCCGAGCTGACCTACTCTGGTGATCAGATGGCTGAACACCCTAACTGTCATAATAGAACTCTCATCCAGTGACTGATGGAAGCAGATGCAGAGATGCATAGCCAAGCCCCAGGTGGAGCTCCAGGAGTCCAATGGGGGGGGGAGAGAGAGAGAGAGAGAGAGAGAGAGAGAGAGAGAGAGAGAGAGGGGAGGGGAGGGGAGGGGAGGGGAGGGGAGAGAGGAGAGGAGAGGAGAGGAGAGGAGAGGAGAGGAGAGGAGAGGAGAGGAGAGGAGAGGAGAGGAGAGGAGAGGAGAGGAGGGATTATATGAGCAAGAGATATGGAGATCATGGTTGGAAAAAGCACAGGGACAAATAGCCAAACTAGCAGAAACACATGAACTATGAACCAATAGCTGAGGAACCCCCATGGAACTGGATCAGGCCCTCTGGATAAGTAAGACAGTCGATTAGCTTGAACTATTTAGAGTGCCCCCAGGCAGTGGGACGGGGACCTGTCCTTAGTGCATGTGCTGGCTTTTTGGAACCTAGGGCCTATGCTGAGACATTTTGCTCAGCCTTGGTGTAGGGGGGAGGGGACTGGACCTGCATCAACTGAATCTACCAGGCTGAGCTGAATCCCCAGGGAAGACCTTGCCTTGAAGGAGGTGGGAATGGGGGGTGGATTGGGGGGGGAAGGCTGGGGGTGGGAGGAGGGAGGACAGGAGAATCGGTGGCTGATTGTAAAATTAAATTAATTATAAAATAAAATAATAAAAAACAACAAAAAATAAAAAGAAAAGAAGCAACACTCAAAACACACACACCATAAAAACACAAAGTTAGAAAATACAATATACAAGCAAAAATTAGTAAGGTAAAAATGCCCCAGAAAAGTGATATGAGACAAAAAAATTCTCCAAAAACAACACCGAGTTCATGTTGTGTTGGCTCTCAAATGCTTGATATGGGTCTGCCCTGAAGCGTGGTGTATATACTCAGTGCCAAACTCATTTTATTAACCCATCATTAACCTAATTCTGAAACCAGAACCAGTTAGGTGCATAACAAAGAAAGGAACTCATGGCCAATACTACTAAAGAACAGTGTGCAAACATTCTCAACAAAGGACTTGTAAACTGATTTTTTTAAATAACACACCCAAAAGATCATTTGGCATGCCCAAATGGAATTCATTCCAGAGAACAAAAAAAAACCAACAAATATAGAATATCACAACAGAAAAGATACATGTAAAATAGTCATCTTAATAAATGTAGAAAAGGCTTTTGACACCATCCAACATCCTTTCATGATAAAAGCTTTTGTTTGTTTTTTTCACCATTGAAATATTAGTCTTTCCTTATGATCATTAATCTTGGGTTTAGCAGCTTTTTGTTTTTCTGAGGGCTTGAATTATCAATTTGAGATTCATATGATTCTTAGATATAGTAATTTATAGCTATCAACTTTCTCTCAGAACTTCTTTCTTTTAGCCAACAAGGTCTGATGTGTTGTGTTTCATTTTTATTCAGTTCTGGAATTTTTCAGTTTTGCTTCTGACTTCTTGACTTCCTTTAAGAAGAAGCAGTGTTTTGTTTGATCACCACGGGGTTCTTGTACTTTCTCCAGTTCCTCTTCCTGTTGATTTCCAGTTTATTCCATTATGGTCAGATAAAGGACAAGAAGTTATATCAATTTTATATATTTGCTAATATTTGCTTTGTGTCCTATTATGTGGTTTACATTAGAGAAAATTCTATGCACTGCTAAAAAGAATGTGTATTTTAAAGTGTTTGGAAAATTAACATAATTTACTACAAAATGCCATTTTTCTCTGATGTTTCTTGATTTTTTTTTTGGTCTGGATGACCCATCAGTTGGTTTGAGTGGGATCTAGACACTGACACTACCCACTATTTTTTACTTTTTATTTTTATGTTCTTTCACATCTAAACGATATATTTTTGAAACTGTGTAGCAGTGTTTTCTTTTTTTATTTTACAATTTAATTTAATTTTACATATCAGCCACGGATTCCTTTGTTCTACCCCCTCCCACCCCATCGCCCCCCCCCCCGCCCCCGCCTTCCCCCCATCCCCCCCACATTCTCATCTCCTCCAGGGCAAAGACTCCCCTGGGGATTGAGTTCAACCTGGTAGATTCAGTCCAGGCAGGTCCAGTCCCTTCCTCCCAGGCTGAGCCAAGTGTCCCTGTATAAGCTCCAGGTTTCAAACAGCCAATTCATGCACTGAGTACAGGACCCAGTCCCACTGCCTGGATGCCTCCCAAATGGATCAAGCTAATCAACTGTTTCACTTATCCAGAGGGCCTGATCCAGTTGGGGACTCCTCAGCTACTGGTTCATAGTTCATGTGTTTCCATTCGTTTGGCTATTTGTCCCTGTGCTTTATCCAACCTTGGTCTCAACAATTCTTGCTCATACAAACCCTCCCCAGCCATTAAAGGCTAGGCTCACAACCAAAAATATAAGTGTTTTCTGAATGTATGTTAAGGCCACGTGGATGTCCATGGTCTGTGCTGTCACCAGAAACCATGTCTAAGTCCATGATCTATCTTCCCACTGACTGTAAAGGGCAAAAACCTGCATTTGCAGTGTTATAGATGACTGCACACCATAATTGAGAAAGAGGACCTTAGAGGGCTTCTGTGACAACCCCTATCCCCCCACCAAAAAAATAGCAGCCTTGACATAAAGCCATTGAGGAGAATCCTTAAAATTTGTGATAAGGATGCTGAAATGTCGCATTCCACAGCTGATGGCTTCTGGTGGGGGTGTAGGTGGGGAAGGACTCAGTTTTCTTTAAGGGGCTGGTCACTGGGAGTTTGACCAGGCTCCAGTGAATATAACGGTATAACGGCCACACAAATTGAACTTGTCTTCTCCTCCTCCTCCTCCTCCTCCTCCTCCTCCTCCTCCTCCTCCTCTTCCTCCTTCTTTTCTTAAGCTAATGTTCAGATTCTCTAGGTTACACACACTGGGAGAAGAGTACCTCTCAATCAGAGTGGGCTCTCCTGTGCTGCTCTCTGAGGTTTCCCTTTTTTTCTTTGCTGTGGACATTAGTGCTTGTCTGTTGTCACCCACCTCAATAGGTCAGGATGGCTTCTCTTAGGCTATAGTGTCCTCAAAAGATTTTTTTCCCTCAGAGTTCAGTTTTAATGTCATTTGAAAGAACCACACAGATTCAGACAAGGTATTAAAATCACTCAGTTTCTTTGATTAAGAAAGTACTTTTCCCAGTTTGTTTTCTATGTAGGTTGTGTAGACACACTCTGTGGTCTTGGATGTTTTTATGTTTATTGTTTGTTTATCCCCCCACAATATGAAAAATTATTTCTCTGTATTTCAAAATGATAATACAATCTTGTATGAAATATATAGGTATGGATTAAATGTATTATATATAATAATATAATATTGTATAAAATATATAGTTATGACTATATACACATATATGTATATATATCTTTCAGTAGCTCTGCAATAACATAAGATTTGAGCTAAAAAGAATTTAGAAATGAACTGTTCATATTTATAGAGGAAATAGAGTGCTGAGTAGGAAAATAAGCAATAAACGGATCTCATGTGTCTCCTGGCCTTAGGACCAAGATAGTAGAGGAACACAATAATCAGCAAGCCTGTATCTTTTATTCAATATTAAACAGTGTGGAAATTTCAGAATTCCTCAATTGAACATGACAAGTTAATAGTGTCTTTTTAGAAAATTCTGACTATACTGGCAAGTATCTTTCCTAATGTATAACTATAACTTCCTGTTTTTCAGGTCAAATTTTCCATGTATGGATTTGAAGATTGGTCCATTCCTGTTTTTAATTTTCTTGAGCTCCATCATTTGTTGAGCTAGATAGTAAAGAAGAGAAAACAGATGGTGGGAAATGACATAGTGGCTACACAATCTTCTCTAAGTACCTTAGCTTCTTTTGCATTGACTACTTGTCTTTCACCTAATAGGCCATTTTCCCAGAATTATAAATTGACCAAGGTACAGATTTGACTATGGAGACTTCATTGCAAAGCAAGCAAGATTCAAACTCTTTTCATCTAATCATGGCAGCTTCTATGAAAAAAATAAAAATGTCTCAGGTGGTAGGTCAGCAATCTAATGACTACTTCATGCCTATTACTTGAACTGGACCATGACAATTACACTGATGGACTCAGTATGATAAAAGGATAAAAATGAATAATAAACCCCAAATATACAAGTTATGGAAAAAATTCTTAAGGAAACGGTGAAAGAGACTTTTTTCCATTGGATGTTAATTCTGTGGCGATCTTACATTAATCAACAGGGCATCAAAAGTAAACTGGAAGTGTGCATGAAGGATGCACAAGGCTTTTATTTTCTATTTCTGAAATTGAACAGAAAGGACAGGAGCGGAATGACAAGTCATCCATTTGATTTTAAAGCTGTTTTCAGTTTGGAAATGCTCACTGAACTCAGCTTTCTGGATATGACATGGGTGCTCTGTGAATTGACTCGCAGCAGCTATGGTTACCTGCACAAGGTCAAACCAGAATTCCTGCACAAATAGGGAAGAACCTCTAAGGACCCACCTCGATTGATGGAACTATGGGCATCTGATGGCTGTTGGGTGGGGTCAGGAGGACAGAGAAGCACCCACTCTCCTTGGAAATGTGGCAGTTGGTAGTTTGTTCATGGCCTCCTGGATGGCCCTACACTCAGCTCATGTGCATATGAGGATCACTACTTTATTCAATAATTTTCTTTAATTTTTTGAGTGTGTGTGTGTGTGTGTGTGTGTGTGTGTGTGTGTGCGCGCGCGTGTGTGCCTGAGGAAGCCAAGAGAGTGATTTGGATCACTGGAGATAGAGCTGCAGATGGTGATGACTGCCTGAAGTGATTACTGTGAACCAAACTTGGTCCTCTGGTAGAGAGTAAGAACAAATGTTCTTAATCTGGTTATCTCTCAAATTGAGCATCTCCCTGGTAATCTAAGGCATTATTAATAACATGAAGTTGGGAAGGAGAAAGAATGGGAGACACTGTGGGGTGAGAAAGTAGTAAGATCAATTTTCATTTTATGAATGTACGAAACTTTTTCAGAGTGCAAATAGTATTTTGAAAAAAGTAAACTAGGCTTCATGAAATGTGCAGAGGCCATGACCAAAGGTAACTGCAGAAAATGTTCTCAGCTAACCCCAGAACAATACTTACCATACTTAGAAAATTTCCATTAAATCTTTTGTGCTTCCTGAAATGTAATTCAGTGTTTACTTAAGAGTTTCAATAAAGTGGAAGACAAAGTTTTGACATGAAGTTATGTCCACAGGTTAGGAAATCCTGCCTAGCCATGTCCTTCTCAGTGTTAGCTAAATATATGGTTCAAATACATCTGTTTGACTTGGTGAGGCCAATGATGTCATCCCAAATGTATTAAAATTGTGCAAAATATTTCCCTTAAGTCTTAGTAATTTCTCAAACATTTGCTGTTATTTTTATTTGTTATGGCCTTTTGAGAGATTTTCTATGGTGAAATAAACATTTCAGAGTGCTTTTTTTCTATGACTATCATTGGACTATGATCTCCTTGAAAAATTGATTATGATAGCTTTGACTTGACTCTCCACAGGCCTTACTTCTCAACACAAAGCAGTCAGTTCCTGGCTTAATGAGATTCATTCCATCCTTGTTTGGAAGGTTCACCGTTTTTAAATGATGAGACAATGTATTGGTCCTACTTGAGAAACACAAACTACAAAGAAACAAAACCAACAAATCCTCTAAAATGTATTATGTTTATTGTTTCTGTTGTAAATTTTACTTTGGATAAGAAAGAAAAATTCTCCAAAAGCTAGAATTTAGTTACTAGAGTTTGCTATACTTTATTTTAACTCAAAGTTGTTAGTTCTGAGGAAAATTTTTCAATTGTCTTTACATTTGTTTAATTAGCATTTTGTGTAGTATATACACATACATATACATTCACACACAAACACAAATTGCTGGTGAGTAAAATAAATAGCAAGTCAATCTTCATGAATCCTGTATTCTGTTGTGAATGTTGACAGTTGAGGCATAACATATAGTCAAGGAATCACAACCATAAATTTCTATACGTTACATGTATCCAGTCATATGTGCACAATATAAATTAGTAAGTACTATAAATTTTTAAAGTTTTTCCACATCTAAATGAATAACATTAGGTAAAGTGGTTATAGAAAGTGATATTTAAATTGTAGTTTGACAACTACTGACATTGTCTTTGTGGTGCAGGTCATGATTAGACTTGTGTATATCACAGTTCTATACAGATAGGTTAGTATGAAGAATTATAATCTCTCAGGAACAAGACCATGGTGACAAATCCGTGTTCAATGGAAGAGAAAATGAACTTTCTTCAGGAGTTTTTGGAGACATACTCCAATTCTGCACATCCAAGAGATCAAGATAATCATGAAATGAGCCTTCTTTTTGGCTTTCCAGTATCCTTGAAGTTATTTCAATGCTAGTCTGGGAAAAAAGTAACAAGTACCATTTGCTAAATTATAGCACAGGTTAATAACACCATATGTAATAGCTTGGTGTATGGTCTACAAGAAAAGAAACCTAGTTACTAGGTCTTAGACCTTATCGGGTCACATTGACACTGGAGTTCTAAAGTTGCAGATGAATACGATGCTTTCAATTCAAACCCCAACCTTCACCTTTTCCTTTTTCTTGTTTCCTTTCAGTGTACACATCTTCATCCTTGCAGCATCTTTCAGAAGTGCTTCTTTTTAATTGTGTGACAGAAAACGTGTAGAATGATAGCAGGGGTTCTTTTGGTCTGTTGATGTGAAAATCTCTTGAGAGACAGAGAAAACTGAGTGGACAGATTGTATTTTGATCCTGAAGGCCAAGTTAATCTCCTTTGTCTTTGGAATGTTGTGGTCCTCCTGAATTCTCCATCTTCTAGCTGTATCCTATTTAATCACGTGAAGAGGTGAAGGCTGGATCACATAGGTATTTTGAGAAGTATTCACAGTACAATTTGTGGTCACTTGGAGTGGATTTTTTCTTAATATAAAATACATTTTGTTATTATATGATAATGTTATTATATGATAATGACACAGATTAAATGTACCCATATCTACTTAAAAAGCTATACTAACCCAAGAGAAAGAAAACTAAAGATGATAGAGTCACGAGAAATTGATTTTACCCATTTCACATTCCTATCATAATGGAGATTATTTCTTCATTTCTTGTAATGTGAATAAATGTGCAGAGTGGCAATGTCTGAGACTCTCTCCCGGGACCAGTGACTGAATTAAAATAAGGATTGCCTTAATATGGAGAACATTATATGTAAACTTTCAATAAAAATTCATGTTTTTCCCCCAGAGATTACTTTCCATCTTGTCTTCTACCAGAAACACTGCATATTGTTATTGGAGTGGTGAACTTTCTTATGCTCTTTGCTTCTTTTAACACTTTGAAGCCTATAACATATTTTAAAAGGAGACCTCAGCATGTTGGGATCAAAATAGTTTATCAACCCAATGTTGAACAAATCTATTGTAAAACAATCATTTGTACTCACAGTTCTTACTACTCCAATAAAAAGCTTATCAGAGTCATTTAGATTGCAAAGCCCATGCTCATAAAATACAAAAGGTAGCTGATTAAAAGCCACTTGGGATTGGCATGCAGCCTACAGCTGACTTAGAAGCTCAGTAATGTTTATTACGTGTCTTCTGTTCGGTAAATTCAGTGGCAGAAATTGTCTACACATTTAACTGACTTAGGGGAATATGCACAATGCTATCCAGTCTGTTCTGGGGACGCTTAGATAATAAAATAGTTTTGATTAATGTGCTATCTTTCCTCCCTTACCAATCAACATAAAATATTCATCATGTGTCTTCAAGTGTATATAGATTCACTATATAAAATATGATGGGCTCATTTACTAAATGACATTTAAAGCCTTTGGATGCATTTTGTGATGATTTCAATGACACAGGTGTCTATATATCTCTTGGAAGCAGATTATTCCTCTAATCTTTAACTTTTTAAATTAAAAATCTATCAGAATTACATTGGCAATCATGTCTTGTGACAAAATATAATGTATCCTGCAATAAGGTTTTATTCTACTAAGTCTTTAGTGAATATATAGAAGTGATTCTTTTAATGGCAAGTGAGAGATTAAGTATGGTGCCTTTTAGCATTCATAGATTTTTTTCTTCATTTAGAATATGTAAGATTTTCTCTCATACACATACAATGGTGATAATTATGCTCATCACCTTTACTGTGGTCTATCCTTTGGCAGTCCCCCATGGGAGTTACAGCAAAGGGCATTTTAGAGTCGCCATACTACACGAGGCTCTTAGTTTGGATAAAGAAAATGAAATTAAATAAGATATCTGCACTATTTTCTGCTTTCTGAAAACTCTTACAGAAACTCCAAGGAGGCTGAAGGTTAGTACTGGCTCTCTGTAAAGGGTCTTAATCTGGATAATGTTATCATTGTTCTATCAAATGCTGGTGCTGTCTGCAGGCTGTATTCTGTAACCTTTCATGAATGAATATATTCTGGATTGTGCAAACGGAACAAATGAAAAAGACCACCAGGTTTTACCAATGTGGATTACTATGGTCAAGTGATACATTCCTATTGTTTGGTTGACTTTTAAAATCTTACAGGAAGAGAGTATGAATCAACTCACTCTGTGATTTATCCTGGTACATGCATGTACAACATTTGTCGTTTCCCATTTCTATTGCTGAGTATGTTCTTTAGATCTAGCAATGGCTTCATTCATGCAACGAAAAGAAATATAGATTGATGTATTTTCTTACTGGAGGAAAGGTATCATCTCTTCTGGGAAACTTCATGCCTTCTCATTGCCCAGATGACATAGACTAAGTGAGAGGCTGTATTAACTGTAAAATATCAACCAAAAAATTTGGATGAATCATTTTTTTTGCTGGTATCATTGAATAAATGGTCACTCTACACATGACTTATTTATCACTTTAGTACCCGAGGAATCCAAAATATCAATAGCATCAAGATAAACAAGTTTTCACAGAGCTATGAAAACATATCACTGACCACTCCAGATATTCTTTTCTCTTCCACTATTTCCTTCTGGAATAAATCTTACTGCAAATTGCTTGTCTAGTTGAATGGCTCCACCTCTTACGCTGAAGGGTATGAGACATGAGGAAAGTCTTTTGTAAACAAAATACACGTCAGGGCTGAGGAGATCTCTAAGTTACATGGTGCTTGCCAAGCAAGTGTGAGGACCTGAGTTTGACCTCAAGAACTCAGGCAAGAAAGCCAGATGTGGTCGTGTATATTCATAATATCAATGCTGGGAAAGGAAAGATGTATTAGACCCAAGGTATCACTGGCCAGCTATTCTCGGCGACTGAATTAATTCCAGTCCCACTAAGAAGCCCTGGCTCAGAAAACAGTGCAGGCAATAAGTCTCTTAAGGTTGACCTCTCATTTTCACTCTCGCTACACACACATTCACTCATACCTGCATATACAGGAACACAAACAAGAACACACCACACACACATCTACTCATGCACACACACATGCACATCCACTCTACCACTTACCACCAGAAGAGGCGACAGAATTCAAGGGAGAGTAATCTGGGTTCCCTGTGTCTGTTACTAGATGTTAAATGGTCAAATGAATCCAAAAGGGGGAAAGGTCTATGAAGAAGGAAACGTAGAGATACCAGAATGAATAACAAGATATAATACCACAGGCTGAGATATAGCTCTGTGGTAGAGCATTAGCCTGTCATGAACAAGGCCCTGACTGGGTTGGAGCTTTAGCACTGGGAAAGAGCTACAATACCAAAAGCAAAAGCAAAAATTAAAATTATGAATGAATTGAACTTCATGAAGACTAAATATTTTGTGAGTCAAAGAACTATATGAACTAGGTGAATATATGACCTACGGAATGGTGGAGGATATCTATAAACTTAAAAATCTGTTAAGAGTTTAATATTCATAGTATTTAAAGACCCCTTACAATTGAACAATAAAAATCAAGCAATATAATTCAGAATCAGATACATAAGTAGATTTTTTTCAGAGAAGTATGCACAGTCAAAAATGTATGGAAAGTTACACAGAGTCACTAATTATTATCAAATGCAAATTAAACTTGCATACAATTGCCACTTTATACCTGGAAAGACAGCTAATATGAAAATGAGCAATAACTAACACTGGCTAGAATATGACAACATCAGGAGCTTGGCTATTGCTGGTAGGAAGGTGCGTCGTGTAGTGGCCACTTTGTAACAAGTCAATCAGATTCAATTTATAATACGGAAATTCTAGTTCTAGGGATATGTACAAAAATAATTGAAAGCAGAAATACTCAAGCAGATACTATCTCACAAACACTCCAACAAGCATCTTTTATAATAGCCAGAGGGAGCTATAGAAATAGGCCATTTGCATTGGCAAATGAATGGACATGCCAAATATGGTATGTGTGTGCAATAAAATATGATTTAGCTTTAACGATTGAAATCCTTATAGATGCTGCAAAATGGATGAGCCTCAGAAATATGTTAAATGAGAAAAGCACAAAAGAAGAAGCACTGCATGATTTTTGTTTGACCTAGTAACCTTGAACAGGCAACCTCATAGATGCATAAAAGATGCCATAATTATCAAAGGCTGAGGAGAAGCAAGGATGGGAATGGAGTGTTTGGTGGCCATTGAGCTGGGGTGAATAGTCGGTTCAGGAAATAGAAAATGGTCATGATGACAGTATTGAGAACAGGTACACTCACTTAACTACATGTTTTGAATAGCTAAAGTCATAAACTTTAAACTCTAAATTTTCACAGTCATCTTGGATTGCCATAACAGAATGACTGAGGCCAAGGCCTAAACAATCATATATCTCAAAGTCATGGTGAGTAGAAAGCTCATAATGAAGGTAGCTGTGTCCAGTGCTGGAAGTCTTGATTGTACACAGCCACTGTCAGGCTACAGAGGGGCAGCGCTTGTCTCTGACTATTCAGTTACAGGCATTCCATCCTCATGACATCATCTGTTTAACTCTGAAAGGCTATATTTCAAAGCACTATCACCTTAGGTCCTAGGTCTTCACTGTATAGATTTTGGAGTCACACATTCAGTCCATCAAATCCATATTTTTGCCACAATAAAAAAATGTAAAGTGCTGAACATTCATGTGAGTTTATGCTATATTTAAATTATCTTGTTGCTGAAATTGATACTTGCTTTCATATTCTTCATAGATATATTTTAGCATTTTATTACACCACCATATTAGACTATCTGACTGGTCTTTGTGTGCAAACTAAATTTCAATAGTGTAGCTCTTTGCTCCTGCTGGGATCTGTTTAATTGCTTTGAGAAATAACTTGACATTGGATTTTTAGCATGACCTAGATATTGTGTTGGCGTTCAATTATATCATATCATTTCATTAAAAATAATAGCATAATGTCCCTAATATATTTTCCAAAGGAGTAAACTGTACCTCATACTTAAAATTAATAAATGCAAGTATAATCATTTGTGAAGCCAGGTCTATGTACTTTAGAACCTACTCACTCGAATATTGGGTTTTGTGTCATGAGGACCTGGATTATTTGATAATCAAAGACAATTAGTTTTCCCTTTGTTCCTCTCTCATGTTTAAGACGTTCTCATTCCTGTATCTGGGGTCAAACTCTAGGTAAGTCAGCAAGGATACAACAAGTTTTTGTATTTGGACATGTAGTTGAGAGAGACTCAAACTAAGGCATTCTTAGTAGCTATCTGGGAAGCCTATCTATCTGTAACCAATCTGTCTCCAGGGAGCCTTGGGTGTCCTCTTGGAGCACTGAAGCCACCATAGCTTCTTTGGTGTGGTCCTAAGCCCTAGACATAGCTACTGATTGCTGCACGTTATTCCCAATATTATAACTCATGTTCCCCCCACTTTATCCTCCACTTCATTACTGACAACAAAATAGATTTGAATATTTCATGTGTTTTCTGACTCTTCCTATCTTCTCACGTAGTTATTGAGTTATGAATGCACACCATACCTTGCCCAATTTTGTATTCCTGGCATTTAATACCCACTAAGTGTCAGGCAGGTATGTTCTGACTCAGATATTTCATGGTTCCCCAGGAAAATGTTCAGCACACGATTTGACAATAGGAAATGTTTTTGAAATCAGATGTAAAACAGGAAGGTCTCCCTTCACACCACACAGAGTTGGGCCTTCTCTGCGGACATGTCATTACACAGATGGTGTTCATAGCAGACATGTGCTCAGATGAGAGTGTGCACAGCACCCCACATCCATTTCACTGACAAGCAGAGAAGCAGGTGCACCTTTGCACCGTGGGGGAAGGCAGCTGACTTCGTTTCCAGCTAACTGACTTAAACCTTAGTCCTCAGTGCATTCAGAGGTGCAGAAGTAAAACCTAAGAACTCGCTTCTTATTGCCCTGAAGCAAAAAGTGTGTGAAGGGTGTTTGTAAATCAAAGAAGCAGAAAGATTCCTGGGGCTTTCAGAAAACATCAGTAAGAGTCTCTTTCTATTTCCAGATGTCGTCATGGAAGAGCATACAGAATGAAGAACTTGGTTCCAGGGATACATGAAGGAGTTGACTGACAGAGACAAACTCAGTCATGTTCAATCAATGGAAGATTCACACTGATGCCCAGTGTGTCACACATGGTGACAGTGTATGATGCTTAGACATTGTAAGGAATATTGGAATCTAAGATGATCACATTATAAGGTTTAAAGATTTGGTTCAGTTTGTTCCTTGAAGCTGAGTTTTCATATATAGTTCTCAAAACTTCTAACACTTGAAACTGACTAACAAAAATGGACTCACATATATCTTTTTCTAGAGAGGCTAAAGCTAGAAAAATGTACTCCAGAGCCTTCCTATTGAAAGCAACACTCATTGCTTTTAGCTTTTTGTTATAAAAGGTACAAATTAACAATTTAGTAACTAAATTTATTACAGATTATGAAGATCTAATGATCAATTATTTATAAAAGCAGATGGTGGCCATATGAAAGGACAAGGAAGAGTTTATAAATAGCTCATTCACTGTCACTTATTACTTATGTGAGGACTTCAGTGAGAAAAAGCCTAACTCAGGAAGACACAAGTAGGAAAATATATCTTAGATTTACAAATCATATATAGCATTATGGTTTTAATCGAATTCAATTTGTAAATTTAAAATAGTCTTAAATGTAGTTTTAGCAAAGACAATTAACAAAATATAGTACAAACCTTAAGGCTGCTGATCTTATAGATGTGGTGATGGGCAGTTGTACTCTCAGAACTTGGAAATATGAGACAGGAGAATGGTGAGTTTGAGGTCAGCCTGGATTACTTAGAATGATGGTTTCTCAAAAAATAATCACAGCAAGAGCTGGAGATGTAGTTGAGAGGTAGAATGAGTGCATGTCTAGGGCCCTCAGTTTGATCCCCAGCACTCCACAAAAGTAGATTTAATATATAGTAACACATAGTGTTTGAAATAGACATTGAATTCCAAATACAGGGACTTTTCATGAGTTAAAAATGAAATTGCAGAGTTGGTTTTAGATGGTGTGAGTTACTTTTTTCTGGTTTTACTAATTGACAATCACATGTGATATTTGTGGGGTGGTAAAGTGATTAAGATGAGTCAGTTATATTAAATAAAATAAAAGTAAATACTTCTTGAATATGCATGTGTTTATAGATTTTTTCCCACAAGGGAATTTCATCTCTTCGATATGAGAAAACATACTGAACTGCTTCTGACCTGTTTTGTTTTCTTGTCTAAGTACAGAAGGTGAGAAACAAACAACTGTATAACTTGATTCTGGCTGTCCCCATCCAAGCACCTGTCCTTTAATACTCAATTGACCAACAAAATTTCAAGTCCTGTCACTACATGCCTTTATTGTGACAATGAAGACATTTCATTCTTACAAGATACCATGACATAACTTGTCTGTTAGTGAAAAAAGACATACTAGTGTAAAATTTTAAAACCATTCTATGCTATTTGAAGTATTTTGTTACCAATGATGATGGTACTAATTGTTACTATGTTACTAAGTATTACTAAGTAACACTACATGTTACTCTACATACTCTTTTTTCAAACAAAAATCTCAAACATATGAAAATTCAAGGGAACAATAACTGCTCTGGAGCTATTTCTATTTATTTAGAGGCTTCTTCTCATAAGAGAAGTTTGTCCTTAAACCTGAATCAAAAATTCAATTTACTAAAGCTTAAGAACATTGTAATTTTGACAACATAATGTAAATTGAAAAGTAACAAAGCATGCTGACATTTACCAGCAAGTTAAATCTCAAATGTTATCTCATCAGGGAATCACTCAACTTAACCCCAAACACCCATAGCCTTGTTGGCATTTGCTCAATGAAAGTTACTAATTTGATTCAGAATATACTCACTTATTTTTGTTAAGGTAGTTATCAAGTGGAAAATTTTAATTTAATTTTGTTTTAGGAGTTGAGGGACTGTGATGCAATCTGTTGTCTTCTCTGTTCACATAGGTTTTAATAGTGTGTGTGTGTGTGTGTGTGTGTGTGTGTGTGTGTGTGTGTGTGTGACCAAGTAGAAGAAATGCCATTCTCAGAGAGATGGCATTTAGGAGTCTAAAGTTTATCTCCACTTGTGAAGAGATAATGAAGATCATTGCTTAAGACTTCCAAAATCTCTATAAATCACATCGAAAGAGGCCATTCATTTGCACCAAATTTGTAAAGAAAACAGGAGTCAACTTCAAAGAAAGAGCTTGAGGAAAGTATAGATGGTGTACAATACACACTGTGACCCCACCTATTCTTACTTCATGAAGAAGTAAGTTTGATAATATTGTCATAACCGTGAGCAAGTCTGATGTGTTAGTTACTGAATGTCATAGTTGAATCTGGACTGTCCCATACAGGCTCACATTTTGAGCACTGGGTTTGATGCTGTTGTTTAGGGAGGTTATGAATTATTTGAAGGGTGAGTCCTGGGTGGTGGAGAATGACTATTGTGGGCAAGTCTCTTGGGGGTTATAGCTTGGCTCTGGTTCTGTCCTACTCTCTGATTTTCCATTGATGATGTGAGAACTTTGCCACATCTTCCTCCTTCATGGAGCTATTCTCAAATTTATTTCCCACCACAACAGCCTAAACTTTTTCTCCACTATGAGCTAAAGAAAACTCTTGTCCTGCAAGTTATTTCTATGTGGAAATAGCATCATTGCAATAAGAAAGATATCTACAGTGATCTTAGGACTTACTGAGGCTTATTTCCCCCTTCACAAAACAATCCACCATACTTAGTTCTTTCCTCTACTTGGAAAGCTTTGATTCTGCTTTTTCTTTTTTCATCTGGTCTGTTTCAGATGCCTCTCAGTGAGTCAGGGTAGTCACCCATCCACCACAGACAGGGCTTTCTTCCATTCCTTTCAGGAAAGCTGATATGTATCCCATTACCACGTGTTTTAAGATTATAAAATAATGTTATTCTTGTCCTGTTGGCCCACATAAGAACAAAATATGTTATTTTTTTGTAAACACAGTCATAGTATGATATTTAGATACTTTCACAACCTCTGTAATACTCTCTTCTCCAATATTCACTGTATCTCGAAGGAATAATATTTTAGAAACACAAACTCTGGAAAATAGTAACCCTTTAAGTGAATTATGTGAAATTATCTTTTCCTTCATGTTATAAACAAACATTGGGCTATTTTGTTTTGTAAAAATTTGAAAACAATGTGTTTACAAAAGTAGTGGCAAACATCAAACATAAAATAATAGAGAAAGCATCGAGATCTATAACACTGCCATTGGAAGTTTTTATGGAAAATAATCCTCCCCGACTTTTCAAGTGTCTCTCACAGATTCCCAATGCCTTTGTTCTTCCAAAACATCTGATTGGTCCTGTAAAGAAGGAAAATGACTATGATGAATTGACCTGAGATTTTTCCACAGCACTCTAATATATTTACGTATCTGCACATGTGTACTTATTCACATGTGGCTACTGGATATATCTGTGGATGTGTATATACAAGAACTCATTTGTATGTTGCTATTGTGCATGTGTATATATAGAAAATCATCTGCATGTGACTATTATATGCATATATGCACATGTATACATATAGATACATGTCTACAAGCGCCTACTATATATATTTGTACATGTGTACATATACATATGTCCATATCTGCTCCTGTGTACATATACATACCATCTACATGTGGCTAGTATACATATCTGCACATGTTTGCATTTACATATTATCTGCATGTAGCTATTGTTCACATCTTCACATGTGACATATTCATATGCATCTATATATGGCTTCTGCATATACCTATTTAGTGATTTTAAAACATGTTTTTCCAAGGCTACAAAAGATGATGATTCTTTTTTTTTTTTTTTTTTTTTTTTGGGTTTTTCGAGACAGGGTTTCTCTGTGTAGCTTTGCGCCTTTCCTGGGACTCACTTGGTAGCCCAGGCTGGCCTCGAACTCACAGAGATCTGCCTGGCTCTGCCTCCCGAGTGCTGGGATTAAAGGCGTGTGCCACCACCGCCCGGCAAGATGATGATTCTAAAGTTATCATAGCCTTGAGAAAAGGCTGGAATGATAGAATACAAAACAAGCATGTGATTTAATTTCAGCAAACTTGGATCATTCACAGATTGTGCATTAATTATAAGTAAGTGTTGACTATTGACCAATTTTTGATGAAATCCAACAAAAAATATAGTGACCTGTGAACACAGGTAAGATGGACCCTGGCCCATTTTCCACTTCGGAATCTATCTGTATTATTGGTGTCACCCTTTGCCAATTGTTTCTTCTCTGATACACACTTGAACCTTGTGACCTTGGGGCCAAAACTTACTCTGTTAGTAATAAAAGGAAACAGCCAGTCAGCATCCAAGCACTTCATCCTTCAGGATCTCCTTAAGCAGGAGGGAGGAGAGGATTTACTGCCAACTGGAAGTGTGCCACAAAGATTCTCCAGTGTGCTAAATCCCAGTGTTAATTAAATTTTAAGTTAGGAGATTGCATTAACTATTTAGAATGCAACAACACCAATAGGTCCAATCCCTAGCAAACATTTCCCGATCTTGACCTAGGTGACCCATTAGAATTAATAACATTTCAAGAATAGCTTAATTTCTCCCCACAAGTTCACAGTGATACTGGCTGGTGATTATCTAAATTGTATCTGATGGCACCAGTAACACAAAGGAGAAAGTTCAGTGAAGGGCTGAGGAGAAATAATTAGTTGTAGATTAGAATAATCAGGAGTGTTTTTTTTTTTTAAATAGTCACATAGGAAGCACTACCTATGCAGAGAATTGGTCGCCACATAAATTCTAATTCCAGAGTTGGTTGAGTGAAATATTGATGTTCACCTTTAGTGAAAGACTTCTGTGAAAAGGAGTGTTGACTCCAGTGGTCCTGTAAGAAACAAGTTAAAATATAATTCCAAGGCAAATCACCAGAAAGCTGAAAACTTATTGATTACAAATTAACTTTCCCTTGCTCATCTGTGAAATAGCAGTGGGATCATTACAGTACCCAATGTGTGTGTGTGTGCGTGTGCGTGTGCTGTGTTAAAAGTGGTTCAATGTCTAATTCAAGCTATGAAATATCTAACTCCCCAGTTTATATACCCATTATTCACCCTCACACAGCAACAGGCAGGTCCAGTTGACTTTGAGCAACATTTGTAAAGAAACAACTGGTCCTCAAGCATAGACAATGGAACAAAGATATGACAAAGAACACAGACACATGTTTAGATAGATGTATGAAGGGTCACAGCTTCAATGACCTCTCTGGGAATACCACTATACAGCAATGTTGTGTGTTTAGATCACAAGACATTATAGGACTTCTATTTTATTAGTTTACTCTTTTATTTCCTGACTTTTCCATACCAACTTAAAATTTAGTTTATTTTCAAAGGACCCTTCCACAGAGTGAAAGGACTCCACCGCGTTGTTCTTCAGCAGGTGCATCTGAGTTGTTATGTGTTCAAAGACCAATGTCTTAGCAGGTTTGCTTAGAGAAATTCTCTAATCCTAGTCCTGTCCATTTACAATAAATACATTGGGAAAACTATCCACACTTATCAAAGATTTGTCTCACTTTGACTCAATTTCCTATTCCTTGTTACATGGCTATAAGTAGCTATAAAGTAATTTGAACTCTTGGGATTTATTCATTGTCCAAAATCATCTCAACCTAAAATTGTGATCATGTTTTCTACATGTCTAGTGTACCTTAAAAACAAGCATTTACTGTTCTGGTAGAAAGATAAAAAAGTAAAAACAAATGAGCAAAGGAAATTGGATTCCAAATAGCTAAAATGTTCAGTATCTGGAAAATAATTAAGTGCAAGGTCTATTCAGTGCCCAGTATACTGTTCATTGTGTGTGCTGTGGCCATCTGTCTGGCTGATGGCACTGCCATAGTCATTGTGTGTACTGTGGCCTCTGTCCTGTGATTGGCACTCCCATGGTCAGGGTGTCACTGTGGCTATCTGTGGCAGGCAATGTTATCAAGATTTTCTCTTCTCACTCATGTTTCTCTATAGCCTCGACTTGTCTCTGGAAAGTTTTCTCCTCCTGATTTCCCCAGAGCTTTTCTTCCTCCTTCATCTCATTTCATTGAGCTGTTATAGTTTTCCAATTTCATCTAATAACTGCTAGACTGTTAGAAATTCCTATGCAAAATATACTGAGGTGTATACTTGTGTCTTCCAAATGTGTTTGATACAGACTTTGCCTCACACATGGGTCCCTGAGTCAACCCCCAGTACTGTAGACGTGCTTCTTTTCAGTAAACCAAAACATTCTATTCTCAAGGGCAAATAAGCCTGAATTAAAAGTTTTAGCTTCTAGATACAAATACAATTTGCTCTGTTTTTCTAGGTTTTATTAACCTTTAATGAAGCAAACTAGATTCTTTTTTTTTTTTTTTTGAAACTAAGAAGTGCAAATGTGTGAGGCTACTTGGAGAATACTAGAAGTTAAATATCTACACACACCACTGCATTATTGTTATTGTAAGATAGTTCCTTCCTGCTAAGGGCCTTAAAATACAGCCAACGCCCCAGCAAACTCAGTGGCGTCCTGAGACACAGAATGTGCCAGCTCTGATTGGACCAAGAGGTGAGTGTGTTCTCTCTTAGCCCAAGAGTCCTATCTCTAAGACCCAGGTCTCTAGGGGAAAATCCTTTGCCCCTCTTCCCCCATCCATTGCTGTCTCAGGTGCAGGCCAGCAGGGAAGACTCTTGCGGGTAAGCATTCCCACCAGCACCCACCATCAACTGGACCCTGCAATCTACAAAGAATCTATAAAACAAAGAGTTGTTTTTTTGAGAAAATCATCAAGACAGACAAACCCTTATCCAAACTAACCATCAGGCAGAGAGGGAGCATCCAAATTAACAAAATCAGAAATGAAAAGGGAGACATAACAATAGACAATGAGGAAATCCAAAGAATCATCAGGTCATACTTCAAAAACCTGTACTCCACAAAATTGGAAAATCTAAAAGAAATGGATGATTTTCTGGATAGTTACCACATACCAAATAATAAATAATTTAAATAGACCTATAAGTTCTAAGGAAATAGAAACAGTCATTAAAAGTCTGCCAACCAAAAAAAAGCCTAGGACCAGATGGTTTCAGTGTAGATTGAACCCAGGGCCTGTGCAAGTCATATTCCACTCCTAACTTATATCCCAGGCTTCACTCTAAATATATTTTGCAAGGGGTTACATATCCAGTGGCTCCACTAATCCCACAGATATGTTATGGTGTTTACTGACAGAAAGGAAAAAATAAAAAGCATTACGTACCAGAGTACTGAACTCATATTCACAAATAACTTTCTACCTATGGATAAGAATTCAATCAACACACACAATGGAAATTCAGTTATTCACCACAAACATTAGCATGCCACTGACAACATTTCAGCACTTTTTATCACAAAATCAGAATTGTGTCTTTCAGAGAAACACTAATAGCCTACACAACAGAACAATTCAGCAGAAAAGGATTAAATATAAGTTCTCTTAATTATTGGTGGGCTTCAAATGTCGTGCCACATAGTCTTAAAAATCCATTTGAGTTATTTTAAATTGTGGTTTTTGATAGATTGATAGTGTGCTTGTAAGTCCTATCAGGTCTCGTTAGCAAACAGATCCTCTGCTGAGACAACTGGAATGTACCTATATTCCAACTACTTTGTAGGACCTGGATACAGCAGAGTAGTATCCATGATGGCCTCATGGGAATTGTTCACAGAGTACCAGCATTGTATGGACTACACCATGCTGGCCAGAGCATTGAGTAGGGATTACTATATTTTTCTGAGACTAGCAAACACACTTTCTTTAAAAAAAAAAACTTCATCCATTCAACATATTTCTTCATTTCATCAATATCATTTTCAAGTTGTAAAACTAAAAAAGAATTTCAAAATATACATTTCCTTTCTCCAGGGTTTCAAGAAAGAAATTACCCCCAATTTTCACAGGAGGAGTGGGGCGGGGGGTGGATAAGAAAGTGAGAAAGAAGAATTTCCATATGTAGTAAAAAATGAATATTAATGCAAGACTATAGTTTGTATATTGTCTTTGTTACACAGAATGCTGCCCAAAACCTGAACACACTGTATCCCATGTTGCTTATGAGTGTGCTAGAGTTATCTTACATGATATTGACTTCAGTACATTAATTTCCAAACCATATATGGATTCAACTCCCTGTAAAAGAACAGATTCTCTGTTGAATTTTCTCTTTCTTTTCACTCTCTTTTTATAAGCATGGGCTGTTAATGGTTGTAGTAATTTCATTGTTATCATTTTGTGGTAAGGGTAAGAAGTGGAGAACTGGAAACGTCATTGAGTACCATGGGATGATTTTTATCTTGGCGTATGGGCAATCAGCATGCAATACCATTAACTTCAGTGAAAGTTGTGACTATTCTGAAATTCATAGTGAATCACACCCTGTTATATTGGAGAGGTGTTCATTTGTTGATGAAGCTAAAATCCAGACTTATTTAATTAAAAGATCAAATAATACAATCTTTTTACTTCCTTGTAAAGTTAAGAATCAGAAGACAATTTCAGGTTACATTTGATACAAAAGAACATTTTTAATTAAATAAGCAAGAAAATGTCAACAGACTTAATTGTAGGTGACATATTCAACCCAGAAGGAATATTGGCAAACTGTTTTCCCCATTACTTCAGAATATGAGATAGAAAGTCTGTGTATAGTCAGTTGTATTTTTACATGGAGTAGCAACAGCTTTTCCAAATCCTTTTCCAGATTACTTACTATTAAATATTCTCAATTAGTAACTTCCTAATCAAATGTACCTCATATCCCTGAGAATACACTTTACGAGTGCAGAAATGAACTTCTAGAGAATTTACATTCCTTTTTCTAGTTACATCTGTCTGGTAATTCTTGCCATCAAACAAAACAATTTGAATGAGTATGTACATACCCCTAGTAACAATTTATCATATCTCTCTTCTTCAAATAGTCTCTTTTTAAACATTTAAACATTTAAACATTTCTTTTTAGTTTTTAATTATGCCTCTATATGGGAGTAGATGTGTCCATGTGAGTGTAGGTACTCACGGAGTCCAGAAGAGGACATTGTAGTCCCTGTAGCTGGAGTTGCAAGTAGTTATGAGTCACTGGATATGGATGCTGGGAACTCAAATCATGTTCTCTGTGAGAGTAGCAAGTGCTCTTAACTACTGAGTCATTTCTCCGTCTCCAAATAGGCACTTTGGTTTAGTTGCCAGTGTTGCTGTGTATAAGACAGACATGTTATCATGAATATTATTTCTTAATTCATTATCTACAATGTCATATAATGACAATGGATGAAACTTGTGAAAATTTTGTTTCTCAGTATTTCTTAATTTTATGAGAAACTACATTTATAGTTGATTTTCTAGAACCATAAATATATCATTACATATTCATCATATTTATAAAATCTTTATTTGACAGCTTAATAATGAATTTTAGTCTAAAAGTGGAATTCATACTTTGCATAATGTGTACATCACAAAGTTAATTGGGAATAATGGATCCAAGCTGAGTTGACAAAGCTAGACTGCTTGTGTGATTATATACCGGTTCTCAGAAAGTTTATTCTAAGTATTCATTGAGTAGAAATTAGTCTTGATTATAAAATTTGCACATTCATTGATTTTTCTTTGTATTTAATCTGCCATCTTACAACTTATATAATCTTAAACTCCCTGACCTCATTTCCTAACATATAATTAAGGTAAGAGTAATATAAAATAGCAATAGTATTCAGGATACTGGTGGATAAAGGATGGGCTGTGGTTCTTTATCTAATCTAAATCCATAAATGATGACTGTTCTCTTTTACTCAAATCTTAGCAGAAGAAAGAGTAACAATGTTTCCTGGCTTTATTGAATTCATTTATTAGTTGTGACGGCCCTTGTTAAATGTTTAGCACTTTCTCCATGTGGAATTAGTTCATTGGCAAACAGGAATAATCAGACTTGTGCCCTTTATAGTTTGGGTGGTCTCTTGCCTGGTTGATCAGGTGAGACCCCAACACTGAGCTGATTCGAAAGTAGCAGTGAATGCCCTTCTCTTGTTCCATTCCTTAATGGAAATGCTTCCAGCTTTTCCTTTTTCAACATGAGGCTTTTGTATATGCTGGCTACTGGTGTGACATATACAGTATTTGTTATGCAAAAGCTTGTTGCTAGCTTAGTTTGTTCGGAGTTTTGTTTTAAATAAAAGGAATGAAGGAATGTTGAAATGTTGAATTTTACATTTTTATCCTGCTTTTTTTGCAGGGGTTAATTTTGACCTTCATTTTGTGGTGTCCTTCTGATGTGTTCATTCATCCAAGTATATTCCTCCATGTGCATCCTTCCATGTTCATCTTTCTGTGTGCATCCCTCTGCATGCATCCCTTCCCCTGTGTGTCTGTGTGAGACATGAACATATGCCAAATAAGAGACGATGGTAACCTCAATGCAATTTAATAAAAATAAAAACCGATTGACATAGGCAGGAAGGAGAGATTCCTGTGTCACCTCCCTACTTCCAATCAGCAGGGAGAAGGCCAGTATGTACTACAGAGAGAAAAAGGGAATATGTTCAGGTTTTAGATTTGAAATCCAGTTTATATCCAGCATGGTGAAACCTGTTGACTCCTTCCGTAAATAATGATATTAATGAATTAGAAACCATTGAAAAGAATAGAAACTTCTGGGTCTGTATTGGTAGAAATGAACAATCCACAGGTCAAATAAAGGTATTCCTTTATAGAAAAACTATAAATAATGAATAGAGAACACACAAAAAAAATGAATCAGAGGATGAGCAATGACACTGAGAGACATGTGAGAAATTTGATTAACTTTACAGAAGGATGAACTTTCTCTGTCTTCATATTGTTTACACTATTTGACTAAATAGTTTCTTTATATTTAAGTTGGAGCTTTTTTGTGGAATATTAGCCAGAGATGTGTTACATTGGTTTGTGCCATGGAACATTTGTTTGATGATGCAAAGATGTGTTGCATTCTTTTATGTTGCGTTTGTTTAACCCTGTAAAGCTGTGTTACTTTGCCTGTATAGAATATCTGATTGGTCTAATAAAGAGCTAAATGGCCAATAGCTAGGCAGGAGAGGAATAGGTGGGCCTGGCAGGCAGAGAGAATAAATAGGAGAAATCTGGGGAGAGAAAATTGTGGAGTGAGAGAAGAGAGGAGGATGATGCTGGGGCCCAGCCACACAGCCACACAGTCAGACAGAGTAATAAGTAAAGAAAAGATATACAGAAATAGAAAAACCTAAAAGCCCAGAGGCAAGAGGTAGATGGGCCAATTTAAGCTAAGAAATTCTGTCTAGAAATAAGTGAAGCTAAGGCTGTGCATTCGTGAGAAAGAATAAGTCTCTGTGTGATTATTTGGGAGCTCGATGGTGTCGTAGATATTGCTCTGTATAAATAAAATTCTAATTGGCCAGTAGCCAGGCAGGAAGTATAGGCAGGACAAGCAGAGAAGAGAATTCTGGAAACAGGAAGGCTGAGTCAGAAGATGCTGCCAGTCGCCGCCGTGAGTACCAACATGTAAGATACTGGTAAGCCATGAGCCGTGTGGCAAGGTATAGATTTATAGAAATGGGTTAATTTAATATGTAAGAACTAGATAACAAGAAGCTTGTTGTAGCCATACAGTTTGTAAGCAATGTAAGTCTCTGTGTGTTTACTTGATTGGGTCTAAGTGGCTGCAGGACTGGCAGGTGAGAGAGATTTATCCTGACCATGGGCCAGGCAGGACTGGAGAAAACTCCAGCTACAGGATGGTGGGTCTCCCAAAGAGTAAAGAGTTAAAAAGCCAATTGCAGAGCTTTACTATCAATAGCACACAGCAAGAAGTAATAACTGTTATTCTCAGTGTCAATGTGTCATTTAGATTATTTCATACACCAAGTAGTGCATTGTATGTAGTCTCACGTTTTTACCCAATGGTCTTTTATTTTCACTCTTTATAAGTTATTGAATCTCCACTGGTAGCTTATATGTCAAAAGTTGACTCCAGAGGCTGAGAGATAGTAGTTAAGGGCACTTACTTCTCTTCCAGAGGACCAGAATTCAATTCCCAACACCCTTGTCAGGCAGCTCACAATAACCTGCTCCAGAGATTAAATGCCCTCTTCTGGTCCCCAGAGGCACTTCACGTACAAACACACACACACACACACACACACACACACACACACACACACACACACTTAAAATAAATCTTTACCAAAAAAATCTGTATTCTGGGAAGATGAGAGTCCATTAATTTAGATTTGGACATATACAGATACAATAAGCTCAGATATTAAGGACAACTCTTTTCATCTGAGTTGAGGTTTTACATACTGAAATATTGAGGTGGAGAAAAGAGAGAGCAATAATTAATCAGAGTAAGGCCTAAGCATTTTATCTTTGTGGCTCTTGGTATTCCACTGTTTAATAATGTAATTTCTGGCAGGCTGAAAATCTCATGCTTATGAACTATGTAAAAGTTACAAAAAGTAGAAATAGTTTTGAAGTGGCAATGAATAGCTACACTGTTGGAGAATCACAAAAGTGTGGATCAGAATAGACGCTTTTGTGGTGAAATATTTAAAGTTTACATCTTTGTTTAAATTGCCAAGTTGAAATAATTCTCATGACAGTTCTGTGGAGAAACAGAAAATTTATGAGATAATTGAAAGATTGCAACACAACCTGTCTAAGACTCCAACTTAGTAGTTCTCAACGTGTGAGTTGTCAGGGAGTCAACACCCCCTTTCACAGAGGTCACATATTTGATATTCTGCAAATCAAATATTTACATTGCAGTTCATAACAGTAGCAAAAGTACAGTTATGAAGTAGCAATGAAATACTTTTATGGTTGGGGGCGTCACTCAACATGAGGAACTGTATTTAAAGGGCCACAGCATTAGGAAGGTTGGGAACCACTGCTCTAGCTCTATTTGCAAAATTTTCTTCTTGTCTATTTTAAGACAGAAGTTAATATTTTATGAATTAATTATAAAACACAGTCTGAAAATAAGAGTTTGATAAAGTACTGTGGTTATTAAAACAAACTAGTTGTTTGAAAATATTTTAGAGTTTCAAAACATGTTTTCTCTCTCAAAACCACTCTCTTTTCTTAGGTTATAATATAATTACATTTCTCTCTTTCTTTTCCTCCCGTCAAGCCCTCCCAAGTATCCCCTTCATGCCTGGACTGATCTGGATTGTCACTGTAAAATTAATTGGTGTACTCACTCATTGGGAACATCACCTCCCTGGTTACCAGTTTTCATTGCAAACTTCTAAAGGAATATAGCAACCAACAGTCCTAGCTAGCTATGACACCTATGAGCCACATCAATGACCAGCATGGAACTATAACTCCAAGGCTGCAGAAGTGGTACACATACCATGGTGGTAACCAACAGCTCTCAAACTGGACTTAAAATTCACTTTAAAAGAAGGAAATTGGGGTTGGGGATTTAGCTCAGTGGTAGAGCGCTTGCCTAGCAAGCGCAAGGCCCTGGGTTTGGTCCTCAGCTCTGGAAAAAAAAAAAAAGAAGAAGGAAATTATGACTGGTGCAGAAACCTAGTTAGCTACTTAGGGCTAGTGAAGTCATGGTTTTTGGAGGAGAATCTACAAACTCTCATTTACTAAACTAGCATCATCTCTAAACTGTTCTTCAGGGGACATTTGGTGGCTACAGTTCCTAATGCTCAATATTCCTAGGGGCGATGTTCATGATTTTCTTCAATCTGTTTTTGATGGCATTTGTCACCAACTCAACTTGCTGAGTGGCCACTTCTAAAGAGAAAGTCCAACTTTATTAAATTATTGAATGTGTTTAAAATAACTCCAATCCCTTTTATGTTTAAACATGGACCACAGTTCCATTATTTGTTTTTTTAAATTTTTCCCTCCTGTGATCGTGAGGTGTGTGTCCAGGGGTTCATGTTCACACAAGAACAGAGGCTAGAGGTTGATGTTTCCCACTTGCTGTCTACCTTATATTTTCACACAGACTCTCTCACCAAACCAGAAGCATAGGGTACACAGATGCTCTAGCTACCCAGCTTGCCCTAAGTATCCCTGTCTGCCTCTTCAGGGCTGGGATCACTGTACAGGGGCCTTCCACACCTAACTGGCTTTTAAGTGCAGTCTTTATGACCATCTTTAACTAGTCAGTATTTTGGTTGGAAGATTTCTGTTTTGGAAACTCTAAAGCCTGGCCTCTGTTTATACCTTCCTCACTTTTAGCAGGATAATCTCTCCGAACATTATGTCTCATGGTTTTCATGACAACTGCAAAAGTTGAACTGTGTTTTTGAAAAAGAATATAGTGTGATACTTCTCCTTTTTCTTTATTCATCTAGGCAAATACACCAATATAAATCCATTCACCTTAATTTTTAATTCATTGAGCCTCAGCTGAGGTAATAATAACTAGAAGCCTGTAACTAGAATGCTGTAACACTAAAATCACAGGGCATTGCTAATAGAAAGGAGTACCTTATTTTAACTTATATTAAAGATACATGCTCACCTATTAACTTACCTCATTTAACTCATTAAACTTTAAGCATTTTTACAACCAAGAAAATCAATAATGTAATAAGGCTTAAAAATATGCCCATATAAATCTCTGAACCTTGTATTCAGAAAAGTCCACACTTTCAGAGGCAGTTTATCTTTTAAACATTGCAGTAGCTAAGGTTGCACTGAGGAGACTGTGTGAGTTCCAGGAAACCCACTGTTTCCGACATGTCTACATCACCCAGTTGTCACCACAAGACAGTGCATCTCTGAGGTCTTGGGACTGTGTCACATCTTTAGCTGATGTTCTAGGGTAAGCTCAAACAGTCCAAATCTAATGTAAGGGAAAAAAATTAATTTTTTTTTTGGTTTTTTAGAGACAGGGTTTCTCTGTGTAGCTTTGGAGCCTATCTTGGAACTCACTTTGTAGACCAGGCTGGCCTCGGACTCACAGAAATCCACCTGTCTCTGCCTCCCAAGTGCTGGGATTAAAGGCATGTGCCACCACTGCCCAGCTAAATTCAATTGTTTTAATTAAGATATATATGATCAATTTTATATATTATACATATGAAAATATTTTCTATGTTTCTATGTATCTATCTATGTATCTATGTATGTATTTTATGTATGTATGTATGTTTCTATCTATCTGTCTATCTATCTATCTATCTATCTATCTATCTATCTATCTATCTATCTATCTAATAACAGAGTATAGATATGTTCCTTGAAAGTACAGTTTTAAAATTATATATATATATATATTTTTTCTAGAATATTGTATTTTTCATTGTTAGGAACAAATGATTTCATCAGGGGAAGGTGCTGTCTATTATTCTTTCACTATTTTTAAAGTTAATTTTCCTACGCAAAGATGAAAAATTACAATTTTACCTTCTGAACTGAAGATAGGGAGGGAAAATGCTAATGAAGGAAACATACTTTATTTAAATGGATAAAATGAATTTGGGGCAAACACTAATGAAAAGACACAGCCACTGTCTAGTCATTAAGTGTTCTAATATTCTACCACTAGCTGATTAGCCACAGTTATATCTTAACTGATTCAGTTGTATTTGGTCTATTGATTTATTACGTTTACATATGCCTGTGAACCTGAATGCTCCTGAATGCAGAACTACTTGGGCAGTTTACTTCACATGGTCCAGAAGCATATAGGCTCCTGGAATGTCTGCTGGGTGAGTGACACATAACTGTAATCACAGTATTCAGCGAGGGAAGGCAGGAGAATTGTAACTTCCAGCCCAGGCCACAAAAGGAGTTTGAAGTCAGCCTAGACTATAAATAGAAAGATCTAACCTAAAAACAAACAAACAAATAAACAAAATGAAAACAAAATGTATAGAGGTAGTTTTTTTTTTCTTTTGATATGCCTTAGCAAATCACTAGTAAACCATATCAGTATTTTTTTTTTGGCTTTTTTTTTTTCAATGTAGTTTTGGTGCCTGCCCTGGATCTTGCTCTGTAGATCAAGCTGGTCTCAAACTCATAGAGTTCTGCCTGGCTCTACTTCCTGAGTGCTGGGATTAAAGGTGTGCACCACCGTTGCCTGGCCATATCAGTATTGTAACGAGCTGCGCTTCCTCTGTGAGGGGCCAAGAAATGCTGCATTTATTACTTGTGATGCATATACTGCAAATGCTAGATTAACACATAACAACCAAAGCAACTCTAGAAGGGATTTTTTGAGTGGCAATTTAAACAGTCCTCTTTAAATGTTTTTGTCAAGAATAGCTTCTAACCTTAATGAAATATGTAGAGTCATTATTACGTTAAGACATGGTGTTAAATCGACCATTAAATTATATACTGATTTAATAAACTTAGACCTTTTCAACTATCTTAACTAACAAGGAGACTACAGTCAATTAAAGTTGAAATGTTGAGAGAGGATCTTAAAACTGGACAGGAAATTCTGAGGAGAACAGGCTCCCATTCCAGTATCTGCTGAGCACACAACCAATATAAAACTTCATGAAGAGTTGCCATGTCAAGTACATGTGCCACCTGAGATAAAACTCTGTGATCATACACTGTGTGCCGCACCTCACCTTGAATATAACATTAACGAGCACAACCTCAGTGGCAGTTCTGAGGCATCGATCTCATGTGTTCCCTCTTAGAAAGAGGAGCCCCTACATAACCTGAAATTTCTCTGAATGCCCCTCCGTAAGGTTTTTATTTCATTCTTTTGAGAAGTTAGTCATGCTTCTAAATTTGGTGTTAAGAATTGAGTTTCAGTTTAAAATCATTGGTTTGCTATCATAGAATTCATCCCCCAATAATTTTACTAATTTTATTTGCTTCTGATCTTTATGCGTATTATTTATTGTCTAGTACCCTTCAATTAAATTTTTGTTTTGTCTAGACTCATATGCCTGTAATTCAATGTCATTGGTATATTTTGGTATTTTACTTTCTCTCTGTAATGTTTTCATTATATTGCTGGTAAATAGATGAATTGCTTCCTACAGTTTTTATCTTGCTTGTTATAAAGTTACACCTCAAAGTAGTTTTGTCCATGTTTTTTTTTTGAAATTTGATACTTCTAGATGGATTCATGTGTAAGAAAAATAATTCCAATGATTTTAATTGGTAATACCAATGCACACACACTAACACTCACTAAAGTGAAACTTTAATGGAAAATTAACCATTGGATAACTATACCATTTAAGTTAAGTTTAAAAAAACCATAAAGAAGGATTTGAGAAAAGTCATTTTAGCTACTAATCATAGAAAGGTATTAGTGAGAACTTTCATGTGAACAGAACAATCTTGAATAACTTATGTCTTTGTTAGAATATGTTGAACACACCAAAAAAAAATAACGAATGGGAGAAAATGCTTGTAGTAATAGTCATAAAAGAAAAAAATTACAAATAATGGAAAAATACATTAAGATGTGTTTGATAATTTTCAGGAATTAAAGACATGACTCCTCAGATTCAGTGACAGAATCATTCTTCATCACAGTGTGTAGAAAATAATATTTCACAAAACTTGCAATGCATTCAAAAACAGAGAAGACAAACTGTTTATTGGCCCTCATCAGAAAAATAAAATATTGCCTGGCATGGAGATAAACTAGAAGTTATTTTTTTAAAGCAAGACATAAAAACAGATGTTGGAGTCTGTTTGTCCAGGGACAGGGTCTGTCATACAATGAATAAAGCATTTAGACAGAGAAAATGGCAGAGCGCCTTTGCTGCTACCTACATTTTGTGAAATGAATGACTATAGATTCTCTCCATTAGGGAACAAGTGAAAAGTTATGAAATGAAACACAGTCTATTTGTTGAAAACAAAGAACAAATGTGAGTTATTTAATTTAGGTGTTTGGCAGAACAAAATGGACACATCAAAAACACAATAGTGGAATGAAAAGTAAGGCTGGTTTTCAGTAGAATTAAAGGAAAAACAAGCAGATAAAACTCCTAGGTGCTGGATGATGCAGCGAACAGGAATGGGAGAGTTCTTGGTTCCTTGGAGGAGTCTTTTACTTTGGATTGATGACATTTGATTTACCTGTTTGCAGTGAGGTTATGTCTGTGTGATTCGAGTTATGATACTAAAATGATAGAGAATTGACTTTTACTAACTCTGTAATATACATCATTCATCTTACAGTCACAAAAGAAAAAGTTGCCAGCGTCGCTGGAGAAGGAGGAGTTGAAAACACATCTATCAGCATTTTTTAACCTTCCCAGGATCACACTGAACTTTGTGCAGCAGTAGGAGCTCAATGTTCCTGTGAAAACTGAGTGGAAAGGTGTGATTGTGTCACAATTTCAATGAGATGCCAAGTCTGCATTTTACTGGCAAAAAAGAAATATGAGAGGACAGGTAATAAGAATGTACAAATTCATGAGGCCGAGTACTAGGCCTAGAAGAGATTGTTACAATGTACTGGTGAATAGCAAAAAAAAAAAAAAAATACTGATGTCACTTTTTGTTGCTTAAGAATTTTATACATGTAATCATTTTGCTCAGAACCACATATTTTGCTCCTCTCCAATTCCTTCCCTCTCTACCTCTCCCACTTTTTCCTCTCAACTACATTTTTTTTTCAGCGACTGAGTCTACTTATTGCTTCATGTGTATGAATAGGTTTAGGGCCATCTGCTGGAAGATGGATAAGTACATGCTCAGTAGAAAACTAACTCTTGCTTCCCCAGTGGTCATCAATTATGCAAGAACTACACAAGAAGAAACCACCCGAATCTCAGCATGTGTGATGGAGGGGCTTATGAGGCTTGATACCTAAATAATTTAAAATATAACGCTTGTGTGGAACAATGACCAAATTTTGTGAATCTATATAAATGGGGGAATGAACATATGTATGTGTACATGAAGATTTATTTAATAATTTGTTTATTTATATAAGTTACCTCTATGTAGCCCTAGTTGGCTTAATCTCACTTTGTAGACTAGACTGGCTTCAAACTCACTGAAAATTTTCTGTCTGTCCTTAGTTCAAGGATTGCAGATGTGTGCCACCACATCTGACTTGAACATGCATCTACTTAAAATATTATTATTATGTGAACATGCAAAACATATCTCAAGATATTAAATAATACATTTAAATACTGTTTAATTGCAGATGAGAACTTGGAAAAGTGAGGCAGAAAAGTACCCTACACAAATGAAACATGGTGTACAATAGGCTAATATGAATCCATTTTAATGATAATTATCAAGAAGAAAAGAGGCACATGATTACTTAAGCTAGACATTAATATGCCTAACTAAAATCTTGTATTCACACCTAGTGAATTTTTTTATCTGAAGCTAAAGCTCACCCTTGTACAATAAAAAGACACACCAAAAATAAGTTTCATTGTGGGTGTTGTTGTTATACATGAAGGTTGAATAATGGAAGGACATTAAGTAAAAAGAAATTTCAAAGACACAGAGCAATGGATATAGATGACACATCTATATAGTAAAAATATGTCATATAAAACTCATTACATTAATTTAGAGTATATTCTAAACTTTTGTCACCTCAAGGTGGGAAGAGATGATGTCTTATTTTCTCAAATCACATAGAAATTTCTTAAATCATTACAATGATGTGCTCATATATAAGCTTTGTAAATTTCTGAAGGAAAATCTTGTATTTTGTAAAGAAAAATTGTAGCTTTAAATATATGGACTGGTAAGTTAATAAGAGGAAGCTGCATGTGACTTGATTCTTCTATGAGGCTCAACTAAGCTTTTGCATTTTTAGTAGAAAAAATAATTGATCTACAGATAAATATATTTATTTTTTCTAAATTATTCCACTGTTGAAAACAGAACATGAAGTCCGGTTAAAACATAAATGAGTAATAACTTCATGAACAGTGGTCTTGGTGAATGACATGATGTTCTTAGGCAGGCTTGCACCCAAGTTAACTTGAACCCACATTTTATTGCAATCCATTTTCATCAGAGTGCTTCTTTTTCTCTACAATATGCTGCATAGGACCACCTTATTAATTTTCTTTTGTATTTTTCTAATTTTGGAATTCTATGTCTGGCCCCCAAACGGTCATCAGCTACAGAGACCCAGCTTAAGTATCAATTCCGCTCTTACTCTGTGATGATCTGAGACTCTCTAATCAACCCCTCTTTTGAAAACTCACACCCTCTGTCTTCTATTACAGAAAAGTATGCATATTTCAGTCTCTACTGCTAGACTCTACGTCTTTCAGGGCAGAGGTTACATCTTAACTCCTTTAAATCACTATAGAAAAAAAAAAAAACTTTGGCGTAAGGGTGCCCTGAGTATAACTCCGTGTTCTCATTTCACTCTGTTCTGCAGCACAGATTTCAAAAAGATGGTGGTGACAAGAAGTGGATTTGTGAAATTTCTTAATGCCACATTGTCAGAGATAAAATGAGAGCTGTGATCATTTCTTATGCTGTAGCTGTAGAGACGAACTAAAATCATATTTCCATGTCCGATCGCCAATGAAATGTCAAGAGTGATTAAGAACATATCTGTAAAAGCACTGAGGTAACATTGTGACCTTAACGATTTGTAAACTGACTACTCTTTTTTGCTCCATTTACTTTTTACATACTTCTTATTTTCTCATATTTATGGTACAAACTTACTATCAGATTTAAAAAGCTTTGTAGTGTTTAAGTTGTGTGCTGAACTTCCAACTTATGCAGAGACTGGTGTTCCTCAAATGCTGGAAAAAAAATCCCTGTTAAGAGTGAGGATTGATTTTCTTTCTGGTATAGGGAGAGAAGCACAGAAAAGAGATGTCTAGAAAATATGTGCATGTTTTGGAGATAACAGCAAATGTAGCATGATCTTATGAACAAATGAGCATGGAGACCTGAGGATCCAATTAGCTGCAATAGCAATACCTGGATCCTGGAGTGCCCTGTAGAGCACAGGGTGTCCTGGTAGTTAGAGGTGACACTCATTCTTCAGAGACTGTAAACAGATTGTAAAAATATAATTGATTCAAAGTTATAATCCTTATAGAAAAATGTTGACAGTGTTTCTGGTGCTAGCTTAGGTTGACTCTGCCTTTCCTGTTTGGTCCAAATGAAGGCTGTGATTTTTATGGAACTGTCCTCTTTTAAAATTGTTTACATGACACCGAGCGTCAGGCAATCTAGCCAGTTTGTCCTCTATGAAAGAAAGTCAGTCAGTAACAAAGGGCTCACAGGTTTGATTTAAGGACATGAATTAATGAGTTATGTATTCAAATGGTTGGGATATGGGAATGTTGAATGCTGGTACAGAAGGATGTAGTCAAGGAATTAGATAGTTATTAATTTTCAGTTTAATGGTTAAAAGTAAACAAAAATGGAATATGGAATAGGGAGGTGCATGACTGTTACCCCCCAGGACTTGGAAGGTGGAGTCAGCAGATGAGAAGTTCCCTGTGCTTGCTTTGGCAGCACATATACTAAACCTGGAAAGATAGAGATGATTACATGATTAGCATGACAGGAAAAAAACAGAAGTGCCCAGCCATCCTGTGCTACATAACAAGTTTAAGGCCGGGCTGGGCTACACCAAACTCACTCCGAATAAAAATAAACCAGTTACATGATGATACATGGCAGATGGGTTAACAGAGGAATTTAAGGTGACAGCGTATGTAGTTTCTCCCTAAAATTGTAAACACAAGAGGGAAAGACAAAGCATCTTTGTATTGGTCAAACCTGAACTTGTTCATGGTCTGAAGGGAAAAGGATCACCATTTATATGGTTTTGTTTTCATGGCTGATGAGGCTTTTATCACTCAGGAAGAATAGCTTTGTCCTAAGTGTAACATCTGTAGAAGAACTTCATGTGAGGAAAATCAGGTGCTACACCTGCCATCTACCTGCATGAGATGCTGGAGAGTAGTCCAGAGCAGATGCAGAGCAACATTTAGTATATCCATGGATTACTTTCCATAGCTGTTCTTCCTTATGACACATACCTTGGAGCCATGAAACTGCTAACAAACTGCCACTCTGCAGTGGAAATACCCATTTCCTTGTAGAGGAAGTGGCTTCAAATTTGAATGCATGCCAATTAAAATATCGACTAAAACCAGTGATAGAATTCTATGTCGAAACAGGAATATTTTGATGTGTAGTTTTCTTTGTGAATCTGAACACAGACAGGAGGATTCTTCCAGCTACATGCTGTTTTCCATGATAAGAGTATGCAGCAAAACTGACAATATGTTAATTTTTTGTCTTTGATTAATTGTTTATTACAGAGATAACTTAATTTACAGGAGTTTTCCCTAGGGAGGAACATGAGCATGAAAGTTATTCATCTATAAAAAAGAATATAATTAGATGAATTATCAGAGAAGGTAAGATTAGAGATCATCCTGCTAAATAATAAAAGCCAGACTCAGGAACACCAATACTGAATGTTTTCTCTCATCTGTGATCCTAGATTTTATATAGATACATAAACGTGTGTGTGTGTGTGTGTGTGTGTGTGTGTGTGTGTGTGTGTGTCTTCATTTATACTTATACACACATGTAAAAGCAGAAGGGATTATTGGGAAGCAGTGAGAATAACCAGGGTGGGAAGGCTATCAGGGATAAATATGGTTACAGTACATGATATAATGTTTAAAATTGCCTTTATGAAAGCCAACACTACATACACTGAATATATTCCAATAAAAAGCGATTGAAAAATAAAACTCAAGATATATAATGCAAAGTTGTGTGCTCTATTAGAACTGCAGTTCAATATGATACATTTTAAATTTCTTCTAGAATATGTACAAAATTGGGAAAGCTCCTCTGGGTATACATTTAAGATGAGGTAGAACCAGACCAAAGAACTCCATGAAACACATATTACTATATGTTTTATGTCAGGGTAGCTTAAGCCAGGACATGAAAACTTTTTTTTAAAAGTTATTTATTTTTATTTTGTGTTTATGGATGTTTTGCTTGCATGTAGGTCTATGCACCATGTGCCTGCAGTGCCCACAGATGCCAGAACAGGACATTGGATACACTAGAACCAGAATTGCCCATGGTTATGAAGCCACCGTGTAGGTGCTGGGAACTGAACCTGGGTGCTCTGCAATAACAAGTATGCTTGACCCTTGAACCAAATCTCCAGTCCCCAGAAATACCATTTTATTAGATATATTTTATTTTAAGCCTGTAAGTAGACCTTTGTTGTCATAAAATTCCTCTAAATACATTAATGTTATTCTCTTCTTTTTTAGTGAAATATGATAAGTGTAGTACAGTAGAGAACATAACATATTATCATTTCATGAGATGACTCAGTGGTTAAGAGCCTTTGCTGCTCTTCAAAGAGTACTTAAGTTCAGTTCTCAGCACCCAACATTGGCAGCTCACTGCCTATCAGTTCTGCTCCACGAGATCCAATGCTATCTTCTGGCCTTGTGGACAACTGCACACACTTACACACACACACACAGAGGGAGAGAGAGAGAGAGAGAGGTAGACTGAGTTTTCCTGTCTCTCCCGCCAGTTTCCAATTATCCACTCAGGCTTAATATTACTTATTGATGCTCAACCAATAGCTCAGGCTTGTTACTAGCTAACTCTTACACTTAAATTAACCTATGTTTATATCTATGCTTTGCCACATGTCTCATGGCTTATTACCTCATTTTCTATATGTGTATACTGCTTCCTCAGGTGGCTGGCTGGCATCCTCTCTGACTGTGCCTTCTTCTTCCCAGAGTCCTTTGTTTCTGACTGTCCCACCTATACTTCCTGCCTGGCTACCAGCCTGTCAGCTTTTTATTAACCAATGAGAGTAATACATATTCATATTATTATTGTATAGAAGGATTATTCTACAGCATTTCTCCCTTTTTGTCTAATTAAAAAAGGTTTTAACTTTAACATAGTAAAATTATATACAACAACAACAGTTATCAAGTAAGAATTACAGTTACAATATCCAATCTATTGGTATTTGGCAAAATTAGAGGAAATATTCTATAGATAAGAATATTATCTTGGTGAGTCTAAAGTTTTATACCTAATTTCCTTTCTATCATAAGTGAGGAAATCTATCAGCTTAACTATTTAGTCTTTTACCACATCAAAGATCCCAGGAAGGGATCCAACTCTGGCCTATAGTCATAGCATATCTGACAGTCTTTCTTGTGAAGCAGACAGCTTTGAAGGACTGTCCTACCTTGTCTTGGCAAAGTTTGGCAGTCATTGTTTTTGCATCCTCCTTGTCCAGTTTGAACAGTAACTGTCAGCAATTCAGGCTAGGGCAGTTTCTTTGCCGACATGACTAGCTTTTGCCATAAAAAAACAAACTCCATATGGAGTTTCTTTGATGCCCATAATCCTCTTTGAAATAGACTGGTGCTGCCAGCAGCAAATGTATCTCACTGTCATGAAAAGCCTTAGATTATTAAACATATTAAATCCCATATTCTGTAGGTCTTTAAAGTGTTTGAAGGCCATCTAACTATCTAAATATATCTGTATATGACCTTGAAAACATACCTAATGTGACTATAAGTTTGATATTATAGATGACTATTAATCTGTATTTCTTAATCATATATCACATTTTTAAATAAGCCACATAAACATGAGTAGAAATATACACACACTATAACAAAATTAACTTTAAATTTGTATCAATAAACTAAAATCAATACCAATGAAAAATATTCAAGATTAATGGTTGTTTTTTGGATTAAAGTATATTTAATAATACACCCCTTTATCCTATCATTTCTGTATTCCTTTTTCTCTTCAGAAAGAGATCCTTGAATATAATCTCCTTTGTTTAGCTTTTTTCCTGATCATTACCAATAACAACTTGTAACCACCTCCCCTTAAATGATAATAAATATCTATAATCCATTTTTGGGGAGGGAATGTGGGTGTAGTTTTCTAGACTACTTCCTGTTGATTGGGGGTGCTGGTAATCTTTAGGGGACCCTGAGAAAATTTAGGATTGTGGCTAAGTCTTGGCTGGAGTAGTTTGTGAGGCTGGAACATCTCAGCCAGAAGCCTTGAAGCTGTTTTTGATGAAGAACTCCTCTGACTCTGTCTTCTTTCTTTCCATCATTCTCAGTTTGGCTTTCCTACCTAACTTCCTGACTGGCTACTGGCCTGTCAGGCTTTATTAACCAATGCGAGTAATACATATTGACAGTGTACAGAATAATTATTTTACAGGTGACACACACACACACATACACACACACACACACACACAGAGAGAGAGAGAGAGAGAGAGAGAGAGAGAGAGAGAGAGAGAGAGAGAAAACTCCATATCAATACCAGGAAGGGTTGGACAAGGCTCATGAAAAGCAAACTTGACTTCTTGACTTCACTGGAAACTTGACCATTGTGCCAGATTTCCCCACCTTCAACATCATTTGCTAGAAGAATACACATTTCTGAACATAGGGCAGGATTCTTAGTATGGTACATCCAGGGCTAAGCCTGTCCCACATGCTGTGACTAGTAGCAATTATATTACACATATAATAAGCACTGTCTAAACAGTATTCCACTGTCAGGAATCCAAATATTGCTAGAATTTTCTATGTTATAGATTACTTGTAGTGTCTTTATTGGTATGCACAATTTTGTAATCTAAATATTGTCAAACGATTATAGGTAGAACACATACATATTTACCAAACACAAAACTAAATGGAAATATCTATCTAATTCTCTTGGCAATAGCTACCAGAATTTTAACTGACAAGTCATCATAAATACATCCAGAGCTATTGATAAGTGACCAACATTTTATTAATTCTCACTTGCTGTGGATATCGTTCTGTATAAATAAAACACTGATTGCCCAGTGGCCAGACAAGAAGTATAGGCAGGACAAGGAGAGAGAGAATTCTGGGAAGTGGAAGGCTGAGTGGGACAGACTGCCAGCTGCTGCCATGACAAGCAACATGTGAAGACGCTAGTAAGCCACGAGCCACGTGGCAAGGTATAGATTTATAGAAATGGATTTATTTAAGATATAAGAAGAGTTAGCAAGGAGCCTGCCACAGCCATACAGTTTGTAAGCAATATAAGTCTCTGTGTTTACTTGGTTGGGTCTGAACAGCTGTGGGACTGGCGGGTGACAGAGATTTGTCCTGACTGTGGGCCAGGCAGGAAAACTCTAGCTACACTCATTCTTAATAGCTTGTTTTTCCTGACTAATAGTCAACAAATTTGCAAAGAAAGCAGTTATGTTTTTGAGAAGTTGAATATTAATTGGACCTTAATTTCCAGTATCCTCCTCATGACTCATAGGGAAGCTGAGAGGCATGCATGGTATAAATGGAGGCCAAGTGTTGTTTATCATGAGGTGAACACTAAAGGAGAGACACCATGTCTCTGAGCCATGTATTGACTAACCACCATGGCCAGCATTCTAGCATGCATAGGGGATAGTAGTGTGTCAGTATAGTGTGCTTTTCTGAAAAGAAGTAACATTTTAATTGGGCATTCAAATTTCAAGTTTGAGGCACTCTATATCCATTGAGCTGCTTTAGTTAGGAGTAAGAATTAAAAATAGTATTGAATAGTTATATGAAACGCATATGTGCATGTGTTTTGGGGGAACTGTGTTCTTTTCCATGTGCAAGGTAAGCCTCCACATACACACCTCAGGAATATATATTTCTCTCTAGATGCATGACACCATGTTCAGTCATAAATATTTATAAATATATCTGAAGTAACATGCTGGAAATCTCTGCTCCACCCTCCCACTTCCCCTATTCCAGACCCCTCCCCTCAGAATGCCCACCAAGGGTTCGCTCCTCCCGGGGAGCTGCTCAAAGACCATGCCTACAGGGTATTTAAGGCCCCCTCCTTGGGAGCAGCCTTGTAGTTTCCTCTCTTCCCCTGAGACCACCCAGGGATGCTTTGCTCATTAAATCTGGACTATTAATTCGGTTTCATTTGGCTTATTGCATCAGCGGAGTTACTCACTACTAGAGATTTCCATAATACTTACAAAATAGTTGTGTTAACCATTTAAAAACATTGCATGTCAATTTGACAGTTTTAAGAACACAGGCAATCTTATCTTTCATACACCCTGTCGATGTTGATAGATGGTTCTGTTCTCACACAAGAGGCAATTGGTTGACAATGACAGAAGGGGGAGGGATTTGGAAATTTACCTTTTCTATTTAGGCCTAGGATTAAGATATTTCCTGTGAGTCCAGTAGTAAAAATTTATTCCTCCCAGCGTAGTGCTTAGCTGTTCCAGCTTTGACTTGGAAGTACTACCCCCAGTGAAGCCTCCAATAACTGTCACACCTACCTATAACTGGCGCCTGAGGTGGAGCTGAGACAGGAAGGAGCCCTTAAGACCTGAGATCCAGATGTGCCAGCTCTCTTGGTTCCTGGTGATCCTGGATGCTGGATGAGAGATTGAGCTGAGTTCTCCAGAGAACCCAGCTGGACTGCACCTCACCTCTCCCAGATCCTATAACCAACCCCTTTACTATCTGTAAGTTACCCCCCAAAATAAACCTCCTTTATAACTATGTAGAGTTGCCTTAATAAATCATCCAATATCCCAGTATTCACAAACTTTTTCCTTAGCACATGTTTTTGTGGCTTTTGCTGGGCCAGGCAGATCTCTAACTGTACAACAGCCTAAGGAAGTTAGATAACCTTTTGCTTTTATTCAAGAAAAGAAAGAAAAATGAAACTGGATTTGATACTCCCCAGTGACATTTCCATTCATAGCATAGACTCACAATTTTTGACAAGCTTGTATCTGAGTTTTGCTCTTCTCTTGTCCTGGGGTGACCCAGTTCAGTCCCACTGAAGTCCCAATGCTCCACAAATAGGTTTATCTTGAGCATTGACCTCTTTTCTGAACCAGAGATTTAGAGAACATTCAATGGCTTGACATCTAACTTAATGTTTCTTAGACGGTTTACACTTAGCTTAATGTCAGGATGAAACGTCATTCAACCCATCTCCCACCTCCTCCCTACCAATAAATGTATTCATTTCAAACTGTATCTCACATGCATCCATTTCCCTGCAGTCCCTTGATACCTATCTTGGTCCAGATCATGACAGTTTCTTACTTGAAGTATTTATCTCCAGTGGTGCCTGTGTCTGACCCCATTTCACATCCACAAAAGACAGCACTACCCTCCTAGCTTCTCTTGGCTTAGGTTCTTATTTCCATGTGTTCTTTTTTATTCAGTAGCCTGTCATTACAAGTCCTTTGTTCCTCCACCCCCATATCATGCATTCTTATTTTCTGTTTCCATCAGTTTCTAGAGTAAGGCTTAGTAGAAACAAGCACCAAATAAATATTTTGAGTAAATGATTGTATAATTGACATTAGATAGAATAATTAGTATGTCAACACGCCAAGAGTCTCAATGGAAAAATTGAGGTTAATCCTAAAGCCAATATTACCTAATACACTTTTATATTTTCCATCATTTTAGTTTTATATAATAATCCAGCTATTTAAGACTTCTAAATGCATGTACTGGGGATAAATTGATAAATACAGAGAAACAAATGTAAATTATATGCTTGATCTCTACTTTGTATGTACATGCATTTAATCCTGTGTGATTGCTAGTCAAATCATCTCTTTGTGTTACTTTAACTGAGGTAGTCACTTAGCATCTAATCACTAACTCATGTAACTGGCCAGGCTGCCTCTAGCTGAGCAATCAGACTGTGTTCACATACAGAACTTTGACATGCTACAGCTAAGAGTTTCTGCAAATGGCAGAGAAGTGACTAAAATTGGGTTAGTGAGTATACTGAGTCTTATTATTTTTAAATCTTGTGTGTGTGTGTGTGTGTGTGTGTGTGTGTGTGTGTGTGTGTGTGATCAGAACAAACACTTTTCTGACAAGTGCTGTATTTCCAGTATTCTGACTGACACAGTGCAGGAATCTCTAGGGAGGGCTAAACTTTTGGTCAAAAGAAATGCTTTTGGTTCCATTGGTGGCCAAGCCCCAGAATGGAGAGTGGCTGATACCAGGATCCTGGCATGGTATCAGGGCTTTTTTTCTAGCAAGCGTGCTGGAGACTGAAGTACAGATTCTTGGAATGACTCTGCAGGAGATGGTTCCGTGTTGATGATCTTTGTGAACAAAGTTATACTCAATGAGAAGAAAAGTATTAACACACCCCCAATCCTACCAAATCCATCCATTGTGTCATTTCACTTAGTAACATCATCATTATTTAGTTTCATTTAAAGATGATAATGAGTGTTACTATTCTAAGGATTGGAAGCCTTTGCATAGTTACCAAATGAAAGATCCACAATGATAGTCTTAATATTTTCTTGAGAAAACTGCACTATGAAATAACAAACATGATGTGGATTTAGCAGGAAGTACCTTATTCATTCATATATGCAAATAGATGAAAATGGTGAAGCAATACTTATTTTCAAGATAAATAAGATTATGGATAGTTTAAATGTTTATTGTTTTGCTCACTTATAAAGTCTAATTTTAAATCATAATTTCGTTTATTAATTTATAATGTTTAATCAGTGGAGATTCAGCTTAATTTGAAATATTTTCTTAATTCATAAGCAATAGATGTATAATTCCTTTTCCCTATCCTCTTTCAGAGAACACGGGATATAAAACATAGCTTAGCTCCTTCAAAGAAGCAAGTACATATTTTAATATTCTACAAATAATCCAAGTGGAAAGCCATGAATCGTATAGTGCAGTAGCATTTTTTTTCTCATAAAATGGTCTAACATACTTCATAGCTATGGAAAGACTGAAAATTCAATTCAGTTTAGCCTAAAGTTATTTCCTTCTATTCAGCATCGGGCACATGGTATTTCTAAGCCTAAAATTAAATTACATTTTTTTCTTCCCCTAGCTTCTCACTAATGTGTCTGAACTGAAACAATTATGTTAAAAACACGAATTTCCTTTTGTTCGGAAACTCACGTGACTTCTAATAGCATTAACTACACATTAACGCTGGTGATCTCAGGCTCTGCAGAGCAGGAAGGTGTCAGATCTGGTTCTGAAGTGTCTCCCAAAGGCTGAGGTATTAAAACCCAAGTTTGAATAGGCTTTTGGGAAATGGTGGGATCTTTAGTGTGGCCTAGTGTAAGGAAGAGGATCATGGGAGCAAAGTCAGCAAAAGGAATTGGGATGCTGCCCCTCTTCTTACCCAGCTACTACTACAAGCTCTCCCACACATTCCTGTCAATGACTGACAAGAGATAGGAGTCCAGACATTATAGTAAATATTAATGATAGAGTTTTTTGTGGCTAGGGAACAAATATGCAAGTATTTACCCCAAAGCTTGTTAGGAGAGAATTGGAATGAGTAGATATGCAGCTAAGAATGTAAAATCAAATGTAGCAAATATTGGAGATGAGCTGAAGAGAGTTAAAAGCTGTTCTCTAACTCAGGAGTAGTAGATTTGTTACTGCAGAAGATCACCCAAATTGGGGCTGGAGAGATGGCTCAGTGGTTCAGAGCACTAACTGCTCTTCGAGAGGACTTGGGTTCAATTTCCAGCATGCACATGGTATCTCACAACTGTCTGTAATTCCAGTTCCAGGGTACCTGGTACCCATGGCAAAAACATCAATTCATATAGTAAAAATAAATAATTTAGAGAAGATCACCCAAATTGTAGATGAGAGAAAAGGTATAAGGCACAGGAGTAACAGCTTTAGCAGGATATCAAGAGTCTTTAGAGAAGGACAGTATTGAGGGTAAGTTTATGGAAGTGTTCAACGTGATGCAGGTGATAAAGTCATGGTCAAGGATGGTGAGGAGGAGGGAAGAAAAGAGAAAAGAGAAAGAGTAGAGGAAAACAAAAGAATAGGAACATGCAGTAGGCAGAGTGGGGAAATCTCACAAAGAGATGCTTATGAGATTTCCGTAGGAAGGTGGATCCTGATGCAGGACAGGATACAATGACAGTGCCCAGGACGAAAAGGTGCGCAAATGGAAGATGTTACTGAGTCCATAATAATGTAGAGATTTAAAAACATCATGTTTGTCACAGCAAAGTGAAATGAACTTGTTTGGCATGTCAACTTCCAGTAGTTTTGTGTTGTTTTTATTAAGAGGCTCTAAATAGTGGAGAGGCGACAGCCTGTATGTCAGAAGTACAGGAGAAAGTCAGATTTGTAGTTGGGGAAGGAAAGAATTTAGATGTCAGTTTAAAGAAGATTGACAAAAAAGCCAAAAAAAAAAAAAGTATTAAAGGAAATAGCCAAGAAAATACATGTGAGAATAAGGGTTCATTTTTCTTTTAAAATAAAATTGAAATGTCCTCAATGGAAAGAACAAGATTGAGAAAAGCAAAGATATGTTGTTGATGGACAAGGTCACTAAGGAAGAATGTGACGCTGGTTACCTTTGCACAGTGCAAAAGATTAAAATTAAATCAATTCAGAAAAAAATGAGAAGAAAGTGAAAAAAATTGAAAAATAACTTGGATAAATATTTACTGTTTTAAATATGGGACAAGACAAATAATGTGATTTTAGAGGATAGTAATGAGCCAACTTTCATCTACATGGGCCTCTCTTCGAGGAATGTAATGGAACTGTTGTACCAGGCTTTTTCTTTTCTGCCACCAACCAGCTCCCAAATCATGACATGGAGATTTGTTATTGGTTTTGAATGCTCAGCCTAGCTTAGGCTCATTTCTGGCTAGCTCTTTTAACTTAAATTAATCTGTTTCTTTTTAGTTACCTTTTGCTTGGGGCTTTTTACCTTTCTTCCTTTCTTTCTGTATAACTTAATTTCATTGCTTCTTGAGTCTGGCTGACTGGGGGCTGCCTAGCTTCTCATTCAGGGCATCTCCCTCTTTCTTTTTTGGGGGAATATTATTTTAAGGTGTGTTACTTTTGTTTATGTTGCATTTGTTTAACTCTGTGAAGTTGTGTTACTGTGCCTGTCTAAAACACCTAATGGCCTAATAAAAAGCCGAACAGCCAATAGCAAGGCAGGAGAGAGGATAGGTGGGGTTAGCAGGCAAAGAGAATATATAGAAGGAGAAATCTGGGAGGAGAAGAAGAAAGAAGTAGCTGGAGAAAGAGGACTCCATGGGCCAGCCACCCAGCTACACAGCAAGCCATGGAGCAAGAAACAAAGAAAGTATACAGGGATAGAAAAGATAAAAATCCCAGAAGCAAAAGATAGATGGGCTAATATAAGTTAGGGAAAGCTAGAAATAAGCCAAGCTAAGGCTGAACATTTATAATTAAGCATAAGCCTCCATGTGTGATTTATTTGGGAGCTAAGTGGCAGGCCCCTTAAAAGAGTAAAAACCCCCAACAACACTACTCCTTTTTCTCTAATTCTTCTCATTCTTTCTGAGCCTAGATTTTGCCTCCTATTTATTCTCTCTGTCTGTCAGCCCTGCCTATCCTTTCTCTGCTGAGCTATTGGCTGTTCAGCTAATTTTTAGACCAATCGGGTACCTTAGGCAGGTAAAATAAGTGCAACATATTTTTACATAATTGAACAAATGCAGCACAAACAAATGTAACTCATCTGAACATAGTTAAAATAATATCCCACAGCAACTGTATCTACAAAGAAGATATAATATAAGGATGAAATTAGTCACCAGTTTCATTGTGGGATGACATTTAATTCAGCCCATGTGTAAAAGAACAACCATAATAATTAAGGGTTCAAGATATAGCTTGCTAAATGGCTGCTATTATAAAGCATCCAGTAGTTTCTCATACCTCTAGTTCCCTAGCTTCTCCCTCATAGCTCACATGTACAAAGTAAATATCTCATTAGATCTGGCTAATACATTTTAATCAAGCTTACACACCAGGCTGGATTTCACCAGTGTAAGGATTTGTACTCAGTAGGAACCAAAATGATTTACACATCAGTTGATGGAATCAAGGTCCACAGAATAATGTCTGAATGTTGAAATAAACTGAAGTCCAGCCAATTGCTATGATTGGAGACCACATGGAAGTGAAGGTGGATGCAGATGTGGAGGTATTTCAGATACAGAAAGACTGAACACTGTTAATTAGAGTCTTTTACTTAGTATTTGTATCTGTGCATGAATGCCTGCCCCTGAGCAGGGTTTCCCAGGATGAGACAGACACACTGAGCAACAGTGTCAGAATGCAATGTGATTAGGAGCCTAGAGACATAAGCAGGCATTGCATGTAGGCAGAGGCAGGGAGGAAAGAGGAAGAAGACAAATTGACCAAGAATGTGCATAGGGAATTAGTTTTAATACATGTATTCCCAAAGTTGAGTTAACACCATAATTTGAATTTTTTTTCTTTTTTTTGTTTTTTTGAGACAGGGTTTCTCTGTGTAGCTTTGTGCCTTTCCTGGAACTCACTTTGGAGACCAGGCTGGCCTCGAACTCACAGAGATCTGCTTACCTCTGCCTCCCGAGTGCTGGGATTAAAGGCGTGAGCCACCACCGCCCGGCTCATAATTTGAAATATTAATCTAACTTTCTGAACTGTTGAACTTACAGGCAACAGGAAATGTCACACATGAAAGTTTTGTTTAAGGAGGGTTTTGATGTTGGCTTGACCTGGTCTCCATAGTGAAATTTTATTTTGAGTGATTCCCTGAAAGAGACCCCTCTCTCTGTGTATCTCTCTTTGTCTCTCTGTCTCTGTCTCTGTCTCTGTCTGTCTCTCTCTCTCTCTCTCACACACACACATACACACACACACACACCCCGAGAAACTGTATAGCTTTGGTGATTTTACAGTCATAATTCTCATAATTCTTTCAAATATGTAATAATGATGGATAATAGATTTATACATAAGTATGAATGGACATATAAATGTGTAGAGGTATATAATCTACATAGACAGTGAGAGAAGTTAACAGTTCTAGCTTTTATTGCCTCTATATATATGTACAAAAGTCTATCACAATTTTTTTAAGAATAGTCATTACATATTACAATTATGTACATGTTTTTGAGACAGAATCTCATGGGATAGCCAAGACTGTCCTCAAATTCATGGTGATTTTCCTTGGCAATCTCAGAGGTATGAGCCAACATGCCAGGCACATGTACTTTTAAAAGCAAATAAAGGTTACAATTGTGTGGGTAGAATTTTCAAAGAACTTAAAATTCCAAAGAAATGTCATGCTTATTTTGCTGTTGGACTGTGGTATATTCCCTAGGCCTCCGCAAGCACTTATCTTTTGAGGAATTCCTTAACCATCTTGTTTTACTCACCTTGTTTTCAAATATTTTACCAATGGAAAAGCAGCATAACTTGTGCTATGCAGGCTTGTGTTCTTGAGAGTGAGTTGACGACATTGTGAGGATCCATGTCATCAATAATTGACTAAAGTGGCCTGTCTCCTCACCCACGTGCTCAGTGATATGTGCCACTTGACAATGTATTATTAAAGTCCCATTATACCTTTGATGCACTGGGACAGAGTGTCACTGGAGTTCTTCCATGAGTGACATATTTCTCCTTTGTAGCTTTGCAAAAGTCAAAGCATGCTGTTGAAAACCAGTCTATGTGCCTTTTTAAGAGAATGACACCAAATTTTGAAAGTTAATATTTTTAATATTGCATTGTATATTTTACTTCTAAAAGTCCATATGTTTCAAGCTAAAAAAGAATGCATACTTTGGAAAACTATCCTCATGAGTAAAATATCCTTTTATATAATTGTCAATGTTTGTTTTGTTTAGTACATTATTTACTTAGGTAGTTCTATGATGTGACTTCTTTCTCCTTTACTATATTTAAATATAAGTACATCTTATTTCCCTGTCCCTTTCTCATGTACCCCCTTTGCTTTCTCTCTCAAATTCATGGCACACACACACACACACACACACACACACACACACACACACACACATATATATATTTCTAAACAATAAATGGAACCTGCTCTGTCCATTTAGTGTTACCTGCACATATATAATTTTTCAGCAGCTCTCTGGAAAACATATAACTGTTTGAGGGGCTGATCCCTGGGGTAGGACTGTTCATCACACTCTCAGCATTCTTTTGTTGCCTGTAGTTCTTGTTTAGGGTTGGAGTCCTATGAGATTCATCCTTTCCATGTTATTATAGGTGTGTTTCTTGAGCATGTCTTGTTTAGCTAGCCATGTTGTTGGAACTTCATGTATCACTTCTCTGAAATTTCTAGAAGACACACTCCCAGAGTGTGTCTCTGTTGCTCTGGCTCTTCGAATCTTTTTGCCACCTCTTCTGAAATGTTCCCTGAGCTTTAGGTACAAAAGTTGTGTTGTAGACATATCAGTTGGGATTGGGCACCACTGAATACATATCACATGCTCTCTGCATTTTGATCAGGTGTAGTTTTCTGTAAAGGTCTCTGTCCATTGCAAAGAGGCATTTCTTTAATGACAGAAGAGAGCTAGAGTTACCCAAGGGTATAAAGATAAGTATGTAGATGTAGTTCATAATTATACTGGTTTGATAAAGTGGTGATTGTAGATTCTCCAAGAATCATAACTAACCCCAGAGAGTTGGCTAGGTTTCCAATACCAGGCATGATTTCTCTTTTGCTGAGTGAGCCTTATATGTAATTAGAGAGCTGTTGGTTACCACCAGTATATGTGTGCCACTCTTGCACCCTTAGGTTTATCAGGCTATGCTAGCCCTTGTAGTTCATATAGATGGCTGAGTAGATCTATGGGTGCTCCCCACTCCTGGAAGTTTGCATGACGCTGTCTGGTTTCATGAAAGCTAGTCTTCAAGGAGGAGGCATTCAAGTTAGATCCATCTATATTTTATTAGTCCCATATCTGAAGATCCTGGTATCTTCAGCAACAGCCAAATATGAGAAACTCACAGCTCAACAGCACAAGTGTGAAAAGGGTAACCCTCATTAACTGTTGGTGGGTTTGCCAACCAGTCCATTCCTTTGGGAAATCAGTAAGGGGAGGTGTCAAGAAGCTAAAAATAAATCTACCATAAGACCCAGGTAAAGCAGAAGCCCAAAGGACTCAACATCTTACTTCAAAGATACTTGTTCAGCTATGTTCATTGCTGTTTCATTCGCACTGTCTAGGGAATGAAAATAACTTAAATGTCCTTTGACACATGAATGGATAATGAGTATGTGTTACATATTCAATATAAAACAATATTCAGATGTAAAGAAAAGAGAAATCATGAAATTTGAAGGTAAATTGATAGAACTAGAATAGATCAAATTGAGTGAGGTAACTCTTACCCAAAAAGACAAACTTCCCTTTTTCTCTCTCATTGAAACTACTTGCTTCAAATCTTCTAATGTAAGTACATATCCTGGATAGACCTAGCTTACAAAAATGTGGGGATTTTGTGTTGTAGTGAGTGAAAGCAAAGCATTCTGGGAGAGTATAATATGTATGTCCTATCATTTTTAAGGATTACAGATTGGTGGCTGATTATTGGAACTGCTCAGAGAATTATTTAAGATTAAGAATCAGAGAAGAACCATCACATAGTGGCAGAGAAAGTATAGAGTTCAATAATGGGCATTGCATAAATGTCCAGAGATTGACTGGCCAAACATCTAAATTTTTGTACAGGTCTGACAGACACTAAGACAACTGTTGAGTTGATAGAGTTGACTGAGTCTTTTTGAGACACTCAAATTTAAATTATTTGAGGTCGAAATACTTAATGCAAAAAAATATCAAAATAAAAAACTGTACAATATATTCTCTCATGACAAGAGTTGAGGGGGTGGCATGAAACCCTTTCTGAGTGAGTGTGCCAAGGCTCATGGTTCCACAACAAATGCCTTTGGCAGGGATATGCCTGTAAAATCTACAAAGGCAGTGTATTTAAGAGACTGCCTATACTTATTATCTGTCATAAAAGGTCAAGGCTCAAGTGGATCAAGTCAAAAGACAATTACCTTGAAATTGGTAAAGGTCAGAAATCACAATTAGTAGATGAAACAGACAGGGGAGTACGTAATAGACTCTAGGCCTTTCTTTACGACTTCTCTGTAGATTTATAGGTTAGGGATGAGCCAGGAGCAGAAGCAAGTTTGAAGTTTAACTTTCAACTGCAAGAGAAATGACAATGAGTTGGACTTTTTCATACCTGAGAGTAAAATTCTTCCAATACTCACCTATAAGTAATGAGAATCTAGCCAAAATATACTACTGGAGCAAATCGTAGAGACCTGGAACTGTGCACTTGAAGGTACTGATAAGAAAAGAACAATGCTTCTGAAAATTATCACCTCTTCTCTGTGGAGCTAAAATTAACAATAAATTACAGGGGAATTGATACTCTGAGGGACATCTGTCAAGGTTCTGAATATCCTGAACTCTGATCATTCATCATTATTATAAGTGTCTCTAAGAAGTGGTAGTTGACTTACATTGTTCCAGGAAGAATGCTCACCTCAAGGTTTCATGGCCAACCATTCACGGGATGTCTGGACCAACTTTTCAGGAGCAGATGGCATTTACATACTCAAAACTTTGATGTGTTCTCCTATTTTGAAAAGCAAATAATCCTGCACTGAGCAAGTATTGTCTATGATGCTTTTTTATAGTAATAAAATGTCATTCAAGAAAAAAATTGCATAAGAAAGCTATAAGTATTTTTACACTATAACTCTGAAAGAGACAATGGAAATTGATTCAGCAATATAGGTAAAGATTTAATGACTTTATGTTTTAAGAGACGGCTAAACTAGAGTTAAAGGATATGAAACTATGCAAAACGACCAGTTTTTTTTTTGCATGAATTTTCAGTGTGGGGAACTAAATGTAAAATTTCTTGTGAGATGGAAGAATAGATTTATAGCACTTTTCTTTAGCTATATAGGCTATGCATAGGAAAGAGTACAAAAGAGTACAAAACACCTCCTATCTTAGCTATATAACTATGCTGCATTTTACCATGGAAAAATACACAGGGAGCAGGAATTGAAAGCCAATCACTTCTTTAGAATTACTTGTATTTTGTTTGTATTACATTTTAAATACAGTTCCATGTTGAACTGGAACTTTTTTTCTTATGTTAGTTATAACCTTTTTCCTTTTTTCTTTTTTTTTTAAATAGAAAAGGTGAAGTATGGTGATATTTTATTTGTACTGAAACATGATTTTATTTGTATGTTAATAAAGTTGCCTGGGGGTCAGAGCTAATAGCAAGCCATCGCAGAAGCTGGGTGGTGGTGGTGCACGCCTTTAATCCCAGCTCTTGGGAAGCAGAGCTAGGCGGATCTCTGTGTGTTCAAGGATACAGCCAGCATGGAGACACACACCTTTAATCTCAATGCCAACCATAGAAGACCTAGGGGTCTGTACAGACAGGCAGTGACAAGGTGGTCATGTGGTTGGGTTTACAACCAATGAGAAGGCAGAACAGAAAGTCTATATAAAGACAAACACACAGGAAGTAGGTCTCTTGGCTGAAGAGGATAGCTGCAATAGTGAAGGGTAAGGCTCTTAGCTCTGACCTCTTGGGCTTTCATCTTTGCATTGGCTCTGTGTTTCTTATTTAATAAGATGGTTACTTCTACATTTCAGGATTAAGCTGGTGTTTATATGTCTACAGAAACTGAAGAAATTCATGTTGAGGTCTCTAAAGCCTCACTGGATATTTTGGTGCACATCTGTACTTCCAAAACTAGGGAGTGTGAAGCAGGACAAATTCTTGGTCATCTTAGGCTACATAGCAATGCTCTGTCTAAAACAGTAATCTGTCAAAAATCAAATCACATTCTGAACACTCTTATTTTGTTTTACATTTTCAAAAGACCTATGTTTATATGTCCACTATAGTAAAAGTAAAATAATTTCTGTAAAAATCAAAGGTATCTTTTAGAGACAGGTGTGTGTGTGTGTGTGTGTGTGTGTGTGTGTGTGTATGTGTGTGTGTGTGTGTGTTCATCATGACTGCCACCAGTGCATGTTCCTTGTTTTTTTCTTCTTTTCTTTTCTTTTTGAGATTACAGTATGATTACATCCTTTCCTTTCCTTTCCTCCAAACTCTCACACATACCCCTCCTTATTCTCTTTCAAATCGATGGACTCTCTTTCACTGTTATTACATGGATGCACACATACATGCATACATACATACACACACACACACACACACACACACATACACACATACATTCCTAAATACAACCTGCTCAGTCTGTATAATATTACTCATATGTGTGATTTAAGGACTGACCACTTAGTATCTGATAACAACTGGTGCATCCTTCCATGAGAAGACTGTTTCTCCCACTCCCAGTGTTCTTTGGTTGCCTGTGGTTCTTTGTGTCTAGCTGACGCCTCCTCAGCCTTTCCACATTCACTTTGACACGTTTATCGGTCTCACCCTTGTTCAACTCATATTTGGGCAGTCATGTTGAAACTTGATGGGTGTAGCTTCTGACATTACTAGGAAACACAGCTTCATCGTAAACTCCCTGATCTTCTGGCTCTTCCAATCTCCCAGCAATGTTCCCTGAAACTAAGGTACAGGAGTAGCTTTGTAGATGCATCCATTGGGACTGGGCTCCTTACAAATTTTTTTTTAATTTCATGTTTATTTGAACACAGACCTACATGTGTTTCAGGTTTTTAAGATGTAAATAGGTCATAGGATGATCCTTTATGACTTTTTCAGACATCTTTACTGTTATTTTGCCTTCCGCTCTATTTATTCTGTATTTATCTCCCTCCCCTTCACTAAACAGAGCCCCCTTTCTCATTTTCCTAATATCATTTGTGCCCTGCTGTGCCCCTTTCTATTGATCTCCAAACCCATGCCCCAGAAACGGTCCCATTTTACTTTCCTGGTTTCAGAAGTTACTCTGAGATATGTACTCACATCTAAAGATTTGGAGCTAAGAGCCACATCAGAGAGAGAACATCCTGTGTTTGTGTTTGATTCTGGTTTACCTCAGTCAGTATGCTCTGTTCCAGTTCCATCTATTTACCTGCAAAGTTCATGGTTTCGTTTTTCTTTACAGCTGAGTAGTATTCTGTTGTGTGTATGTACACCATTTTCAGTATCATTCATTGGTTAAAGGTATTTGCATTGTTTCAGTTTATTGGCTATTATGAATAGGGCAGCAATGATCATGGCCGAGCAAGTATCTGTGGAGTAGAATTCTAGTCCTTTGGTCAATGCCAAGCCGTGGCATAGCTGGGTCACAGGTAGATCGGTTTTTAGTTTTTTGAGAATTCTGCTAAAGCTGATTTCTATAGTGGCTATGCCATTTTCACTGCCCAAGAACACCAGGAATAAGTGTTCTTTCCCCTCATATCCTTGTCAGCATGAGCAGTCATTTGTTTTATAGATCTTTGCCATTCAGACTGGGGTAAGTTGAAATCCCAAAGAGATTTAATTTGTATTTCCTTGGTAGCTAAGGATGTTGAATATTTAAGTGTTTTTCAATCATTTGTGGTTTCAGCCTTTGGGAACTTTCTGGTTAGTTTTGCACCCAATTTTTAAATAGGTTATTTGCTTTCTTGATGTTCAGTATTTTTTTTTCAGTTCTTAATATATTTTAGACACTAACCCACTATCAGTTGTATAATTTGTAGAGATCTTTTCCAATTTGTATTCTGCTACTTTGCTTGAATGACGGTGTCCTTTGCCATACAGAAGCTTTTCAGTTTCATGAGGACCCATTTATTACATGTTGATCTTAGTGCCTGTGCTATCAGTGTCCTATTCAGAAAGTCCTTTCCTGAACCAATGGATTCAAGCTTATGTTCTACTTTCTCTTCTATCAGGTTTAGGATATCTGGTCCTATATTCTTATTTTTGATCCACTTGGAGTAAAGTTTGTTGCAGGGTGATAAATATGGATCTATTCTCATTCTTCTACATGCAGCCATTTAGGTTGACTAGCTCCATTTGTTGAAGATGCTCTGTTTTCTTTTATGTGTATTTCTGACTTCTTTATAAAAATATAAATACAAAAAAATGTAAATAGGTGTGTGGACTTATGTTTTGATAATCAATTTTATTTTCAGTTCTAAACTGTTTTTAACTGTTATAATTCTTTAGTAAAATTTGAAATGTAGAATAGTCATACACTCAGCAGTTCTTTTAATATTCAGGATTACTTCAGCTATTCTGGTATTTGTTTTGTGCACATGTGTAGATGTGTGTGTGTGTGTGTGTGTGTGTGTGTGTGTGTGTGTGTGTGTGTGTTTCTACATGCACATGAATTTTTTTTTAATTTTGTGAAGAATTGTGGCATCATCCCACGGAGCTTTGTTCAGTGTAAAGTTTTACTGACATTCTTCTACATGATGCCAGACAGCAGAGGGTGTGACAGTATTAGATTGGCAACAGAGACAGTATTGGGTGAAGTAATGATAGGGGTTTCTACACTGATTCCCCAAAGTATAGCAGCTATTTCTCCTTCTCTTGGAGCATAGTAGAGATGAGTAATGAGACTCTGGGGTAGTAGGGGCACAAGAGGTGGGAATGCAAATGCACACTGTAGCCCATGGCTTCTTGTGTGTCTTCTTGTATTCCAATATTGTGCTTCCCAGTATGTTAAGTCATTGAGGAAATGCAATGGCAGACAATTACTCCAACTGTCATTAAATCAGCAAGACTTGCCTCTCCCTTCATTCAAGAGACAACCTGTCTCCTCTACGGTCAGTTCAAGTCTTGCTTGCAGCTTGCATGTTTGATGTGATCACATTTCCATCAAGCCCTGTGTCCAGTAACAGCAGAGCCAACCTGGGAGCTCCTGGCCAGCACCTATGTCTGGGACTGATGCCCCTATTTCCCTTCCCTATGATAGGACAAAGGGATTTATCTTCACATGACCGAAGTTGGCCACTGCCATTCACTAGGTCATAGAAAACAGAAAAAGAAGGAGTCAAAACAAGGAGTTTCCTCTTATTCCAGGGAAATGAACTTGTATAAATCAGCCCCATACAGCGTATTGATGACTATTTAATGATGTGTAGAGTTTTAGCTACAAGAGAAACTTTGGAAATAACATTGGTTAAGCAGCCACATTCTCACATGAGACCTTTTGGTGGAAGAAAGAGAGAAAAGATGTAGGGTGATGGTGACCTTCTTGCCACAAGCATGAAGTCTGTAAAGAGCACATTCTTATATTTTAGGCTATAGATACAAACAGGATTCCACTTTCTAGGCAACTGAATCAATTGGTAATGGTTTCCAAGAATTCTTTAATGAGAGGGAGGACTATTTTCAATACTTGAAAATTCTTATATACTATTGATGTATGAGAGACTAGGACTTCTCTAAAGTGGCCTTGAGATGGGGGTGATGTGGGGAGAGATGCTTGGTAAAACTGATTAAATAGGGACAGTATGCAAGATCAATAAATATCCAACATATTGTACTAAATATTTTATATACAATACATGACCTGAAATGCTCACATATACCATATAAGAATAACATGCATTCTTAGTTTATCAGTGAGAAACTTAACAAAACAAAATTATAAGTAATAAGTGAAAGAGTTAAAGTCTGTCATGAACTGAATGTTTGAGTGCCCTTTTCATTTGTTCAAATCCTGATCACTTGAGGGGTGATAATTGGAAGAGGGATTTTTAAGAATGAGGCCATGAATATGGATCCTTTGTTGGTGGATAAAAAATTCGTGGGAGCTCACTGGCCCTTCTTTCCACCTCATAGGACATAGAAATTGACTGCTGATGCCCTCACATGCTCTGCTATCATCTTGATCTTTGATTCTCCAGCCTCCATAGTGACAAAAAAGGTGATGTTTAATTTTTTTTCTAATCCACATAGTCTGATACTTTGTCACAAAATGTAAAGCCAACTAAGACTGGCCCAGCCTATATGACCAATGTTCACAGCATGCAACCACTACTCTCCAGAAGTCCTGGCACTCCAAGCACTAAGATAGTCTTGCTAAGGAGTGATACAAAATAAGCACAAGCAGATATGAGTCCATTCTAAAGGAGAAGTTGTTGTCGAATATTATTTTTAAGATGTGTTACATCTGTTATGCTATGGAACATTTGTTTAATGATGGAAGGATGCATTGTATTCTTTTATGTTGCATTTGTTTAACTCTGTGAAGCTATGTTACCTTGCCTGTCTAAAACACCTGATGGTCTAATAAAGAGCTGAATGGCCAATAGCAAGGCAGGAGAAAGGATAGGCAGGGCTGGCAGGCAGAGAGAATAAATAGAAGGGGAAATGTGGGGAGGAGCAAGAAGAAAGACGAAAGAGCAAGAGAACAAGGAGAGGAGGATACTAGGGTCCAGCCACATAGCCACACAGCCAGCCATGCAGTAAGAGTGAAAGTAAGACATACAGACGTAAGAAAAAGAAAATGGCCAGAGGCAAAAGGCAGATGGGATTATTTAAAGTTAAGAAACCTGACTAGAAATAAGTCAAGCTAAGGCCGGGCATTTATAATTAAGAATAAACCTCCATGTGTGATTTATTTGGGGGTTGGATGGTGGGCCCCCAAAAGAGCAAAAAACAACAACCAACAAAAAAGAATAGATGTGAATACACTGTGTTCTGTTATGCTAATTTTCAATGTATAGCTAATTGATCCTTTCATCTAGTGTTTTCATCCCAAGCACACTCATTGGCATCATCTGTAGATGTCTCAGTGTCCTGCCTGATCCTTTGCATAAAACATCTTAAAACCCCCATGAAGACTTCAGTGAGAGTGGAGGTATCCACTTTCCTGTGGCATTGAAGACTCAGAGCACTCTTTACTAAAGTATGATCCCTGTGGTGACCTAAGATTATGGGTTTATCAACTCTTCAGCTTGTGATAAAGGTCTGGTCAAATGAAGTTTTTCAGTTTATTTAATATTTACTTTTTTAAACAAAGCTAATGATAATTACCAAAAGATACATCTAAACTCATCCATATTACATATTGATCGATAGAAATACATCAGTTTTGCTCCAAAACAAGAAACAAGAAAATTCAAATCAGAATTAGGATTATGATGGGGTTTAGGGTGGGTTGGGGTTGGGTTAATATAAATAAGGAAGTTAGATCTTATTGGGAAATAAAAGACCATGAGCTTCAAAATACAAAGTGAATGTAAGGGATGGGAGATGAGGAGCCTTCAATGCTCACTGGAGGTCTAACCTGAAAGGGTTTATAAGTATCAGTCTGCCTGGGTTGCTGAACTGAAATACCATATCTGGGTAGTTGAAACTACACTTATGGCTCTGAGACTAGAGAATGGGGTAGAGAGTTCTGAGAAGGCTTGTGTAAAATAACATTAGCATCTATTCATACATATATAGCATGTATAATACATATATATGTGTGTGTATATTAGCACATATGTATACATATTTGTAGCTTATATAATGTGTGTGTGTGTGTGTGTGTGTGTGTGTGTGTGTGTGTGTGTGTGTGCGCGCTTGAAAGGAAAAGAGCCAGAAGTCCCCCAGTGGAAGTTGACTAAATTTGACCACTATATGCATAGGGATATTCTAATGCCTGAGTGTGACCTATACTCACAATGACCCTAAAACACACAACCCCAATTAACATATTAATGTGATATTAACATGATATGTAACATATGGAGTTATATGTGGCATTATAGGTAACAAACAGAACATGCACGAGACAGCTCCTGCTATGGAAGTGACCAAAAGGCCTGAGCGAGGTGACATTAAAGTCTTATGATTTGTGCTTTGGGATTGTTTGAGCTTAAGCTATCTCTGCTAAGCCTGCTTCCATTCTGAGAAGTGTCTTTTTCCTAATGAATGGGCCTGCTTCTGTTGTAACATGAGTGTCAGTGCCTCTACTCAATGGTTTTTGTTCTAGAGCATAAGAACTTGGAATCTCTGTTGTTGGGGATGTTTGCCCTTTTGGGGGGCTTGCCACCCAGCTCCCACATAAATCACACACATGGAGGCTTGTTCTTACTTATGAATGCCCAACCTCAGCTTGGCTTAGTTTCTTGCCAGCTTTCCTTAACTTATTCTGACTACCTTTTGCCTCTGGACTTTTTTTGGTTCTCTGACTTCTGTAAATCTTATTCGTACTCCGTGGCTCCCTGTGGAGCTGGGTGGCTGGCCTCTGGATCCTTCTCCTTCTCTGGCTCCTCGAGCTTAGATAACTTTTCCTCCCAGATTTCTCCCTCTATGTATTCTGTCTGCCTCCTGCCACCCCTGCCTATGCTTTCTCCTGCCTCACGATTGGTCAGTTCTTTATTAGACCAGCAGGTGTTTTGCACAGGCACAGTAACATAGCTTCACAAAGTTAAACAAATGCAACATAGGAAAAAGTAACACACCTTAAAATAATATTCTACTACAAATCTCTATAGAGGTGCTCCCAAAGTATACTATCAGCCAAGTTCAGCTTAATATTAGAACCCCCTCATCATAGCGATCTTCTGAGCTGTTATCTGTACAACATTAGTGTTAATATCCTTAGTATTATTATTCCTGGTAGGTGTAAATCAGGTGAAAAATCTGTCATATGCAAATAAAGAAAACATCATTCCCCATGTGTTTTCCTATATCAGAGGGAAATGTGTAAAACCAAAATGAAATGCAGAGTTCTTTGATTGCACATACTGTTTTATTCCATAAAATATTCAAAATACAGGTATGAGAAACTTTGTACAATAAACAAATTGTAGAAATAGTAAGAAAATTAACTTTTAATTAAAGAGGTGATTCTGAAAAGCTTTAAAGCAAATACACATTTCCACAAAAATAAATTCTCCTGAAAGGAGCAAAAAAAGGTGATTCTCAAGTTGCTTTTGCATATACATCAGATAATGTGATAACTAAAATATAGCTACAAGTTAAAGTACTCTCTTAGCTGTGTCTAAGATCCTTACCACACAATCTGTACTTTCTTTCTTGAAGGCAATCATTCTTGTTCTGTATCTTCTTGTGGAAAATGTCTATGTTCTAAGAACACAAACTGCCACTTAAGAACATTAACATAATTGTTAGTTCTCAGAAGAAACAATCACAAATATAGAAACTGATTCATAACTAGTTTCTCACCTGTATTTAACATAAGGATCTCTCCTGGTTCATAAGCATCATTCTTTCCTTCTTTACCCGACTTCCTTAGTAACTATGTTTTGTGACCAGTTGAGTTCCACCTCTGCACTGAAGTATGAGTCGTGGAGAACTTTCTCTACATGTGTTCTTTCTGCCATTAAATTCCAAGTTAAAGCTTGGAAATTCTGTATTAGACTAAACAATATTGCTACACCTTCTAGTCAATAGCATTTTTCTCTGCCCGGTATAGATGCAGTGTGGCCATGGGGCTTGCTCAAACAGCATGTGTGTAAAAGCAACAGGGTTTTCAGTAGCAGCAGAAACCCCATTGATCCTGGCTTGGAAGTGTTTCCTTGGGAGTTTCTGTTTAAGAAAATAGTTCTGGCTTCACTAACAATGTCAAGATTTGGGAGGAACTGTGTGGGATGGTTGTCTGAGTCGATTTACCTACTCCACACACACACACACACACACACACACACACACACACACACACACACACACACTGTATAACTTGTCAGTTGTAATGTGGAAGATAGAATATTTATGAAGATTTGTTAAAATATCTCAAAGAAACTTAATACATAACAGATACATGGGATGTGTTTTAGTTAGGGTTTCTACTGCTGTGAAGAGACACCATGACCAAGGCAATTCTTATAAAGGAAAGCATTTAATTGGGGCTGGTTTACAGTTTGGAAGTTTAGTTCATTATTATCATGGTGGGAAACAAGGCAGCATACAGGAAGGCATGATGCTGGAAAAGGACTGAGAGTTCTACATCCTGATCCACAGGCAACAGGAAGTGAACTGTGTCCCACATTACATGAAGCTTAAACATATGAGACCTCAAAGCCCACCCCCTCCACTTCCTCCAACAAGGCCATAGCCACTCCAACAAAGCCACTATCTCTTAATAGTGTCACTCCCTATGGGGAGCATTTCAAACCACCACAGGATGTCTCGAGGAAACTGATTTATGGCTATTCCCAAAAACTTTAGACCCTATCCAACAGTTCTCTCTTACATTTGACTTTAAATTGTTTTTTCTTTAAAAAAATGTGTGTGTGTGTGTGACTTGTGTATGTCTATGTGTTGGACCTGGGTGTATATGTATGTGTATATCCTGTGTGTGCATATGTATGTTTGTGTGTGTGACCTGTGTGTGTCTATGTGAAATGTGTGTTGTGTATATGCATGTATGAACTGTGTATGTATGTGTATATTTATGACCTATGTGTAAATGTGTGTAGACACACATCATTTTACCTCAAAATAACAAGGGAAAATGCAATATTTACTTTAACATTTGGTATGCTTGGTCCAGAGTCTGTTATGGTAATTGAAACCTCTGCAGAGAGCTAGCCTTACAGTCTTCATTATTGACAAGAGAATAAACTCTGACTCTTTCTGCCAATTCTGACCCTAATGAAGTAAAGCACATTTAGGAAAAAAACACCCAAAGGTAACATTCTTTCTTTGCAAGATAACAAAAATTTGAAGCTGCTTATTTTAAAGTATGGACCAATCATTTAAAATTATTGTCTCTGGTCTGGAATGGGCCCAGACAATAAAATGCTTTCTTGTTGTTTAATGATGAGGACCTGAGCTCAGCTTCCCAGTTTCCATGTAAAAGTCCAGGCCAGGTGACACATGCCTGTCATCCCAGTGCTGAGAAAGTGCAGGTGGAGAATGATTAAGAAGACCTCTAACGTTAACCTTTGTCTTTTACATGCACACATACACACACTAAAAGTTTTTTTTAAATTCTTCGTTAATACAGATTATAATTTTTTATCTTTACTGCCATCATGAAATAACTAATTTCTCTCTCTTTTATAATTTGCCTAGCTCCCCTTTCTAGCTCCTTTAAACTTTCTCACATCACCAAGTGACATCTGATGAGCTAGTGTGGGAATATGTTCTCATCGTCTGGGTGAAGTTTTGCAGTTGCATATTAGCTAATTTTCTGTTGCTGTGACAAAACACCATGGCCAAAACCACCAGGTCAAAGAAAGCATTTGTTTTTGTCTTTGGCTCCAGTGGGAGAATCTTTATGGCAGAGGCATGGCAGCATAGGGAGGAACCAGTGGCACATCCATATCTGAGTGGAATGGCAGAAGTCATAAAGCCAGCACGGCTGCGTGACAAAGATCTGGCAAAGCTGAGCCCCATGTCGGCTGCCATGCCATTTTTGGTTTTCATCTCCACTTGTTGCATACCTGGGTCTCTTTTAATATTTGTACAATTTGGAGATTAGATTGATGGAAAATTCCTTATGAATCATTTATGCCTTCTCCCAGGAATGCTGCTTCTAAGCTTCCCCAGGACAGTCCTGAACATACTATTCCCCCTCTTTTAGGAAGATATCCTTATCTACTGAGGGTCTTCCTTATGTCTTGGAGGTTGTAACACATAAAGAAGAAGCCACAGGTCTCTTCATGAGGCTATGAGACATTCTTGACACATCTGCCCCTGTACTTACACAGGAAAAAGATATTCAAAACAAAGTAAACTTAAAAAGGTCAACAAGATTTGATGGGCTAGAGGACTTAGCCACAGTTCAGATTACAAGCCTCTTCCCACTGTACACTCAGAAAATTATGTGGCATATACCTCTGCCCTACACAGAGACATATTGATGAGCAAAGTATGGAGTGGAAAGATGATAAAAAAAGAATGAGATTCCAAGACCTCCCTTTCTTAGAAAAGTTAGCACATGCAGAGTCATGGTAATGTCATATGACCAAAGAACAATAGAATACCAGGATTAGACACACAGACAAATTCTGTAAAGATATAAATGTGAACATTATATTATGCCAGAATTTGAATAATACTACAGCAACTTTGGCCTGAGGATTTTCTTTGCGTACTCTGACCACTAAGAGTAAATATTGCACTGCTTAGGACATGGCAAAATGCCCAGGTTGGCTTGAAGATTTTGTTTTGTTCTACTGTCCTTGAAGCAGCCAAGCTACCAGCCTGAGAACAGGCTGTCATATGCCTCTAGATTCTTAAAAATTGGGTTATGGGGTTAATGAGTAAGAATGATAACTCTGTTTGATAATGATATCAAAACGTGAGGGAAAAATGATTGGAAATGATAATGCTGTTCTGTCATAGTTTATGAATAATGACTAAAAGATGAGCACAAGGAAGTGAAACACATGTTCTAAACCAAAAATGATACAGTCTATGTTTTGGAACATCATGGATGTATCCCTGCTTACTAAATTCTGTATAAATAAAGAAGCACTTTGGCTGCTGGTCAGTCAGGGTGCAAGATTCCCCCGACCACTGTGACATGGCTCACTTCCTTCCCCTGCTAACTCCTTACATCCTCTACTGGGACCTGTCCCACGGGGGCTGACTCCCTTTTGCTTCCTCTCTGTCCATCGTTCCTAAATGAAACTAAGAAATATCTATCACATGTCTGATTCCTCCATTGCTGCTCTTGTACCCACCCATCTTCAGACCCTGTCCTTATCTGGAGCTGGACTCCAGGAAGCCAGATTGCATCTCAACCATGCACACAGCAGCAGTACAGTGATGTACTTCCTCTAGCAAGGCTCCACTTCTTATTGGTTCTGTTACCTCTGCAAACAGTGTCACCAAATAGAGGACCACGTGTTCAAATACATGAGCCTTTGGGGGACATTTCTCACCCAAATCACCCATGTGGTTTATTCTTAGACTTCCACAAATGTAACACAGATTATGCTTATGAAAAATGAAGGCTCTCAGCCCCATCAAGTAAACCTTTAGTACTGAGAATCTGAGAGTATCATTTTAAACACATATGTCAAGTGACATTTTGTATTCATAAAGTTTAAGACTCTTATTATAATAACAGAAAGCAAATGGGAATAAAAGAGGAGGTCAATTTAACATTTCTTTAATTATCATATATGTAAGTAATCTATCATTAAGGTTATTCAATACTTATCTTCTGTTAAGTTCTATAATATTCCAGGGAAAGTTCTTTGGGCATTTGAAATGAATACAAGCCAATGCATTTCTATTCTTTTGCTCATATTTTTCAATGTCCTCTCTGAAGTCTAGTTTAACAATTTAAATATGTTAATATTGGAAAGTACATTTGAAATTTTAATTATACCCCATATACATCAGAAATCTACAGAACAAACAATGCCATACACAAAAAGAGTCCTTCAGAAGTAGATAAACATGAATGGATTTATTGTTGACAAAATTAACTATAACTCTATTTTTGTGACAGTTAGTAATTAAAGGCTAAATTGTTATCTTTCAAGTTTTAATATAAAATAGCCTTGGAAGCTTTATTAATTAAATTGTCAACAATATTAAAGACACAGATCAAATGTATGGTAGCTATAATTAGCTTGCCTATGTTCATGATTTTTTTTCCTCTGGGTTTCAATGTAGGCTATAATTATTCTTTTCAAATACATTATTCTCTGGAAAGCATGGTTCTTTGCCCTTACACCAAGCCATCTTTTCTATAGGATGCTCTTGGACTCAATACACAAAGTGCATCTCCCAAGTTGTAGCCTGTTTATCTCAATTCTAACCCCCTTGAATTGGTCCTTTATGCCCAAATAGACTTAATAGTTTTTACATGATCATTATTCTGTGATTACTGTGTACTTGAGCAAGAATGGAAACAAGACTTTAATGGACCTCAGCGATCTCGCTACAAGTTAACAGATGGTATCAGTGACTCTAACTCCCACAGCACAGTTGGGAGATATTGTTTGAATGAGACCTGCTAAATAAACTCTAATTAATAGTACATAGCCATAATAAGTCATATAAAACCCAAATCTATGCTAATTTTAACCACAGGTATGTATGCTGATGATCTTGAATGTGTGTTTGAAAACTTACCATGAAATCTTGTGAATGAACAAAAAAAGGAGCAGATCAGATCTGTTAGAATTATTTTTTTTTAATGTATATCTGTGTATAGCTGAATGCTCGCATGTGCACGCAGAGGTCAGAAAATTGCATTGGATCCTGAGAACTGGAATTACAGATGGTTGGGAGCCACTGTGTGGATGTGACAAACTGAACCAGGGTCCTCTGAAAAAGCAGTAAGTGATTTTGGGTGCTGTACAATCTTGCTAGGCTCTGTTTCAGCTTCCTCTGTGCTGTTTGGTGACAAATTAAATAAGAAAATTTTGCTACAGAGCTTGTGTAGATGTAAAATTGTTACACTGCCAATGAGTTTTTTTGTAAGTGGACATTTCCTGTCCTGACTGCCCAGGGACAAATAACCAACTCCAAGGCTGAATATTACTTATAAATGCTTGGATGGTAGCTCAGGCTTGTTGCTATCTAACTATAGACAGAAGTTCCTCTGTCTCACCTAGCCCCATGGTGGTGCATATCTCTATCTTTTTCTGACCACATGAGCCTTTAAACTTCTAAACAGGCATAATTAGGACCAATGTGACAGCTTTGGCAACTGGCTCTTCCCTACTACTTGATCTATAAGAGCTTAGCTTCATGGCAGAGGTACCAGCAGGACCCATGTTTACCACCCCAGCTCTGGGATGTTTTTGAGTTCATGCTGCCACCAAGTAGAGTACCGGTTGCTACTCATAAACACTGTATAAGTGTTAGGTAGCAGGGCTTCTTAAAAGAGTCACCTGATTTTGCTGCTAGCACCAAGCCAGAAAGCCATTTTTTAAAGGAGCCATGCCTCTGCTTGCTGTCAGCAAACCAAGCCCACCCAAGAAAATGCAGCTACCAAGAAGTTTCACTTGACTCTGTTCTTGTGTGTCAGTTTTTATGTGGGAATTCTGACCAAATGTTTGGGTGCCATACGTAAGCAGACATTTCCTGTCCCAACTGCCCAGTCCCAAATAACCAACTCAGAGCCTGAATATTACTTATAAATGGTTGGCCAGTAGCTTAGGCTTGTTACTAGATAACTCTTACACTTAAATTAACCCATATTTCTATTTATACTTTTGTGCCTTTATTGGCATGACACATTTATCTTCTGTTCCCTTGGTAGCTGACTGGCAACTCCTGACTGTCCTTCTCCTTCCCATCATCCCTAGTTTGGTCACCTAACCTATACTTCCTGCCTGGCTACTGGCCAATCAGTATTATACTAAACTAATTTGAGTGACAAATCTTTATAGTGTATAAGAGGATTATTCCACAGCCATTGATCAAAGGAAAATCATGTTTAGAAAGGTTCTGACACCATCTTTTACAGGCTTTAGCTCATGACACAGCAACCTATTCTTACATATGTACTTAATAAAAATACACACATACTACCACCAAAATATAAAGCCATAATGATTATAGAAAACTCTTTCAAAACCATTTAAAGGGCTGGAAGTGATGTCCAGATGTCCGTCAGCAATAGTATAAAGGTATTTTGTGCACAAACTGAAAAGTATTCAAAAATTACAATGAATGCATCTCAACAGGCAGCTAACTTTTGAGTATAACACACTAAGTATTCACTAAGAAGAAATATCAGACTCAAAGAAATGATGGAATCCAAGTATATAAAAGTTGGGGTGAATTGATTTCTCAGCGGTGAAGCTTCTGAGTCACATGTGATATTCTCCTTTTTAATCTATTGTTGGTGTCATTAAAAATGGCCTGTAGTTTCTTAGTTCCATGAATAGCCTAGCAGCATCTCCTTTATTGTTGGCAACCTTAAAAGGAGAGAATAATGGGGGATACTTGAACCCAGATATTTATAGCTCTGTGATCTGAGAAGGGAGAATTCATCCTTCAAAGTCTTAAAGTCAGAGGCTTATTGCTCTTGGCTTTTAAATCCAGTGGCTTGAAAACTGGGGGTTGATGTCTGCAGGCTTTCAAATTGAGATGCTTGTGGCTCTAGTCCTTGGTAAGTAGGGGCTTACAGCTCTAGACTTACACAAATGGAGGCTTGCAAACCTAGGTACTGAAACAAGATCCTTAATGCTCTAGGCTTTGAATGTCAGTGACATAGCATAGTCATAGCCTTGAGCTTCAGGTATCACAGTTCTCTGAATTTAACCCTTGCTGAAAAACCTCTGCAGTAACCAGGGTCTGTAGTTACTACATTGAGCCCATCAGTCTTGCCTTCCTCAGCCTCAGGTCTTCACAACCTTCTGCATTCTGCACTTACCTCTCCCAGTGCCTCAGCTCTTTGGAACTTTCTGATTTCTGTGCTCAACTCTCATTATCTCTGGCCTTTCGGCACAGCCTCCACAGTCTATATTCCTGGTCACCCTTGGAAGCTGCTGAGGCATCTCTTAAATGCTGAGTGAATTGAATTCTCACAGACTTAAGATTTTTTTGTGGTCTCCCGGCTTTAGGAACAGCTGTCTCGTTACCTTACCACTGTTGTGGCTGAGTGCTTGTAGCTGGAACCCCAATGTTGTGTGTGTTCTTAGTATGACAAGCTTAGTCATACTACCTGCAGTAGGCTCCGTGTAAGCAATAAGAGATTTAATTGAAGACTCTTCTTGTAGCATTAGGTGTACAGAGAATCAATGCATATGAAGGGAAACCTAAAGGATTGCCACCATGGATCAGAAAAGCAGCCTGCTTATATAGTCAGATCAGGGGCAAGGCTGTTTGCATAGTCTCCATTCTGAGAGTCATGGGCATTTGCTGAATCTCTGAGAGGAAGTGTAAACTTTTGTCATTTGGGGATAACTGTGAGACAGGCAAGAGCATCTGAAGTGACTGTATATGGGTCTTCTAGTGGTCACTGAGTCCTGTCATGGCTGGAGTTCATGAGTCTGTTTGGGCTGTTTGGAGCAGCTATGACTGAAGCAAGGCCTTCTGAAACAATAGATGTGGCTTTAGGTGAAGCCATGGTCATTGCTGCAGTGGGGTCTTCTCATTGTGTTCACAACATGGTCAAAATAGCCAGGCTGCTGTTATATAAGTCAAGCCAGTCATCAAAGAAAAGATGATTGGATGACAGCTGTGCCTCAAGGCAGCAGGGTGCAAAAGGGAGTTCTAGCGGCTGTCAGCCAAGAAGCCAAGGAACACTCTCCTAACAGCTCCATTTATTCAAGGAAAATCGATAAAGAGGATTTCTAGCAATGACTTGACAATTTCTTCAGTGAATTACAACACCTGCTTCTCTCAGCCTGTAATATCCTTATAGAGGGTCATGTCTTTCTATTTATTGGGCATATGAGTAACTTTGTTTTTGTAAATCCTACCAAAAATCCCACTGTCTTACTGTGTGTGTGTGTGTGTGTGTGTGTGTGTGTGTGTGTGTATGGGTGTACGGGTGTATGTATATATAATGTGTATGTGTATATGTATGTATACATATGTATGCATATATATACGTACATAATATATATTACTCACATATACAGCACCTTTCAGTACACTGTTGCTGGAGAATTTCTCTCCAGCTCCCACCACCAAGTCCCGCCAGTCTCAGAGCCCACTTATAAAATAAACACACAGACTCTTACATTATTTAAACTGCTTGGCCATTAGCTCAGGCCTGTTATTGTCTAGCTCTTACTCTTATATTTAGCCCATTTCTATTAATCTTTACTTTGCCACATGGCTCATGGCTTACTGGTACCTTACATCTTCCTTGTCCTGATGGCGGCTGGCAGTGTCCCTCTCTCAGCCTTCCACTTCCCAGAATTCTTTTCCTTGTCCCGCCTATACTTCCTGCCTAGCCAATGGCCAATCAGTGATTTATTTACTGACCAATCAGCAACACACTTGATATACAGACCATCCCACAGCACTTCCCCTTTTTCTTTTCTTAAAAAGGAAGGTTTTAAGTTTAACATAGTAAAATTACATATAACAAAACAATTATCAAGCAAGAATTACAGTTACAATATTAAAGAAGAGATCCTATCTATCTTATATTTGTGAGTTTAAGGTTTTATATCTAACTTATCTTTTATTATAACTAAGGAAAATTGTAAGTATCTAGTCTTTAACCACATCAAAGACCTCAGAAGGATATAATACTGCCTGAGAAATGGGAGAAGGATGCAAGCAACTTTTGGGAGTCTTGCAGGGTAGACAGAGACAGCTGAGCCTGGACAGTCATCCAAAGTTTTCTTGTAAAGTTGGGGCATCTGTCTTCAGCCCACAGGCCTAGAGTCTCTTATTTACTTTTCTCTGTGTCTTGTAGAATGTCTGGCAGTTTTTTCTGCAAAGCAGGAACCTGAAGGACCATTTTGTCAAGCAAAGTTCAGTGGTCACTTTTCTATGGGTCCTGCATGTCCAGTTGATCAAGCAGTCCAGGCAAGAACAGTTTCTTGCCCAAATGGCTATTTTTGTCAAGGTGAAGATAAACTCCGTATGGAGTGTCTTCGATGCCCATCCTCCTCTCTGAAGTAAATCGGTGCTGTCAGGAGCAGACATGTCTCACAGTCCAGAAAGTCTAAATTTTTAAAACATTTTAAATGCCATATTCTGTAGGTCTTTGAAGTGTTTGAAGACTACCTATCTATCTGAAATATAACTATGTATACCTAGAAGACTTAACTAACATGGCTACAAATATGATTATCATAGATGACTAATTATTAATCTATTTTTTAATTATCCATTATAATTTTAAATGAGTTACATAAACATAATACCTCAAACAAGAATAGAAATATATATACAGTATAACAAAATTAAGTTTAAACTTGTATCAATAAACTAAAATCTATAGCGATGTAAAACATTTTAAACAAGTTGTTATTCTTTAAAAGTAGGTTCATTAATCTACCCTTTCATCCTATCATATCTAAACTATCCCCCTTTTTTTCTTTAGAAAGAGATTGTATTTATAATCAACCTGCTTTAAATAAAAATATTGTTTTTTCTCTGTCCCACACCAGAGGGCTCTTCTGATTTGGGACACAAGAATCTCTTAACCATTTTTTTTTTTTTTTGAGCAATATGTCTGGGTTTAGAGGGGGAGTGAGCCAATTCCATCTCTAAAGCCAGCTTGGTATATTTGGGAATTTGGGCGTAGCTTCTCTTACTACTTCCTGCTGGAGGGGGGCGCTGTATCTTCTGGAGACAGAAAGAAAATTTTAGGATCATGGAGTAGTCCGTGAGGCTGTATATCTGAGCCAGTTGCCTTGGAACCATTCTGGATGTTGGATCATCTGGGCCATGGTGTCATCGGAGACCTTTCAGGTGGTCTTGGCTGGTCAAACCTGATGTATCTTAATCTGGAACAAATCCATAGTCTCTGGCTTTCTGTGGAAACAAAAGCAGAGACTCTTTTCCAAAGCAACATATCCTTATATCCAAATTTTGAAGTCAAGGTACCTTTAAAATATACATTTTGGCATAACTCAACAGCTTTTACAATCAAATGTTTTTCTGCAGTTAAGAATATCAAAGAGAACATAATCCAGATTCTCTGTGTGGTAGCCATCTTTACGTGGCTTATTTTTTTATATTAGCTTGAGCCTATTGCTTTAAACTGTAGCCTTCTAAGCCTGAAACGGCACTGGCGCTGTGGCTGCTGGTTCCGCCCACTTCAGCTTCCCAACATGGCCGTAGTCCGTTTTCCGCCAGCTCTGGGAGCCATCAACTCTCAGAAACAGTGGGTCTATGCTTCTATCAAAGCAGCGTGTAGCGCAGAAACCTCTTTTTTTTGTTTTGTTTTGTTTTGTTTTGTGCTAGCAAAGGCTAAATTCACCACATAGCTTAATGTGCCATTCGCAGAGGCCTCATTCCCGCCATACGGCGGCAGGTCGAGAGCGCACGCTAGGAACCCGCCAGTAGCTCAAACCAGCAGCTGCCGCTCATTTGAGAGAGACAATTAGGAAGCTGTTTTTAGCTCCGTTTTAGAATCTTTTTTCTAAGTTTTTAGGTGGAAACTCTTGCCACCACGTTGGACGCCATTTGTTGCTAGAGTTTTCCTGCCTGGCCCACGGTCAGGGCAAATCTCTCTCAGGCTGGAGAATTTCTCTCCAGCTCCCGCCACCAAGTCCCGCCAGTCTCAGAGCCCACTTATAAAATAAACACACAGACTCTTACATTATTTAAACTGCTTGGCCATTAGCTCAGGCCTGTTATTGTCTAGCTCTTACTCTTATATTTAGCCCATTTCTATTAATCTTTACTTTGTCACATGGCTCATGGCTTACTGGTACCTTACATCTTCCTTGTCCTGATGGCGGCTGGCAGTGTCCCTCTCTCTGCCTTCCACTTCCCAGAATTCTTTTCCTTGTCCCGCCTATACTTCCTGCCTAGCCAATGGCCAATCAGTGATTTATTTACTGACCAATCAGCAACACACTTGACATACAGACCATCCCACAGCAGTACACCTTTCTATTATTTCATTTTTGAGATTATACTATAATTACAACATTTCTTCCATCCAAACACTTCTACATACCCCTCCCCATTCTACTTCAAATTCATGGCCTCTTTTGAACTAATTACTATTACATGCATATATGTCTATGCATATATACTCATAAATATAACCTGCTCCATCTGTATAATGTTGCTTATAAGTATGTTTTAGGGCTGATCATTGGCACTGGACAACCAGTTGGTGCACTTTTCCCTGGGAAAGATCATCTCCTCTGCTCTGAGCTCTCCTCAGTTGTCTGTAGTTCTCTGGGTAGGGTTGAGGCCTCATGGGATTTTTTTCCAGTTCAGTTTGGCATTTTCATTGGTGCCATTCTCATTCAGCTCATGTTTGGATGGTCACGTTCATGTTTATGGGTATACCTTCTACTGTATATCTAGGAGTCAAACATAGAAGTGTACATACAGAAGTCACAATAACTGAAGGAGAATCTACACCCATTGATTTACTAAACCAGCATAATCCCTAACAAAAATCTTTAAAAATTTGTCCTTATACTCATAGATAAGTGTAGTCTTTACCTATTATCAGTACATATTTTAAGAATTTGTAGCTTTGATTAAATTAATGACAGGCCATTCAAATGCTCATTCTTTGTTTTTGATAGTCACTGACCTCTAGCAACTACTAGAGGCCCAATTTTAGATATACTGCCTTGGATTAGGAACAGACTGATAGATAATTTGCAGAGATTAAAACCATTAGTTCAAAAACTAAATGTGTACCTGTGATGCAACATAAGTCTATTTGTTTGCACAAAGTATACATATAGTCTGTTTAAAAATGTATAAACAGCTCTCCCTGTAGCCAGAAGTTTCTCCGGTCCCACCCAGCCCAGGCATCCAGACTAAACTCTCCCACCCATGGTCTTGTAGCCACTTATAAAACAATCACTCAGAGGCTTATATTAATTACAAACTGTATGGCCTATGGCTCAGGCTTGTTGCTAGCTAGCTCTTTCATCTTAAATTAACCCATTTCTATTAATCTATGTTTTGCCTCGTGGCCATGGTGTTACTTGCTCTTTCACAACTTGCTTCTCCTGGTGGTGGCTTGCAGCATCTCCCCTGACTCTGCCTTTTCCCTCTCTCTATCCCTCTTGGATCTTCTGCCTGGCTCCATGCTGCCCTGCCATAGGCCAATGCAGCTTTATTTATTAACCAACTGGAGCAGCACATATTCACAGCATAGAGAAAGATATCCTGCAGCATCTACCCACTGGGACTGGGCTTCACAACTGAAAGTTTGTTTGTGTGTGTGTGTGTGTGTGTGTGTGTGTGTGTGTGTGTGTATTAGGCACATAACAACAATTAATGAAAAATGAGATGATGAATTTGAAAGAGAAAAAGGAGAAAGGGACATAGGGGAGGGTTGGAAGGGAGAGAAAGAAGGGGGAAATTATCTAATTATATTGTAATCTCAAAAGCAAAAGAAATAATTCTTTAAATACATGAATGGATTCTTGTTCTCACCAATCACTTCATTTATCAATGAGAGTTGCCAAAAACTGTTGGTTGTTGCTGATTTGAAACTGTATTATTTTACAGAAAACACTTTTATCCTTTTGTTAGCCATTAGTGCTTCAAATGAATTATTATAGACTAAGAGTCCTTAAACACACACACACACACACACACACACACACACACACACTCATTCTAGAATTATGTTATCATTTCAATACCATTTTAAAGGATATTTGATGTCATGGAAACATGAGCTTTGCATTTTCTTAAAAATGATATCATTGATTTTAGTAAAATATTCAGATTCTATGTATTGAACAAATCTACTTTTAAAAGCAGCTATGAGGGTGTAATCAAATTTCTTAACTTTGTTCAATGGATGTCCCTTAATTTTACACACGAACAGTGGCTTTCTAAGAAAACTTCAGCTGTCCAATGTCAAGCATTTTATGTGTGAACATATGCAAATATCAACATGAGTGAACCACTTTTTGTTGGTCTTTGTAATTGGTGAAACTAAGTGGTATGCTAGTCTTCCCTTTCTATATTATTTCTATTTCTGCAAATTTCTGAAATGACACTAACATAAAGTTTAAGAATTTAAATATTTTCAGTACATAGAGCTGGAGAGATGGCTTAGCAGTTAAGAGCTCTTGCAGTGGCCATGGAACACGTGGTGCACTTACATATGCAGGCAAAAACTCATGCACATTAATTAATTTATTTATAAAATGAAATGAATTAATATTAAAATATACACACCATACATTCAAGCAATAACAATTCATGCAAAAGGAGGTCATGAATTTGAAGGAAAACAGGTAGGTATATATGGGAGAGCTTAGAGGGAAAAGGAAGGGGAAAATGTCATTATATTATAATGTCAAAAATAAGAAAATTTTCTTTGAAAATTCACAGACAAAAACAATTTTTTTCTTGAGTATCGATAATGTGATATCAGTTCTGGGAAATGATACCATTTATGGGCAATGTAAAATTCACATGGAATTATTTTCAACTCAGCTCAGCCCTGCTCTCTCATTCCCTAAGCTTTCCAGACACATCTAGCATTCATTTCATTGTAGAGTTTCAAGTACAGGTCTTCCATTAAGCTTTAGTGGCAGATGCTTAAAACATCACTCAAGCCTTTACACTCTTCAGCACTCAAGCTGCACTGCTTATTCACCAGGCTCCACTATCTATCTTTTCTGCAAGCTTCTAGGAGTATAAGTGACTTTTCAGATCACTGAGCACTGTCCAAGATGTGATTTAACACAAGCAGACGGAGTAAAGGATGAACTTCTACCCATATTTAATTTTATTGAATGGATATATTCCTTAAAGACCTACTTATTGATTATTTTTATTGCTTGTTTTATCTCAACCACTTTTTCAATTTTGTAAATGATAGTTGTAGATATTAAGGCTCTGATACTGGGTGGAGTTTACGTTGTGTCCTAGTTAGCATTTACTGTAAATGTCACCCAGGCTAGACTCACCTGAAAAAAAGAATCTCAATTGATTGTTTTTGTTGGACAGGTCTGAGGACATTTCTATGATGAATTGTCTTGATTGTGTTAATTGATGTAGGAGGGCCCAGATGACTTGGGGTCATACCTTTTCCTGAGCAGGTAGTCTTCAGTTGTCTAAGAAAGCTAGCTGAGCAGGAACCTGTGGGAAAAAACAGGTGATGAACTAGTTTGCAAGCAGAATCCTCTGTGATTTCTACTGTATGCTTTCTACTGTAAGGGAGTTCTGTGGTTAGTAGTAATGATGTGTGAAATAGCAAGCTGTCCTGCCTTTAGACTTCCTGCCTTGAGATACTGTCCAGACTTCCCTCATGATGGGCTATGACCTGAAAGTGTAAGATGAAGTAAACCTTTTCCTCTTCTAAATTGCTTTTGGTAGAGCGTTTTATCCCAGCAACACAAAGGAAACGAGAACATTGTGCTTTATCTTGTATCATTTCCCACACTTAGACTTTCTCATTGAGTTTCTGCATCTGTGTAACATCCTGTGATTCCAAAATGTCGTGAGCCTCTATGTCTGCCCATTTGTGTCATTCCTCTTCTCTCTCTTGTTTCTCAGCTACAGGCTGAGTGTGCTCACCCCCGCTACTAACCCTGCCAGATTTGCTGTCTTCTTCTCTCTGGGATCTTTGTCCTAAAATCCACATAATTTCATGTATTGTCTTGTGCAGCCTTCATGGATTCTCACCTAGGCTTTCTGTAAGTATAATTTTTTTTCATCAAATGTGTACTTGTAAACAAAGGTTTCCAACTATAAAACTTCACAGTCAGGTGGCCCTTGATCCCACCTCACAAAGGGATTAATGTACTGCGTTGATGTTTTTTGTTGTTTATCCCTCTCTCACTTTTAAAAGGATTTATTTTATTTTGATTATGTGTATGTAAGGGTAGGTGGGTGTATGTGTGTGCAGGCACATGCACATGGATACAGGAATGTGTGTATCTGCCCAGGGAGGTCAGAAGAGGGTGATGAGTCTCCTGGGCCTGGAGTTAGTTATAGGCAGTTGTGAGTCACCCAGCTTAGGTCCTCTGCAAGAGCAGCAAAAGTTCTTCCCTGCTGAACCCTCACTCCAGTCTTTTCTTTTATTGTGACTTATGGAAAGAATGATCAAGAAACACTTGCTTCTCTGTGCATGAAATAACAAACTTTTATGCATGTCTACTTATGTTTATTAACTGTTTGAATGTTGATTGGATTGATAAAAAGCTAAATAAAACAAATATGAGATTTTAACACAAAAATATAATTATCAAAATACCAAATTCTCATCATATCCATGCAAATTTAAAAGCAGAAAACAAGGGATGGTTGAGACAGCCCAGTTGTTAAAAACACTGGCAGCTCTTCCAGAAGACCCTGGTTCAGTTCCCAGCACCTACATGGTGGCCACAACCATCTGTGACTCTAGTTCCAGAGGATCCGATACTTTCTTCTGGCCTCCACAAGCTCCAGACACTCACACACATGTAGGGAAAACACTCATAAGATAAAATAAAATTAAAATTAAAACGTTAAAGTAAATAAACAAAAAATAACCCTAAGCTTGTGTGAAAACATTAGACTCACGGTTAATTTTTCCTGTTTTTTTTTTTTTTCTTAAATGTGATCCTTGAGAATCTTGCTACTGTAGAGAGCTTGCTTCCATTTCAAAGTGAGATCTTAGTACTTAAACTATCATCCACCCTGATGCATACCAGATGAGTGATAGAGTGTGGAACCATTCAGCAAATCAAGAAAACCTTTTACTAAAGAGGACGAAAAAGGCATGACCGTCTAAACATGAGCAGAATGTGATGACACCAATAGATGTGTCAAAGTGCATAGGGGCAGGCTCACAAGACCCTGACCTGCCCCTCCCCAAAAGAACTACAGACAGCTAGGGAATTCCAACAGTGTCAAAATTAGTCTTCCCCAGGGAAGAACACTCCAATTGTTTATCCAAATGGTCAGCCTCCAAAAACACACATACGAGTAATATTATATAGGTAATATTTGGTAATATATGTGTATATAAATATACATATGTGCATATAACAACAATTAATTAAAATAGGTTTTGGATTTGAAAAAGAATGTATATGGGGTTTCGAGAGAGGAGAGGGAAGGGAGAAATTTAATTTTGAAGAAGAGGACATTTTAAAGATGCGTCTTCACGTTCTCTTTCCAGATGCTGTAGGTTATAAGCAAGTTTATACAGATGAACAGCAACTTTGCATGGCAGAGTTCCTAGCTGGCAAACAGGTTTGAATTGTATTTAGTGGCTTGGATGGAGATCAATATTACAGGTTATGAGATTTCATGATTGAAAGGATTCCATTTAAAAGCGATGATCATTTAGAGATTACGTTCAGCCACTTGTTATGAAAGAACAGTTTCTCAAAGCACCAACTCTATTGCCCTGGCTACTCAATAAAATAAAATCCTTTCTGATTTTTCCAGGACCAGTGAGTCTGGAAGTATAGTAACCAGTATGTTGCTCATGCATCTTGTTTATTTCTACTTCTATATAAGAAATATAGCAAAATGATAAATTGTGATAAAAGTAGCATCATCCTTTTTAAAGAATCATTAGATTTGCAAGCAGAGATATCATTTATGTTCTTCTTGGCATCTTTTGATTTCTATGGAAGAAGACCCAATTAAAATCTCATCAGCTTTATCCCAGATGAACAACCATTATGTTATCATGCTGCCTTTCTTGCTAGGTAAATGGTTGGTAAAATGACCCTATAGTTCATGTGTGTTATCTTTAGAAAACAGCAGGCAGAAACATTAGTACTGGTGAAGTTCACCATTGTGATACCAGCCTTATTTCAGGGTAATTCTAATTGTGTAGAGAAATAACTCAAAATGCAACCCTTCCATACCAGAGGTAGCTACAGTGCTGCGTAACTATCAACTCTCTCTCTCTCTCTCTGAGTGTGTGTGTGTATTCTTTTATTTTTTATTTTTAAGACTTTATTCATATCAACTCAACAAATGTCACAATGCAATGACATTTAATAACTTATTGTCCTATGTTTAATGTATTATATTATATGTTTAGGCATTATTGATTCTCAGGCCTCAGGCTCTACCAAGAGCACATAACCTAAGGCAACATTCCACTGAATCTTTAAGTACTCAAAATAAATGACCACAGAGGTGAGGCTGCTGTTACTTTAAAGGAGATGGAGTATTTTATGGGAAAATTTCCATAAAGGATCTGTGGCTGATTTGATATCTTTTCTGATCTATTTAACAGATTATAGGAATATAAAAGAAACAGTCTTGCACTTAGATATGCACAGGTTACACAAATGTTGTAGAACTTAGTATAAGTTTGTGAATAGTCACTTGAGAAAGCTATACAGTTGTCTTCATTTTCAGTTTGTGCATTGGTAACCAGGGGCCTGTTCTCTTAAATACCACAGCAATGCTTTTGTATTCATAAATACTTCTTACATGGTATTTAAGCAACCCACAAAGACCAAATTTTGTCATAAGTAAATAAACATGATCCAGTGTTGAAGTCATTGATAGTTCTTTATTGTACGTCATTTGGAAATTCCTTTAGAGATGATATGGCAACCTAACTTGGTAAACCCATGCTTGTTACCTATGGATGCCACAGACTTCTTTTCATATGGGTTCTTGGTATCCACCACCTCAGGCATTTGTAGCTATGAGTCCTGATCAGGGAATGTATTCTGTTTTTGCTTATGTTATACATTAAAAAAAAAAAACTTACCTTGGGAGAAAAAGTAAAAAATAATTTATGCTAAATGTTTAATGTGTTATTTAATGTATGATCTACTAATTATACTGTAATCTACCAAGGCTCTATAGGGAAATAACCAATAGAATGGATATCTGTTGAAAATGGGATTTATTAGATTGGCAAACATAGTATGGTCTGGGGCATGCAACAGTGATAGTCTGTGTCATGGAAAGGCTGAAAATACAGTGATGCTCAGTCCATGTGATTGATTGTCCTGACAGTGCTACCTGTTTTGAGGACTTCTAACCACAGTAACCCTAACCAAATCCCAACCATAGCCCTGGAGAAGTAACTACTCTTTAGTCCACAGTAGAAAGACAAAAGATGTCATATTTTTTCTTTTCATTTGTTATGCAGTGTCTCACTATGTAGTCCTGGCCGGCTTTATACTCACAGAAATCTATCTGCTTCTCTCTTCTCTTTTCTGGGAATTCTCTCACTGGCAAGTCTGGACACATGTCTCCTAGTTGATACCAGATTTGATCAAGTTGAAAATCAAAATAAACCTTCACAGACACTTCAATCAAATTGATTATTTTTCTTGAAAGAGTAGATGTCTTAAAATACTTGCCTTGATGATCTCAGAAGGAACACATCTTAGAGGCAAAGGCTACTTTCTGTAGCTATCAGACTCTGTCAGTTCAAGGTATGCTGAACTTGAACATCAGGAATTATCACATAAGAGTTTAAATCTGGTTCTCTCTATAAGTGCTTTTATGTTCTTGGGTAGATTTTTTTGCCCTTTTTATTTTCTAGTATTGTTTATTATTTATAATAAGATGATACTATAGAATGTGTGAGTATTAAATTACTGAGTCACAAGCAATTAAACTTTTTAATCTCTGGGAGAGGAGGAGAGGATGAAGAAATGCATTTGAACTTCAATCACTAAGAAAAATGGGAAAAGACATAAAATTAAAAGTGACTAAACCAAATTGATGAAAATTTGGTATGTTACATTATTGATACAGTTGTTGATTCCTGGTGAAACTATGAAAAATGATTGGTGGGAGCATAACATGGTGCAGGCATTTTGGGAAATAGGGAAGTCCCTTGGAAAGCTGTATGTAGGGCCCTGTGCAACTTGACCCTTTCACAATGAGGACATCCAAGAGCCGTGGAAACTGATGTGCAAGAAGTTACTTGAGTGTGAATGCCCACAGCAGTATTGTTCCTTGTAGCTAAAAGTGGAAGTAAGCCTACGTATTTGTGATCTAATGAAAAAATGACCAAGATGCACTGGAGCAGTATAACGGGAGAGCATTCACACAGAACAGGAAGGGAAGAGCCAATACACCCACCCATGCCAGTACTGATGAGCCTTGTAGACACACTGCTAACCCAAAGAAGCAAGCATAGAGGTGACTTGCTGTATGATTCTATTCATACAAAAAACGCCTCGGGTCAGCGAATCCACAGAAAGAGAAGGTAGACTAATGTTTGTCCGGACTGAGGGAAGAGGACTAGTAATGGACACAGGAAACTGTGAGAGAAAATAGCAATGATTGCACAACTTGTAGTGCTTGTGAACATACTAAGTTCCAATGAATTGTAGATTTAACCAGGGAGATGGTATAGAAATTATATCAAAATAAATGGAAATTAGCATGTAAAATGGAAGTATCAAAAGACACTCTGGGAAAGAAATGGTGATTTTTGGTTTTGTTTTTAATAAAAAACATATGCAAATTGAAAAATGGCCTTTTTATACACAGAATGTACTTTATATTTTCCACACAGGCCTTAGTTTTATAATAAATAGTTAATTTTATTTTTATATAAACCATAGGAATTGGGCTGGAGAGATGGCTCAGCAGCTAAGAGCACCTGCTCTTCTTAAAGACGACTTATTTGGTTCCTAGCTCACATATCACATGGCCTACAACTCCGACTCCAGGAGGCTGATGCCCTTTGTGGCTTCCTTGTACACTTGAAGACACATGGTGCACATACATACACTGGAACACAGACACAAGCACACACACACACACACACACACACACACACACACACACACTAAATTAAATAAATCTTAAAAACATGAATTTTCCTTTGGGGGACAATATGGTTATTGGGTTGTAAAACATATTTTGTTAAGCTGATTAGATTCATAAAGAAAACTGATTTATTCTCCCTTGCCTCATTTTTCCCATACACATACACACAAATATTTCTGCCATTGTGATTCAGTCTATGTATTTTCTTAATTTTGTGTATCATTTAATTATAACAGAAAATTCTAGTGCAACCTGTTATCACCATGCTTCAGTTACTTAGGGTCATTAAAATTAATAACAAAGTAAAACTGAAAGCAATAAAATATTTTCAAGATGTGTGTGTGTGTGTGTGTGTGTGTGTGTGTGTGTGTGTTGGGGTTCTCTTGATACAGGGTCTCTCTGTGTATCCCCGACTGTCCTAAAACTTTCTTTGTAGACAGGCTGACCTCAAACTCAGAGATCTACTTGCCTCTGCTGCCTGAGTGCTGGCATTAAAGGTATACATCACTACACCTGGCAGAAATATTTTTTCAGAAATATTTTTAATGCATGCTTAATTTATGATTGCTATAATATTTGTATCAAAATCCAATTTTTGACATGAAAGTATGTTCTTCATTGACATTTATCAATTTAAATTGAAAACACAAATGTATGTTATGATGTGAAAATCTAAGCCGAGGATTCACTTTGGAAAAGATAGAAAATAAGCAACAACAATTCTCTGCCCGTACAAATCTCTGTTTCTAAGAGTTCAGATTTATTTTACTGGAGTAAATTCCCCTTACTCTACCAATAAGCTTTTGTGTCCTGATTTTTCCTAGTTTCATCTAAAGAAGTGTCTGATTTTTAAATACTAAAGATCTTTAAATTATATTTTATAATTTACTTCTTATAATTTCTTCCAGTTAAATGTCTGAACTTGTATCTTCATGACATCTGTGAAGATAGTAATAGAAATCTTGGTTTATTAGAATAAATAAGATTGCAATTTTTGGAATTACTAAGCCATAGTTTAAATGAGGTTGTGTTGGAACCTAGAGCAACAACGGAGTGATTCATTATATTTCGGTATTAAGATTGAAAGTCAGCCGGGCGGTGGTGGCGCACGCCTTTAATCCCAGCACTCGGGAGGCAGAGGCAGACGGATCTCTGTGATTTCGAGGCCAGCCTGGGCTACCAAGTGAGTCCCAGGAAAGGCGCAAAGCTACACAGAGAAACCCTGTCTCGAAAAACCAAAAAAAAAAAAAAAAAAAAAAGATTGAAAGTCATCCATCTGGGTAGCAGTTTAGCCTTTTGTAGAGATTAGATGGTTTCTTGTTCACAGTGTCATTAACAACTCAAGTCTACCAGAACCCCAGGTGTTGAATGTGATTGCTGAAGTGTTATCTTGTGGTTTTTTTTTTTTTTTTTTTTTTTTTTTTTGTCAAGGTAGGAGGCTTGGGATTCCTCACAGAAATAACAATGATGATGTTCACTGCTGACCCGGAATTCATAGAAATTTAACTGGAAGTCACTAGAAACATGAAATTAGCAGCTTATTCTAGAAGTTCTGGCTATAATTTTGTGATACACAAAATAAAGGAAAGAGTTGTGTGTGTCAGAGAGGAAACAGACAGGGGTGGAGATGGAGGGAGGGAAGAAAGGAAAGAAGGGGAGAGAGAAGGAGAACTTTCTAGTAATTGTTTGCTCACTGCTTCCTAAATTATTTATTCTGGCAATACCTTACTATTTGCTGAATTACCACTCCTTCTTTTAGCTTAGCTGTATCAAACATAATATTGATAACTACTGTCACAGAAACATAATCTGAACATAAATGAAGAATCAAGTAAAAAGTATACCCTGGTCAGCTTTTTGATCCAGAACTTTCACTACAATGAAACAAATATATTTAAATCAAATTTGAAATCTACTTCAAATTTCATGTTAGGTTTGCTTCCCTGTAAGCAAACAAGTAAAAATAAATTCTGAAATTAATATTTAAAGACAGTCCCCAACCACTAGAAATATTGAAAACTTTACATTTGGGGTATTGGGAATCATTCCTGAATGGAATATATTCTACAGAGCTTGCTACTAGGAAAAAATACTTCATGATTCCCCAGGAAAAAATGCATGTATCTATCTATAATTCCATATTTAATTAAAAAGTACTTTTCTTATAGGGCCTTGATCTGATACAGGTATCATTTCAAATACAGATCACCAAGTACATAAATAGATTTTGAAATCAGTTATCACTCACTGTGTCTTCCTTGTGAGTAATAATCTGTATTTTTATTTTTTCCATCTTCCATGCAGGGAGGGTTCATGCATCTACACAATACAAATTATTGTCATCTCATTTACATCTGTTATCTTGAGACCAACACATCTGCCTACTTACGTCTGAAGTGAGTAAACTGAGCTCCAATGGAAACCCAGTATCAAATTACCATTCTCTGCAACAGTTCCAGGGACACAGAACATCATCACCAAATAATCAAAATTAGACAATGAAGAAATCCACTAAGGTAGATATTCAAACATTAGAATATTTTTGCATGGTTTAGCTTTAGCACACTCATTTCTTTTATAGCATCTTTTATTCCTATGTTAATAAGCATCAAGTACAAATAAGAATATGGAACTATGGGTATCTGCCTCATTCTGAGGCTTTTGTGAGTCTTGTATTAATATTAACATACAGTTGACCAAATATCTCAGATAATTAGAATTTTCATCCTGCCTTCTAGGCCATATTTGATAAAAGATAACCATTTGAGAGGGGAGAGAACTTTTATTTCTCTTCTCAAGGAAGGAAGCGTGCGATGGGGCAGCGGCACTGAAATATTAAAGATAGTAGATATCATTCGAGGAGCATGCTCTTTCAAAGGTAGAATAGCTCCAAACATTACCCCAAACTATGAATAGGAAAATCATTATTTTAAGCATTGGTACCTTACAAAGAAATGTGGATGAATCCTAGGCCTGTATCTGACATTCTACCTAACTTACTATGAAGTTTTAGTAAGTTTTAATATTAACTTGGTCTTCAGGTACAGACATTAGCATTTTTAAAAGGACTTATTCAAACAAATATTAGCAAGCCGGCTTTTCAAGTCTCGCAGATACAATCTCCTCCCTTTTTAGTTGCTCAGGCACTCATTCTCCTATGATCATTTTAATTCTGTCTACTATTATATTTTCCATTTTTTACCCACCTTGCAGTTTATTAATCTTCTCTCCTATTCATCTACCCCCTCTCTTTTGTGGTTATTTCCCTTTTGTGTTTGCAGGCCATCCATCAGGACCACACTTTTGTTTCTTGAATGTTTACACTATGCATCTTGGTTATTCAACAACAAAGAAAAGCACAGGTTTTGAATTATGTAAAGACTTGTTGCCTTCCAACACTCATAACTGCCTTACATGTATGCTTTCTTTACATTTCAAGAACAAATTTTCGGGGTATGCATGGGTTACATAACATGTGGTTATAGGCTGTACACAGTAAGACAGTTTGCTGCAGCTTATAAACATATCTGCCATTTCACAGTCATTTATTTAGTGGCAAGAATATCAAAATCCAGTACTTATTCATTCATTTTACCACTGGTATTCCTTTCCATGAATACTGTACAGTTTATTGCCTATGTGAACATAGTGTACAGGTATATGTGTCTGTGTGTATTGGGGATAGAGGCCAGATGTTGTTGTCCAATGTTCTTATTTATTGTCAACTTCATCTCTTGAGATGGGCTCTCTTACTCAACCAGAGCTCTTCTGTCAGTGAGGATGGCTGGCCTCTAAGTTCATCTCTTTCCTTCTACCAGCACCAAGGTAACCACTTCACACCATCATGCTTTTTACATGGGTGCTGGCTCCCAACTCAGGTCCTTGCTTGTGGTGTTTGAATGAGAATGTCCTCCATAGGCTCACATGTTTGAATGCTTGGTCCCCAGTTGGTGGAACTATTTGGGAAGGATTAGGAGATGTGGCCTTGTTGGAGGAGATGTGTCACTGGGGTGCCCACTTTGAGATTTCAGAAGCCCATGGCATTCCCAGTTATCTCTCTGTCTTGTGCATGTGGATCAATATGGAAACTCTCAGTCATTGGTTCAGTGCCATGCATGCCTGCCTGCTGCAATGCTCTCTACCATGATATTCATGGAGTCTAACTCTCTGCAACTGTGAGCCTCAAATTAAGCATTTTCTTTCATAAGTTGCCTTGGTCATGGTGTTTCATCATTGGAATAGAAAAGTAACAAAGACGTTGTACTCACATAGCTAACACTTTACTAACCAACTCATCTCTTCAGCCCTTATTTATTTGTTTAAATAAGAAACTGTGCAACAGGAAAAGGTTAGATTATTGGTGAGGAAATGCCAAAATGAATGCCTGCACAGTCACATACCTAAGAATTCTATTTTCAAAGCCACACTTTAATCTTTGGGGCTATTTTATGATCTTTGTTCTTCAGGGCTGAGTAAAGATTTGAGATTTAAATTCCTTTAAGTGTCTTGATGGTTAAAAACTAATGTATTGAACAACTTGTTCAAATAGTTATGGTGTGGGTAGAATGAGCCTCAGCACATCATATCTGAGCATGCAAATCTCCAAAGAAAGAGGAGCATGGGCTATAAGTTGGAGCTGTTTATCAGAGTGCTTAATGCTCATTTGCTTGAAAAACGCATGTAAAGGGAACAGGAAATTTATACACCAGCCCTGCAGTTCATTCTAAACTTTTAAAGGAAGTGATTGAAAGTCCATTTGTGTTTTATATATGACGTTTCTTTCTGATTGGGACTTTCATAGTTGTTGACTTTGAAATAGAAAACAGGTAAATTTTAAGTGAAACTTTTTTGAAAAAAGAAAAATGTTATTGTATTCATTACAAAAACAGAGTACAGACACATTAAGTTATTAAGGATATGTTTGGAAACAGGCACACACTGTATGATTCCTCTGGTATAAGATGAACTGTCTGAAATGATATTTATGATATTTAATGTATTTATGATATACTCATAAATACAGAGAAGGGAACAGTAATAGCCAGCAGTTGGTGGAGGAGGAAACAAATTTTTATTGATGAATATGATGTTACTAGAAAGTTCATCATGAATCACCTGTATTGTGTAGATGCATTTCCTTTTCCTCTTCTACTGGTGTTTTGAGAGTTTTTCCTCATGGAAGCACAACTGAATTTCATGAAATTATTTTTTTTCAGTATCTATTGAGAAGGTTGTGGAATTTCAATTCTGCCTCATATTAATTTGATGATACACACAATTGGCTGAGTTTTATTAGTAGATGATTTTGCATCTTAATGACAAGCTTTACTTCTTCATGGCCTGTGATTATTTTGCTATGACATTGTATTGTTTGTTAGCATTATGTTGAGGATTTTGTATCCATGTCCTTCAGTGATATTACTTTGCAGTTTTCTTTTATTATGATGTCTTGGGAACTGGATTGTTAATAGACTCACAAAAATGAGTTTAGAAGTGTCCTGTCTCTTGCTATTTTTTGAAACAGTAAAAACTGTTAATAATTTTTCTATAGATATTTGATAGAATTCACCCATGAAGTAACATGGTTCTGAGATTTCCTGTAATGAGTTTTTTTTTTCATTTTATTACTTTTCATTTTGAATTTGTCAATTTGGTTTTTATATTTCTTCTGGTTTCCATTATGATAGGCTGCGGGTTTTAGAAATTTTTCCATTACTTTGAAATTATCCAATTTGTTGGTGTGTGATCCTTGTACTAGTTACTTTTCTGTTGCTCTGATAGGAAAAAAAAACCTACTAAGACAATTTATAGAAGAAAGCATTTATTCAGGTTCACAGTCCAGAGGACTGAGTCCATTAGGGCAAGAGGCACAGCAGCCAGAACAGGAAGCTGAGCGCTCACACTGAACCAACCACAAGCACAAAGCAAAAAGCCAGTTGCAGGTAGCACTAGATTTTCAATCTCCAAGTCTGCCCCCAGTGCCATACTTCCTCTAGCAATGTCACACCACCTAAACCTCTGCAAGCCATGCCACTAACTGGGAACCAAGAGTTCAAATGCTCCCGGCTATGGTGGACATTTCTCATTCAAACTACCAGAAACCCTTGTAGCACGAATTCTAATTGGTCTTAATAATAAAAACCCCATATCCTCTCGCTGCCCAGCCATATCACTTCCTGTTTCCTCCTTCTAAGTGCTGAGAAAAAGGGTGTGTGCCACCACTGCCTGGCTTCTATCATTAACTGGTGGCTAGCTCTGCCCTCTGATCTTCAGGCAAGCTTTATTTGTTAGAGCAAAAATAAAATATCACCACCTTTATGATACCTTTACCTCTGTGGGCCAGTTGCAATGCCTCCTGTCATTTCTAGTTTATTGTTACTGTGGCTTCGTTCTCTTTGTTTTCTTAATCTCAATATATGCTTCTTGACTCTACCAATTTTGTTGACTTTAATATTCAAAGAAAATCTGTGAGATTCTGAATCAAATACACATCACACACTAGTTGCATTCTGGTTATTTTGATAAAAAGAAACTTTAAAATAACCAGGAAGATATTTAAGCTGATATTTATACTAATTATTAATCATATGATGTTTATGTGGTTAATAGAGAATGAAGCAGAGAAACCTATCCAAGGAGTCTGCTTTGTGTAGCTTCATTTTCATGTTTCAAAACAATAACAATCCAGAGTTTCATTCGAATGAAGTTTTCCATGCGCTGTTTCTGAATAGTAGGAACGACACATCTAAGTCATCATGAAAGCTCAGTGATACTTTCCAAGAAGTGATGCTCAGTAGGAGTGGAAGGGAGAAGTCGGTAGAGATACAATCTATGCAACTGGGAAGATGTTGAGTAATGCTTTTGAGGCCAGCAAGTTCACGAGAGCACTTTCAACAAGGCATGGATGTTTTATAATTTTCCCATCATACACCAAAAGCAGTAGTTCTCAACATTCCTAATGCTGTGGCCCTTTAATACAGTCCCTCGTGTTGTGGTGACCTCAACCATAGAATTATTTTTGTTGCTGCTTCATAACCATAATTTCGCTTCTTTTATGAATTGTAATGTAAATATCTGTGTTTTTGATGGTTTTAGGTGACCCCTGTGAAAGGGTCATTCAACCCCCAAAGGGGTCACGACCCTCAGGTTAAGAAACTACTGCATTAGGAGAGGTCGAGGTCTCATGAATTCTCCCAATAGCCCTAGCACTTCCTCTTCCTGTAGGCGGCCTAAGGTGACCTGTGAAGATGGTTCGCTACTCGCTTGACCCAGAAAACCTACGAAATCATGCAAATCAAGAGGTTCAAATCTTCGGGTTCACTTTAAGAACACCCGTGAAACTGCCCAGGCCATCAAGGGTATGCATATCCAAAAAGCCACCAAATACCTGAAAGATGTCACTTTAAAGAAGCAATGTGTGCCTTTCTGGCGGTATAATGGTGGAGTCGGTAGGTGCGCCCAGGCCAAACAGTGGGGCTGGACACAGGGCCGGTGGCCTAAAAAGAGTGCTGAATTTTTGCTGCCCATGCTTAAGAATGTAGAGAGTGATGCTGAACTGAAGGGTTTGGATGTGGATTCTCTAGTCATTGAACACATCCAGGTGAACAAAGCACCTAAGATGCGCCGACGGACTTACAGAGCTCGTGGCCGGATTAACCCGTACAGTGGGCTCAGATGATCCTCACTGAAAAGGAACAAATTGTTCCAAAGCCAGAAGAGGAGGTTGCACAGAAGAAGAAGATATCCCAGAAGAAACTGAAGAAACAAAAACTTATGGCACGGGAATAAATTCTGCATAAAATAAATGCAGAAAAAGTAAAAAAAAAAAGAAAGAAAGAAAGAAAGAAACTACTACATATTTACCAGTATGTTATACGTAAGTATGTGCACATGCATGTGGATCCCTGTGGAGACCAGGAGAGGGTACTGGGTTCCATGAAGATGGAGTTACAAGTGGTTGTAAGCCATTAGATGGGCATGTTGGAAACAAAACTGAGGTCCTCTGCAGGAGCAACAAACGCACTTACCCTTCAGTTTTTTTTTTTTTTTTGTTGTTGTTGTTTTGTTTTGTTTTGTTTTTCGAGACAGGGTTTCCCTGTGTAGCTTTGCGCCTTTCCTGGAACTCACTTGGTAGCCCAGGCTGGCCTTGAACTCACGGAGATCCGCCTGGCTCTGCCTCCTGAGTGCGCCACCACCGCCCGGCTCAGTTTTTTAAATGACCTCATGACCCACAGGTGAGAAATTTCCTGAATATGTAGTCTGGCAAGACCAAGATGAGGTCAGATATCAACACGTTGATTTTTATTATGAGAAGTAAAACATACACATCCATAAAGTTTTAATTCAATATTAGAAATTATGTCTTTTTTAATTTGAGGAACAAAAAATAAGATTCTTTTTAATTGGGGTCCTTTTTTTAAGCACTTGCTTAATCTATCTTTGAAAAGATAGTCCTTTCTTTGAAGTACTAAAACTTCTAGTTTTGGTTTCTTAATATTTATGATGAGTTGAGAGCTTACATTTTTTTTTCTCCAAGAAAAAAAAAACTTTTATTTTCAGCATAAGTAAGATGAAATGGACAGCCCCTCATTTCATCCTTAGTTTTACAGGAGGTCCTTGTTTTATGTAAATTTCCAACCATTTCATAAGCCCTCTATATGTGTTTTTTAACTGTTTTTGACAGTTTCGACTCTTTATTCTCCCATAATTCCCTTCATGCTATCAGCTGCTATGGGAGAGACATTAATTTCAGTATGCCTTTCTGCTTTGGGTTGAAAATTGTATGCATTTCAAATTGAGTTTCACCAGTTTCTAGGTTAACTTCACTGAGGATACTTTTTCCCTTTGAAAACTTGACAAGATCCTTAACAAACCTTTCGCTCCCCATATTTGTCTAGTTTCCTAGTGCATGAACATTTTTTTTCTCTTTTCCTAGATTTAGCAGCAGACTTGACACAAGCATGCATTTTATATTTTCCAATTCTCTGGTGGTAACTTTAAGCCCAAAGTCCTCACCAGATGCTCTTTTTCATCATGCATCCCTTTGCTGTTTTTGTGATCCGACCTTGACACTTTTAAGGATTTTCTTATTTCTCTTGGCACCCATGCCATCTCTGGCTAGCTGAAAAGTCCCATCGCTAGGACCAATAAATTCATTAGATACATTTTCTAGCTGCCCCATTATTTAGAAGCCCTTGTGATCACTGTTCCCTATTGTTGTGTAGCAAGGATCCTAAATTCTATCATTTTTACTTTCCTCCTTTGGTATTCTCACCCACAGCCTCCTCTACCACTCTTGTGCGTCTGCATTCTCCTTGAGAGTCTTCCGGATTCTCTCTGATATTTCCCCTAAGCCATCATCACGGAGGTCCAGGCATCGAGTTATTTATCAGGGCTAGAGATGGCTCAGTGGGTAAAGTGCTAGCTGTGTGAGCATGAGGTCCTAACTCTTTCAGCCAGAATCTTTAGTATAATAAGTCATCCACAAACTTGGCACCTTGAAAGAAAAAAAAAAAAAGGAGGAAGATTGGAGCAGGTAGGCAGTGGTCCAGGGCCTCTGTTTTCCTGTAACTCCAATGTGTTCCCTACTGTCTTTCTCCATGTGCTTATTTGGGCTTCCTCACACTATGGCAGCCTCAACTAAGAGGGATAGCTTCCATAGCAGTGGGTTCCTCTCATGGAGAACCAAAATAGTGGCTTGTTCTAGCTGCACAAGTCACAAAGTAAGTGTGACATGTGCTATTCTTCACAGGTTGAGGTCATTGCCAATTCCATCCAACTGTGGTTAGGCAAAAATGCAACACTTGATTGGCAGAATATTAAGATTCTATCATAAGAATATGCATAAAGATAATATATTTTTGAGATGTCTTTGGAAAATATATTCTCCTAAATGACTTTATTCAAAGTGTAATGTAGACGAATTTCTAAACAGTTTTATTAAGTAAGAAACACAGAGCCAAATACAGGGGTGAAAACCATAGAGATCAGAGAAATAGTGATAGCCACCAACTAACCTTAGCTCACCATGCTGCAGTAGCTTCCCAAGAGAACCAGCTTCTTCCTGTCTAACCTATGCCTTTATTGCCTTGCGGTTCTGCCTTCTCATTGGCTCTTAGCCCAGCCACCTCACTTGCTTGTCACTGCCTGTCTGTACAGACCTCCAGGTCTCCATGGTTGGTACTGGGATTAAAAGTGCACCACGCTTGGCTGTGTCCTTGAATACACAGAGACTCTGCCTGCCATGTGATCAGATTAAGGGTGTGTGCTACCACTGCCTGACTTTTGTTTATGGATGACTATCTATGTCCTCTGATCTCCAGGCAAACTTTATTTATTAACATACAAATAAAATATCACAGTGTAGGAATAGGCTTATTTGAGGCTCAAACTCCCAATGAAAGAGTATATAGAGGTGTTTTAATACACCTGGAAATGAGTTAATGAGGTCATATGGGTCATAATCAGGAAGGACTGGCATCCTTATAAGAAAAGGAAGAGAAAACAGAAAGCTTTATTTTGAAAAAGCATTTCCCTAGCATACATGAGGCTCTGAGTTCAGTCCAAGAACAACACACACACACACACACACACACACACACACACACACAGAGAGAGAGAGAGAGAGAGAGAGAGAGAGAGAGAGAGAGAGAGAGAGAGAGAGAGAATCTTTCCTTCAAAAACGTTTTCTAAGTGGCTACTTCTAGCTGTACATTGATAAATATTTCCTTGATGAAAAAACCTTGATCTTGAATGAAGCAGAAGGCAGGTTTATAAAAGTATAGGACCTCTTCAATTTCCTGTGCTTGAATATAGTTGTAATGTGAATAGGGGAAGAAGCTTTGCTCCCAGGACTGTGTCACATACCTTTAAATATTTCATCTGCTAGAAAGTCAGAACAACCATGTTTTATAGACTCTACTAGAAATCTCTATCCTTAATTAAAAAACTCAAGTTCAAAACGGCAAATAATTCCCCTTAAGTGGAATACATCTGGCAATCAGTACAGGGAGTCCAGTGGTAATGGAGTTTTGTTTTTTTTTTTAATTTTTTCTTTATTTTAGTGTGTGTTTGTGTGTGTGCACATGCATGTGCTTGTGTGTACATTTATATGTGCTTGTGTATGTGTGTATGAGTGTATGTGTATTTATGTGTCTTCAAATGCAGAAGCCAGAGGACCACTTCAGGGGTCGGTCCCCATGTGCCATCCACCTTGGCTTTGGAAAGAGAATTTCTCATTGGCAGCAGATTTTCCAAGATCAGCCTGGCTGACCAGGGAGCCCTAGAGATTCACCTGTCTTCCCCTCCCCAATGAGATGATTACAAGTAGGTATCACCATGCCCCCAATTTTAGAAATTGGGTTATTTCATTTCCTTCACTTGGGTTTTGTAAATTGAACTCTGGATTTGGTTTACTACAGAGATGGTTTCCCGGCCCTCATTTCACTTTTGGCTAAGGAGGTCCAGGCTGTGTTCTCTGGTATAAAGCTCTGGAAGGAAACACTGGCAAACAGTAAAATCAAGAAACATTTTTAAGTCCTATAGCTGAATATAAGTATTTCAACTTATCTATAAAAAGGGCAATGCCTGCTGCGTGCTAGCAATGTCCTCATGGGTAATTTGTACATTCACAGCTGGCGATTTCAATCATCTGCTGCTGGTCTCGTAATGAATCTGCTCTTTCAATTTCTAGTCCCTTTCAGACAGTTTCCACTGTGAACTTCAGTACTTTGATGTGTTTCTGTGACCTTCCTCACTTATTCTTAGGAAAATGACTAGGTAGAAAATTTGAACCCTGTTGTAAGTTAGGTTCTGTTATTCTCATTATGTTACTTTCTGCATGTCAACTTCTCAAAATACAAATACATATAGAACTAGGAGATCATGGGCTAAGCCATATCCAAAACCACAGAAGACTACAATGCCCATTAATTCTAAAAAAAAAATCATTTCTCAGAAAATGTTGTAACAAAATCTATGACTTTTTGCTTTGTGTGTCCAAAATAAACAACCGTGGGCTGTCAAGGCAGCACTTCCCATTCTAGTCAAAGATGAATATGAATGTAAGGGTTTAGGCCTGATTGACAGCCTCCCTATATTTTAACTTATTGAGTTATATTTTCTGAGTCCTTCAGTAAAATATTTGGGGAAATTAAAAGTTAATTGAACATAATATTTCTAAGACATTTGCTTTCAATTTCAAGTTATTTTTGAGCCCTACAACAACTTAAACAGTTAATGTTAGACATGGCCTTTTGATAATATTCATCTAGCTGACAAATGAAACATTTCATTCTCTTCCTGGTACAACTGCTGACCATGACCATGCAGACAACAGTCAGGTTGGCGAGGATACAATTAGTATTGGGAAGTCTATCTTATACAAATAGCCTTGGGGTCTTTAATTCTAACTCATTATTACAATCCCTACCTCAAAAAGAAAGTCAATAATAATTTTTAATTAATGCCAAATTCCGGGCAGCATCCTTATGGGAAAATAAATAACATTCAGTAGACAGCAACTTCAGGGATTATAACTTTAACTTACCATACATAGTGCATTACCTGTAACAACTTCTTATGAAACCTTTGTTAATGGTGATACATCTACTTATGTAAATGAGAGATGTTGGCATCACATCTGTATGTAAACTATGGCTGAATTTTTCTAGTTTATTATGGGACTACGTAGATAAATTAAATTACTACTCAAGTGATAAAATATCTTGCAACAAGTAAGATATTTGTTTCTTGAAGGAATATTTTCCTGTAGCAAATGCTTGTCTCTATTCTAGTCATGATTTAGGTGTCAAATATGAGCAAAATTACTGGGCAATGGGGATGTGCTGGGGGAATTTGGTCAATGAATAATGACAAATAATATTTTCTGTTCATTATTATCTTATATATTTCTATAGATCTTTGAAAGGAAAGCATCAGAGAGAAAATCCAGTGAATTCTAGAATACAGAAAAGATCAAATATATGGTTAAGTATGTTTATGGAACAAAAGTAGTCATTGAAGTCTGAATCCTAATTTCTAATATAATACTTTTTATATAATTTTTTTCTATATTCTTGAGAATTTCATGCATGTAGCAATGAAACTCGACCATTTCTACCACATATTTCCAACCTCTAACTCTCCCCAAATATCTCAGCACAGCAAAGGCAAGTTATAAGTCAACCTTGGCCCTGTCCAGTGTCTGGAGTTAGAGGAACAGAACCAATGAGCTTGTTTGACTTCAAGGTCAAGAGGAATCTGGGATTTGCAGTTTAATAATCAGGATGGGGCTTAATTTCCTTCAAACAAACAACTTTACATGGGCATTTTTTTTCAATAAACCTTTATTATTTTGGATAAAGTTGTTTATTTGAGGGACTGGAGAGATGGCACAGCAGTTAAGAGAGTACTGGCAAAAAAAAAGAGAGTACTGGCTGTTCTTGCAGAAGACTTGGGTTCAACTACTAGCACCCACATGGTGGCTCATAACCATTTGTAATTCTGGTTTCAGGGGATCTGAAACCCTCTTTTAACTCCAAGGGCATCAGGCACACAAGTAGTGCACAGACACATGTGTACTCAAAACATCCACACACATAAGTAAAACAATAATAACCATCCATGTGTATAATGCATTCTGATTACTTGCACCCCACCGTCTCTAAGCTCTCTTCCACCCCTGCCATCTCCACACCTTCCTACAAATCCCTTTCCTACATTCAAGTCTTTTTGTTTTGTTTTGAGACCTATTAAATTTAATCAAGGCTGTCTGTGTGGCCAGGGTTTTGGAGCTTTCCAATGGATCCTGAAGGGCTCACAAGTAAGCACACAACTTTTAAGACCATGAGTTCCTCTTCCCTAAAAAAACCCATCAGTGGTCAACAGTTTAGCAGGAATTTATAGGGCCTCATGAGATCCTTTTCTATCTATGGCTGACTGTTCATAGGGCTAGTCATTGACCATCCCAGATCAGACAACCACAACTGCTGTGAGATCCTGTTTGCAATGACAGTGTCATGTCCTGAGAAAGATAGGTTTTTGCACCCCTTCTCTCTGTCTTCTGGCTCTTACAGTTTTTCTGTCCCTTCTTAGAGAGGGTGATATGAATGTTCTGTTTGGGAGTGAGTACTCAGTTGTCGTTTAGTCTCAGCATCTTAGGAAACAATGAGGCTCTGCATTCACTGCTGTTCATTACAAAGAGAAGTTACCTTAATGAAGGCTGAGAATGGCATTTGTCTCTGACTATAAACGTAAAGGTAGTTTGGTGTGGTGTAACTACAGCTCATTAATGGCAGTAAGTGCTTCTTGGTCTAATGTCTAAGGAGCCATGGGTTTTTGACCAGGTTTATAGTACCAGGACTGAATTCTTTCCTGTAGAGTGAGCTTTCAATCAAATTGGAGCAGGTGGTTGTAGATGTAACCAACCGTCTTATTAAATAAGAAACACAGAGCAAATTCAGAGAAGAAAGCAAAGAAGTCAGAGCTAAGAGCCTTACCCTTCCTGCTTCAACCAAGGAAGCTCTCTGAAAAAGGGGCCTACTTCCTGTCTGTTCGTCTTTATATAGACTGTCTGTTCTGCCTTCTCATTGGTTGTAAACCCAAACACATGACTGCTTCGTCACTGCCTGTATGTACAGCCCTCCAGGTCCTCTATGGTATTGAGATTAAAGGCGTGTGTCTCCAATGTTGGCTGTATCCTTGAACACACAGAGATCTACCTAGCTCTGTCTACCAAGTGCTGGGATTAAAGGCATGCGCCACCCCCGCTACGCTCTTGCTATGGCTCTAATAGCTCTGACCCCCGGGCAACTTTATTTATTAACATACAATTAAAATCACATTTCAGTACAAGTAAAATACCACCACAGGTGGTTACTTCTGTAACAGTTGTACCAGCTTTATACAAGTGTCACATCTTGCCTGGCATCCTAGTATCACAGTGTGCAAGGTTCACAGCTAGGTAAGACCACTGATGACTTTTCTTTCCCAGCAGCCTGCATAGCAACTTCCAGGCCTATGAAAGCTAGCTAGTGGGAAGGAAGGTTCCACCTCAGCTACAGCTTGATATCTCCAACAACTAAGGTATGATTTATCTTCAACAAAAGGGTCTCATCAACTAGTTCTGGTGGGCAACCAATAGGAATGGCAAGAACCTTGAGGCCCTGTGACTAATCACACATTTGGGAGTATCCTATACCTGGTTCTGAGATGTTTGTTTAATAACCTGGCATTTCCAGGAAGAGAAGCATCCAGCTGTGAAAAAAGATAGCTTCCTTCTAATTCTATTTTAAACTTATATTTTGTAAATAGACTTACAAAGCAGTAGGTTTCCACATGGCTTTTCATACAACTTTTGTTTTGATTTAGGGATTGCTGGACAATTGATCTACTGGTTCTCAACAAAGCCAGAAGTACTGGTTTTGAATGATGGCTCCAGAGATTTCTCCCCATGATCAACTGGCTCCATTTCTAAGGCCTGTGCTGAGGGTGAAGGTCATGATGTTTTCACACTCAGTAGAGCTGTTAACTTTCTGGCAGCCAGTAAGCGCAGAGAGGAGAAATAGGGAAGGAACAAGACTAAGACATAATCTTTAAGGATGCACTTTCCTCCAACTGGGCTCCACCTTCCCCATGTCTACGTCATTCTAATGCTTTCTTTTTTGCACTTGTCAACGGATCGACCCATTCTGAAATCACCTCACAAATATGCCCAGATGTGTGTACTTTACTAACATTTTAGGCATCTCAATTCGATCAGGTTGACAAGATTCACCGTCACAGATGCCATGCCAGGAAGTTAACTTTAAAGTAGTTTCCATTTCAGATAAGACTTATAGAGGCATTAGCGATGGACTCAACAAAGGCCTGCATTTCCATGTAGGGAAGTGGAATCAACAAAACATGAAAGTGCGTTTTTTGTCAATTTATTCCAAGTGTGAAAATGTCCAAATGTTGTATTTTTCTCCTCATGTATTTTCACACATAATCTTGTCAGGGTATACTATCTTAGATGAATGTATTCCAACCCTAGGCAGGAGTACAGCTACCTTAAGCCTTTCATTAGGGATAGTGGAACGTAGGGACAGTCACCGAGTTCTCAAGTTTCCAAAGTATTAGTAGGTGTTTGAAATCCACTTGGACTTGAAACTGATAATGCTGAATCCTGAATGAGCTTCTCTTTCCTTTCCATGCTTTTTGCTCAAAGCAAAGCTATTGCAGAAGGAGTGGAGGCCAGACATCAGTATGAACACAAACCTGATGAAAAAAAGAGGAGGCTTTGTAGCATGAATCTTAAAGGTTCTTATCAATAAAATCAAACCTGAGGCCAGTTATTGGTGTGAACGGTGGAAGATCAGAGAAGCAGAACAAGCCACAGCTACCTCATCTTGCCAATTCCTCAGCTGATCCTGTTTCCTCAGACTGGAAGCCTCTGAGTCTTTATCCAAATGGGTCTCAGCTGAACTGCTACTCAAAAGCCTAAAAACTTAACCAGCCAAATGCTTCTAGTTTCTGGTCCTCATGCCTTATATACCTTTCTGCTTTCTGCCATCACTTCCTGGGATTAAAGGCTCACTTTCTGGGATTAAAGGTGTGAGTCACCATGCCTGGCTGTTTCCAATGTGGCCTTGAACTCACAGAGATCCAGAGGGATTTCTGCCTCTGGAATGCTAGGATTAAAGGTGTGTGCTACCACTGCCTATCCTCTGTGTTTAATATTGTGGCTGTCTTGTTCTCTGACCCCAGATAAGTTTATTAGCGTGCACAATATTTCGGGGAACACAATACCACCACAAGGCTTGGTTTTTGAGCTGGTATAGAAGCAGAGGGGATCATCAACCACTTTGTCACCTAACTGTGTTTTCTTACAGAAAAGAGGTATCTTCTCATTTTCCTGACAAGAGGATATTTTGTGCCTTGGTTATGTGTCTACCAAAGTGAGGCTCCTACCTTCCCAAGGAGGCTGAGAGAAAGGTTACTTTTCAAAGGGATAGCTTGCTGAGTGTTGGGGAAGTCACTGTTTGGTTGTATGGTTGATAGGAGGTTTAAAAAAGAATTGTATTTCAAAGGGAATCATTTATAATCACACATTTTCTAAAATAAAAGCTCTAAAAGATAAGTTTAGGAATCCCTAGGAAGGAACCAGACTGTCTCACATTTAGTCAGAATGGGGAAAAATGAGAAAAAAAAAGATGTGTTCATGTACACACACACACACAAATGTGCAAGCATAAACATTCACACACAGATGCATGCACTCACATGCATGCACACAATGATATAACAATCATTGAAAAAGATCTCTTTATTAAAATTTCCCAGAACTCTTAAATGTGTAGTTGGGGGCTGCTGAGATGGCTCAGTGAGGAAGATTGACCCTTGTCAGGACCCACATGAGGGAAGGAGAGAACAGATTCCCACAAGTTGTACTCTCCTGTGCACAAACACGGGCATGCAAACCCTACCTAGTAAATGGATAAATGTAAAAATGTTCTTATTTTACAAAATTTCATAGTGCTTTAAAATTTCATGTTTGAGACTATTACTCTTCGTTAAAGTTTTTAAGTTGTGCCAAAATTCAACTTGGAATTTCCAAATTTTTCTTTCTTTTCTTGAAATCATGAAATTATAAGGTGTTATATTCTGGGTCAATTCTGAGATTTCAATTACAATTTTTAGAGTAGAAAAGAAACTCTTGATAAATAAACATATATCCATAACATATACTCAGTAAAGAAATATGAGTCATTTGCTTAAATAGCAAAGAGACATTAAAAAAAGTCTGGCTTTGTGTGTTTGCCTGCACATGTATATGTTCACAATGTGCTGTCTCCATGGTGCCAAGAAGAGGACATCAGATGTCCTTGAATTGGTTAGAGACAGTTTTGAGCCACCATGTAAGTGTTGAGAATAGGTCCTGGGTCCTCTACTCTGTAAATCTCTTTCTCACTTTCATGTCTATTCATTTTGTGACTCATCAGAATTGACCAGAGCTGTCTGTCTGTGTGACCATGGGTTTGGAGCTATCCGTTGGAGGTTGGTGGGCTCGGCAGAGGATACCCATCTAAAGGTAGTAACTTCCCTCTCCCTGGATCTATCATTAGTCTTATAAGGCTCTGTGGGACCCTGCCCCTTCCATGACTGTTGACAAAGCCAGTCTTTTGAGTCTGCCTCAAGTGACTGCAGAGGCTGTGAGTTCATGATTACAATATTACAACAGGCTGTTCTGAATCTAGAGAATTACGTCTCAGCCCTTCACCTTAATGTAAGAATCTCACATGTGTTTTGTCTTTTTCTGTATTTTTCTCTGAGCCTTACAGAGGGTGGGAGAGATGTCTTGTTTTGGGGGCGTGCTATCAACTGACACTTATTTTCAGCATGATGGGCTGTCATTGGTTTTTTTAATTCACATCCAATGACTGTGGAAAGAAGCTTCTCTGACTAAGGCTGGTAGGTTTGTGTATGGGTACAGATATAGACAGATAGAGAGAATAGTTTGATGTTATGTCAGTTTAGTTAAACAAAATAGTAAAATTTCCCAGTGAGCATACAACTTCTCCATGCATAGGTTGTCAATCAGGTTTATAGTACCAGGCATGGATTCCCTCCCATGCACAAGGGCTTAAATCCAATCAGAGGGCAGTCAGTGACTTGATAGCAATCACGCCACTGTGGCACTAGTGGCCAGTTACATGTTACCAAACAGACTGGAGTTCTCACTGCGTTTATAACCTAAAATGGCTTTCAGTGAGGATCTGATCAGTTAAATAATAATGTATTCTTGTGGACTCTTGATGAGCATATTGATATAATGCTTGGAGACTTTCTGGATTGAGGGTGGTCTAAAATATATTTATTACTAAGTTTTCTTATAAGTCATTATCCACAATTGTTAAAGTCCACTTACTAGTAAATTTAAAGGTGACTTCTATTGCTTTTTAAGTTACCCTTGTTCTATCATATTCCTCTGGAAAACCTGACCAGTTTTGCATGGAATAGTCCATAGCATCATCTATAGCATTGTCCATAAAGCATTACCTGTAGCACCTTCCAAACTCAAGTTTAAAATGACCAATCATCTATAGAATTATCCAAAATAGCTTCCAAACTCAGGTTCAAGTAAACATTATGAAAATTAAAAGTTTCCAACCATAAGCACAATAATATTACAACATACTTCTCAATTTATTTAGGAAACTTATTTAACTTTTAAATTTAATTTAATTTTAAATTTTATTTAATTTTTTTTTATTAAGCTACTGTATTATAGAGATGATTTTGAAAACAAAGGCCAGTGAGGAAAGCACCAAGTTTTAGCTATAAGGACCATTCCTTGTGTGAGTATGCAAGGAGCCTCTGCATATAAATTATTGTCATTGTCATGAAAATTCCTTTGACAGAAGGCATTGCCACCTATAAGGCTGAGGTGTTGTCATTTTTGACATTCATGGCTAGTGTCACCTCTTAGTCCTGGTTCTAGTTGCTTCCCATACTACAGCTCTTTCAACCAGAAGCAGAACTTTTCTTGGCATCTCTCAATCTGAATCCAAAGTTCTTCAAAGATTTTGTGTTTTCATCCTTAGTGATCTCAAGCTTCATTAAAGCTGATGGAATGAAATCAAGATGATGAAATATTCAGCCATATGACAAGATGATTTCCTGTCATTTGCCACAGCAGTAAGGAATTTTGTGCATTGTGTTTAGGGACATAAGAGATGCAGAAGGTCACAGACTCCAGGATCTTATTCATATTGACCAAGAACTGAATAATGGTTGCTAGAGCCTGGTAAGGATAGAAGCAAGGGAGAGAGGGCAAAGGGAAGTTGATGAACAACGTAATTAGATAATAATCTCTGTTGCACAACATAGTTAACAATAATGTAGATTGCAAAATAACTGGAAGATCCATCTCTTAATGTGTATTCCACAAGAAAGTGATAAATGTGTGAGATAATGGAGATGCTAATTACCTGACTTGTTAATTACATAATTTGTTACTTGTACTGAAACATCACATCATACCCCATAAGCAAGTACTATTAGGATGTGTTAATTAAAATGTTTGAGATAAATTAGGAATAACTATATATCTCTGTTATAGTGTGGATTTGAAAAGTTGCTCAGAGAGTAATAAACTGATCACTCAGTTTCTCTCACAGTGGTGTTCTGAGGCAGGGTTTTCAGGAACGGGTTAGGTCAGGGGTACTTTAACCCTCTTCATGGATTTATATTGTTAAGGGTGAATGACAAATGATGGGGGGTTGGGAGGTGGGACTGAGTTGAAGGGAGCAGACATTTCCTGTTCCTTTTTTGTTTCCTCTGCTTCCTGGATGCTGTGGAGGGAACAGCTCTCCCAGTACAGGCTCCCATCCCTTCCTGCCTTGCCTCATTTAAACATCAAAACACTAAAATCGGTGAACTCTGGACAGAAACCTCTGAAATTGAAAGCAACACCAAACCCCTTTCTTCTTTATGGATAGAGGCTAGAAAGTTTATGGATGCAAACACGATTTGCATCAGTGTCTTCCTTTTTGAGAAAAATGCTGGCCATATACCATGATACCCTGCTGTGGAATGTCTTCTGTGTGCTGTGGATATGTGTTGCTCTGATTGGTTGATAAATAAAGCTGCATTAGCCAATGGCACGGCAGGATGGGTTAAGAGGCACATTCAAACTGAAGACAAGCTGAAGAAGGGTGGAGTTGGGGGCTGGGGAGACACCAGCCTGCTGCCCAAGGAGCAACAAGATGCCAGCAGACCAGTAATGGCCACGTGGTAACATATAGAACAGAAATGGGTTGAGTTAAGGTATAAGAGTTAGGTAACAAGAAGCCTGAGCCATGGGCCATACAGGTTGTAAATAATATAAGCCTCTGTGTGTTTACTTGGGACTAAAGGACTGCGGGATGTGGATGGGAGAGATTCATGCTGACCCAGGAGCCTGGCAGGTCTGGGTAGGAGCAGAGAAACTTCCAGCTACAATACCCTCTACTGAGAACCTCTCAGTTAGTGTGACTCTGTGCATTGTGAAGCCATGATTACCTTCCCTGTTTTTTTAAACAATAAATTGGCAGATGCATTCTAGTTGTTTAACTCGTAAATCTGATTTTATTTTTCCAATTCAGCAAACCTAAGAATGTATTTAGATGAAATTTTGCAATCAATTTTATATAATGAACCAGAGTATAAAAATAAATTACTGCCCCCTGAATAAAGCAATCTGGGCTACTATACTTAAAAGAATGAAAAAAAATCATGAATTAAAGCAAAGTGGATAGAATCATATTGTCACATCCACATATATTTTACTTACTTTTCAACAAAAATAAGGCATAGGGCATGTACATTAAATTAGATTTACTTGGAATGAAATTTAGAGGGTTAAAAGGCATTAAATGAATAAAATATTATAGAAAGTATAACCTGAAATCATTTTAATGTTGCCACTTTAGTTATTTCTCAAAGTTTTATTAAAATTCCATTATAACCCAGGAAACACTTTGGTCTTGACATTTCATTTTTGACAAGCTAAAGTGCAGGCCTTGGATATATTATAATGTGTCTAGAAATAAGAGGAGGAAATATGAGGTCAAGGCAATCATCATGCATGAAGTCTGTCTTAATTATCCTGATGGACTAACTACCACCAGGATTTACTAGATAATTAGTCTGTTCGCAATTAATTATTCACACTGAGCTCCACGTGATGTGATGTTGGGTCTTTTTTCAAAAATAGCAGCCTTGTATGGCTTAAATTCTTTTTCTACACCCATTGTGTGTGTGTGTGTGTGTGTGTGTGTGTGTGTGTGTGTGTGTGTAAATTTTTCACTTATGATACTGAAATGAAGAGAACTGGCCAATGGAAATTTAATCTTTATTACAAAGGATAGTTACTGATGCTTAAGTCATATTTCTTCACTAACCTTTGTTGAGGTCCAACCATGACTGCTACACAGGAAGCAAATCATAAATTCACAGTCCTCAGTCTAGTCCTCAAGTCATTTAAAAAAAAATTGTTGAAAACAACCAGTGACACTGTTTCCCAGCGACTTGGTGGCAAAGCTCATCCCATCTTCCTTGGATGAAGGCAATGGAACAGGACATGGCAGAACAGCATGCACACCTGTCTTCCTTTTTGAAAACCTGGAGTATGAAATTTGCAGGAATAAAAATAAAGATCACAATTATAAATATGTATAAATCTTTAGAGCAAAGATAGGGACTCCTTGAATGATACCTTTATATTTATTTTTATGGGATACATTGGTGAAGCCTGATCTCTTAAATTCGTGGTACCAGTTAATATCAGACGCAGAGAAAGATCAGGTGGATTGATTGTTTGCTTGATTGGTTGATTGTTCATCACCAGGAAAAGATTTTATATAGGAAATCCTATATTCAGTACACTACACCTTTTGTTTTCATTATCATTGTTGTGTATAAGACAGAATCTTGCTGTGTAGCACAGGCTGGCTTGCTATGTGCTGGGGATGATCTCAAATCTGTAGCAGTTTCTTGCCACAGACTCTCAAGTGCTGGGATTAGATATGTGTTACATGAAACCGAAGATTTTTTTTTTTTTTTTTTGCGTAAAGTTCAGTGTTGACTTTGTTTTTTGCATATTTCAAGTCCCATTAAAGAGACCAGTTTTATAGTGATAAAAGAAAAATTGTAATTTTATAATTTACTCTTTGGAAATTAAGAATTTCTTGAAATGGCAAATGAGATGTTATTTTCCTTTAGCTTATTGTCTTTCAAATTCTAATTGGCATTTCATGGGAGAGAGAAGTTATATCTATGAAAGGCTTCACAAAAATCTAGCTTTATAGTTTGTTTCAACAAGTAGCAATGATTTAAATTTTAAAAAAGCATTTTATATTTGATATTAAAAGAAGTCTGTATGATTGTCAGTGGGGAAGCTACATGAGGAAAACTGTAAACTACGCTGCTGTGAAATTTGCACCCCATTTGTCCTAACGGCATAGATTCTACACTTCAGTGCTTTTAATTGGCATCTGCACTATTTGGGGAGAAGGCTTTCATCAGACTCTAAGAAACAAAGTTGTGTGTTGACATGGTATATCAGCATGACTGCTTTTGAACTTTTTTTTTTTTAATCCATGTATATATTTTGGTGCAATGCCCTTTGAGTATCTGGCTTGGACAACCTCATTATGAAGACCCCAGTTAGTATCACCACAGCATTATTCTGCCATCAAAAAATACCATGCATGTGCATACCAGCACTCGCAGAGTGTGTGGACTACTCTAGATTCCTTGGATGTTGATGTTCTGATAAACATAGAAATGTTAGACACTGTAGGGTTTTTTCCCCATCTAATTCAAGTTAAATGCCTCCTCATTTTCCTTGGGGATCCTGGTCTGTGGCATGAGCATATTGCCACTACTCTGATGTCATAACCATAACATATACCAACTCATCCTAAAGCACTGACATGCTTTTTAACTGGATTTTAGGAGTCCACATTTCAACACTTTGATGTAAACTAGAGTAAGCTTTTTACAGTTCTGAGATATTTGATCATGTCTCTCAAATATGGTAATTAACATTCTCCAACAAGCAGCTTGTCTCTCAACAAACAACAGCATTACATATTGTCTCAAAGTGCTCTGGGTTTATAACTCCAAGTGCCAGAAGGGTGTTACATCCTTCGCTTTTCGTGTGATGGTAAATTATCTGACAGGAGCAACTTAAGGAAAGAAGGATATATTTTGTTCACCTTTTGAGGTCACAGGAGTAGGAGACACTCCTCAGTTGCATCCCTCAGTCAGGGGACAGAGAAAAGAGAATGCTGGTGCTTCGCTCACTTTCTCCTTTTCATTCAGTTCAGGCATTCAGACTGTGGGATGGCGCCAGCCTCATTGGGCTGGGTCTTCCCTCCTTAGATGAATCTTCCTAGGGACACTCTCATAGACATGCAGAGAGGCATGTTTCCACAATGATTCTAAATCCAATGAGGTGTGACGATTAACATTAACTGTCACAGAATCACATATCCTCTCCCCTTGAGCTAAGTCTTTCACTGTTGTCCAAAACCGGAACACTTTATGATTCATGGTGACAGATTCATAGGCATGACACTGACTTCACAATTAATTCTTCTCCAAGGATGTGGGTGTGTCAGAAAAATTGGTCAACAATTACTTAGTTGAAAACATGGCACGTTATCTAGGCCTTGTGAACACATAGCTATAATCCTAGTGACTTGGGAAAGGAAGGCTGAGGCAGGAGGATCACAAGCTCTAGGCCGGCCTAGGCTACAGGGTGAGTTCCAGGCCAATCTGGATAACTTACAGGAATCTTTCATCCAAATTAGAAAGGACAAAGGGAACTGTGGGAATAGCACAGTGCTGGAGCAATAGCCTAAAATATGTGAAAGCCTTGTGTTTAACACGTGTGTGTGTGTGTGTGTGTGTGTGTGTGTGTGTGTGTGTGCATGCATGTTGCGTGTGTGAAAGCATATTGGCACACATAGTGGGAACTACCTGATTCAAGCCTCTTTCACCATGGAAGAAAGCCAGAGCTACAGATGGGTGTGGACATTTTTCTGGTTATAGTCACTGGAGGGAAAAAAAAATCTCAAAAGTGTTTTTTTTTCTGTTCTATAATTTGGAAGCATACTTCTTTTCAATGTAACATCACAATAAAAGGTGTAACTTGGACTAAACAATGAATGTAAGATTATGAGCTGTTTTAGCTGAATTCCTACACCAACCATTCTGTAAGGAATAAAAATTTGCCACAGGCTTAGTGCTTATTATGTAGTCATTTCTTAATGAGGACAAGTTTTGTAATGAGACTTAGTTAAAAGAAATCTTTTAACCTGTGTGATGGGAAGAAGGAGATTAGGGGTGTGTTAATAAACCTTTAAAAAGTTGAGTAAACAACATATGTGTACACTCTGTAGGGAATGCTGTGTAATTAAAACACAGAGTTTATGTTACTAATAGATACACCTGCTACTGCTAGGACTCTTTTCTTCTGGAAATATCTTACATCCTGAACAAGAATCTCATTAGTTTACCATTTCTGGGAGTCTCCATGTTGATACCCGACACAAAATGAGAATATAACATTAGAGAGCAGACGAGATTTTTACAATCTCTGTTAATTTCTTAAATCAACGTTTCCCTTTGGAAGACGCAGGAGTGAGAGCAGGAATGTGTTCCTTACTGAAAGAGTCTGAGCCAGTCATGCAGGCTTAAGATCACAGCATCTATTAGACAACTTGCTGCCTGAACTCTGTGGCAGAGCCAGAGAAGCATCACTCAGTTTGACTCTAAAGTTCAAAGGACAGTGTTTGGAGAAGGTAGTGATTTGCACAAGCATTTGAGTGCACTGTGGATGAAGCTATGAAAGGATGAAAGGGCAGAGCAGAGTAAATCAGGCATGGAGTTTTGTGGAAGCAAGCAACGGGGTAGACGTTGGGTACAGGTAGGCATATGCCTAGAGGAGACAAGCCAAGCAAGTATATGAATCGAATATCATGCAAAATATTTCCATTTACCAATTTTTGCAAGCTCCTCTGTACACCATCTCTTTACCAAAGCAAGGACACCTGCAGTAGAATCCTGCCTGCATCTTCCTTTGACTGCAGTTCCTTCTCTACCTCTCTTTCATCACTTGGCAGGCATACGGTCTAGTTAACATGATAAACGGAAAAGGACACTTGTCTTTTATTATTACTATTTATTAAAAATATATTATTCTCTCATACAATACATCCTGATCACAGTTTCCCTTCCCTTCACTCCTCCTAGCTTTCTCTCACCTCCTTTCTACCCAGGATCCACTCCTCCTCCATCTCCCTTCCGAAAATAGTGGGCCTCCAAATTGATAACAACTGAACACAAAACAAAAACAAAATACAATGAGAAAAAGGAAAAGTCCTCACACCAAGGCTGGTTAAGGCAACCCAACAGGAGAAAAAGAGTCCCAAGAGCAAGCAAAAGAGTCAAAGATGAACCCACTCCAACATTAGGAGTACCACAAAGAAACCCAGCTAACAACCATAACATGTATGCAGAGGACCTGGTGGAGACTCCTGCAGATGCATGTTTCCAATTCAGTCTCTGTGAGTCCATATGAGTTCTGCTTAATTGATTCAGTGGGTTGTGTTCTCCTGGTGTCCTCCATCCCTTCTGACTCCTACAACCTTTCTGCCCACGTTTCTGCAGGACTTCCCAAATAGATCTTAAATGTTGATTATGTGAAATACCTGCTATTCCAGGGGTGTCTGTGCAGCAGAATTTTCTATGCCTTGACTTGTCCTAATGAATGCAAGGTGACAGGCTTTGGTCTGTTTCATTTCCTTCTCTATCCAGCTTTATAGAATTTTCCCAGAGCCAATAGAGTGATTTCTCTAGAGACTGACCAGGGTAGCAAACACATGGTTTGGGCCTCTATCCCCAAATGTCTGTTATTTTCTTTGGAAATTATTTGATGTGTGATCCTTCCTAGATGAAGCTTTCTCCAAACTTCCTAGGAAGAAAACCTACTGGACCCACAAAGTAAATATGGTATTGATGTGAGAAAGAAGAGAAGGCTAGAATGCTGCAAGGTGAGAAACAGACACACAGACGCACAGACAAACACACACACACACACACACAGAGAGAGAGAGAGAGAGAGAGAGAGAGAGAGAGAGAGAGAGCGAGCAGGTGTATATCTTTCCATCAAGCACTGATGATCAGGAACATGGCTTAGCAGCTTCATGTTAAGAAAGGACAAAAAAAAATTACGTCTCTCTAGATGAAGTAAAGAAGGCTTCATGAATGGGATAATGTTTTAAGAAAACAGTCAAGTTCTCACATCTGAACATAAGGGGGAATTCTATAACATTTGAAAGTCACAAAAGTGTTGTTTTGGTGAGGATATCTATTCTGCTTTGGGAACAGATGATATGGCATCACAGAGCATGTCAAGAAGATGAAAGAGAATCTAAGATTACAATCCAAGTTAACACAACACAATGAAAATTAAGACATCAAATCAAAGCTGACTTTTTTTTTTTTACCATCAGTACTATTATAACTTTCACTATTTAACTTTTCACTATCATCTGGAGGAAGTGTCAAAGTTAATACCACTGGGGCTGTGTCATTCCAATGTGCTTGGGAAAACAAAAGCACATGAAAACATTTCAGCATGGTGTACTCAGAAAGAGCTGACTTAGCAGTGCATCTTGCTGCTCCCACAGTAATAGACCTAAGGTTGCTAGAGATATTAAAGAATTTGTTCTTGTGTGTGGTAGGGAGGGGAGAGACGGGATTTCATGTAGGCTGGCCTCAAAGTTCTGATACTTCTGTGTCCATTATCAGTGCTTGGATTACAAGGGTATATCATCATATTGACATTTTAATATGAACAGTAGAATCAGGATCCAAGTTCTGAAATTAAAACTCCACTTTCAAACATAATAGAAGAAAACAAATATCTGAGAGCACACTGATTGAAGAGAGAGGATAAGAAGAGGAGTCTGTGGCTCCTGAACCAATGAGTCAGATATTCAAGTGGGGAGATGGAATTACCAACAATTTTTGGTTTTTTTCCCCCTCAGTCTGTTTGCTGTGATATCACATCTCTTCTGTTTTCCCTGTTCCAAGTTCAGCAAAGCTGGCCATGCCTCATGTTCACACTTGTATCAGAAGAATTGGTTGGTAAAAAAAATCATAGCAAGGAGGATAAATTTCATATGTACTTGCTACAAGATAATGGACAAAACATTAAAAATATATAGGAAGTATTGATATTTAACTGCAAGTATTACACAAGAATAAATATCCCAAAATGTTTAAAGATAGTAATGAAATTCCCACAGAAGCTGGGATGGGGTTGAAGCACTCTAGTTAATAATTTTCAATTTAAGAATGTCCTGTCTTAAGAATAAGAGAAGATAACAGAAGATGGTAAGATCTCCCAAGCTCATGGAGTGGTAGGATTAACATAGTAAAATTGGCCATCTTATGAAAAGCAGTCTACAGATTCAATGCAATGCTCACCAAAATTTCAACACAGTTCTTCACAGACCTCAAAAGAACAATATTCAACTTCATAAAGAAAAACAAAAAATCCAAGATAGTTAAAATAATCATGTACAATACAGAAACTACTAGAGGAATCCCCATCCCTGTTTTCAAGCTCTACTACAGAGCTATAGTAATAAAAACAGCATGGTACTGGCATAAAAACAGACAGGTGGATCAATGGAATTGAGTTGAAGACGTACAATACATACACCTATGGACACTTGATTTGTGACAAAGATGCCAAAATTATACAATGGAAAAAAGAAAGCATTTTCAACAAATGGTGCTGGCATAACTGGATGTCCACATGTTGAAGAATGCAAATAGATCCATATCTATCACCCCGCACAAAACTCAAGTCCAAGTGTATCAAAGACCTCAACATAAATCCAGCAACACTGAACATGACAGAGGAAAAAGTAGGAAGTAGCATAGAATGCATTGGCACAGGAGACCACTTCCTGAATAGAAGACCAGTAACACAGACACTGAGAGAAACAATTAATAAATGGGACCTTCTCAAACTGAAAAACTTCTGTAAGGCAAAGGACACAGTCAATAAGACAAAATAGCAGCCTACAGAGTGGGAAAAGATCTTCACCAACCCCACATCTGACAGAGGACTGATCTCTAAAATATATAAAGAACTCAAGAAACTAAGTATCAAAAAACAAACAAACAAACAAAAAAACAACAACAATAACAAAACCCCAAGTAATCCAATTAAAAATTGGGGTATAGTTCTAAACAAAGAATTCCCAACAGAAGAATCTCAATGGCTGAGAGACACTTAAAGAATTGTTCAACATCCTTAGCCATCAGGGAAATGCAAATCAAAGTGACTCTGAGATTCCATCTTACACCAGTCAGAATGACTACGATTAAAAAAAAAAACACAAGCAAGAGCTTGTGCTGGAGAGGATGTGGAGCAAGGGGAACACTCCTCCACTGCTGGTGGGAGTCCAAACTTGTACAGCCACTTTGGAAGTCAATACAGCTGTTTCTCAGAAAATTGAGAATCAATCTACAAGACCAAGCTATAACACTCCTGGGCATATATCCAAAAGATGCTGTTATTCTACAAGGACACTTGGTCAACTATGTTCATAGTAGTGTTATTCAAAATAGCCAGAACCTGGAAACAGCCTAGATGCCCCTTAACTGAATAATGGAAAAAGAAAATGTGGTACATTTACACAATGCAGTATTACTCAGCTGTTAAAAAACAATGACATCAGGAATTCAAAGGTAAATGAATGAATCTAGAAAAAAATCATCCTAAAAAAGGTAACCCAGACCCAGAAAGATAAACATGGTATGTACTCACTCATAAGTGGATACTACCTATAAAGTAAAGGATAACGTGCTACTATCTACAGTCCCAGAGAGGCTAGATAACAAGGAGGGCCCAAAGAGGGATAGAGACACGTGGATTTCTCTAAGAAGGGGAAAAGAGAAGAGATCTTTTGGATAGACTGGGGACTGGCAGGGATGGGAACATGAGGGATTGTGTTGCAGAAGGGTAGAAGGGGAGAGTAATGAAAGAGACATATTGATGAGGAGGGCATTTGGGGGTCAGGTAGAAACCTTAGGGAAAGGAAACTCCCATGAATCTACAAAGATGACTCCAGCTAAGAATCCTAGTAATAGTGGATAGGTAGCCTGAACTGGCCATCTCCTATAATCAGATTGGTAACTGCCCCTATTATCGTCAGAGAGCCTTCATCTAGTGACTGATAGAAGGAGATGCAGAGATCCACAGCCACACACTGGGTCGAGCTTAGGGAATCCTGTTGAAGAGAGGGAGGAAAGACTGTACAAACTAAGGAGATTTGTACATCCTAAGGGCACCCACAGAAATAGCTAACCTGGTCTCATAGGAGCTCAGAGACTCTGGACCAACATCTAGGGAACTTGTATGGGACCAACCTAGACCCTGTACATGTGTGTGACAGTTATGTAGCTTGATCTTTTTGTGGGGCTCCTAGTGGTAAAAGGAGGGTCTGTCCCTAATGCTTTGGCTGGCTTCCAGGAACCTATTCCTCATATTGGGTTGCCTTACCCAGCCTTAATGCAAGGGAAAGAGCTTAGTCCTACCTCAACTTGATATGCCATGCCTTGTTGACACCCACGGGAGACTTGCCTTTCTGAATAGAAACAGAGGCAGAGTAGATGGGGACGGATAGGGGGGAGATGGGAGGAAATTGGATGAGAGGAGGGAGGAGAAACTATGGTTGAGATATAAAAATAAATTAATAAATTTAATTCATTATAAAAATAGAAAGTATACACTGAATCATCTTCCCAGACATTTTAAAAAATAAGACTTGAAAACTGAACTGAACCTAAAGAAAAGAATCTTACAATAAAGATTGAGAAACAGAGACAATGAGGTGGGCAGAGAATTCAGAGAAAACTAAAAATGCCAAGGAATCAGACTCGGGAATGAGTGTTCTGATCACTGGAAATTGACAAATAAATTGTAGCTATATATTCCTGCCATGGAGGTCATCTGTCAGTTCTTGCTGATGGGCAACAGTGATGTGAAACCCACCCAGACTATAGCTGTACTTATGCTGAAACAGTTTTCACAAGTTCAGAATCTACAGCTTAAATTTTGCCATTTGCTATTTTCTTTCTAATTTTTTTTTTGGTCATGGTTATCTGTTTAGTTATTTATGAGTGTGTACTTGCTTAATCTCAATATTCAGATTTCCTACTGGGAACCACACTGAAATTCATAAATACAAGTGTCAACCATTTGCATGATACTACTATAGTCACACTCTTTTTAAGTACATTTCTTTTTCACAATACTTTTGGACTATTTTATTATGTTAGCATTTAAATCTTTTCCCTAGTTTTTCCTCTATAAGACTTATTTTATCAAATGCCCCCAAGTTAGGCACCTTTTTTTAATCACTATGATAAAATGTCTTAAGCAAGCAACACAAAAGGAAGAAGCCATTTGTGCTCACAGTTTCTGAGTTTTTCAAGCCATGATCACTTGGCTTCTTTATTTTTAAGCTCCTTTGTGATAGGGCAAAGTAGCTTACCTGACAATAGCCAAGGGGATGGAAGGAGGAAGGGAGAGAATGATGTGGGAGAAGGCAGGGAGGGAGGGAGGGAGGGAGGAAAGGAGGGATGGGAGGGGGGAGAGAGAGAGAGAGAGGAGAGAGAGGAGAGAGAGAGAGAAAGAGAGAGAGAGAGAGAGAGAGGAGTGAGAGAGAGAAAGAGAGAGAGAGAGAGGGAGGGAGGGAGGGAGGGAGGGAGGGAGGGAGGGAGGGAGGGAACAAAATATATCCTTCAAAGGCATGTCTCTAATGACCTGAATATTCCAAACAGTACTTACTGAAAAACAGTCTGTTCATCCCGAACTCATTAGTAGATCAAACTGCTGAATGATATAGTTTGTATCATTGTGAGTCAAACACTTCTTAATTTCCACTAGATGAGGCAAAATCTTCAGCACTTAAGATTTTGCAGGTCACTAAATAGTCTTACCTCAGAGGTACTCATATGGTAGCTACATAAATGCTTCTTTCTCTGCTGTTACTCCATTTTCTTATTTCACTCAAAGCAAATATTGCATCATGAAGACACACTTCTGATAATCCCTTTCTTTGGTATTAAAATGTAATCCCCTTGACCATTATAGGCATATTACTAACAGGTTACTCAATGTATATTCATTTCATTAACACATTAACTTAAAGCAATCCAAGAGAAAGTCATTCACAATAGCTGTGATTAATAAAGAAAATCAGAGTCTGGAATACTTTTGTACTCATTCAAATTCAGAAAGCTAGTGAATAGCAGACATAATTCAAGCACAGATCTGCCTGGTGTCAGGTATCAAGTGACAATCAGCAATCAGATTAACCTTGTGTCATGCAAAATCAGTCCTTTCTCGTATTTAAGCACAGAAATGTCTTTTATTTGACACCCAGCCCAGACTTAACTGAGATATGAGGATGGAGTCTCAGGGTAAGGCTATTATGCCTACCTAGTTAAGCAAGCTCTTGTAAAATGGTGCCTATTATCTTGAGTGCCAATTTGAGCTAATTTGAGTGACTGTCATGCCAGCCCCTCTCCTCTTGCTGAACATCTAGTCCTGAGTGACTACTTTATTTCCTTGGTCATTAATAACTGGGCAGCATGGATCTGCAGGGAGCTCTGACACTTGTACCCATCACATTAATGAGCCACCTTCTTACAGTAGCACAGACTGAAGTGGAAAATGTAGTTTTCCATTAAACTTCTACTGAATCATTTTTTATAAGTATATGCAATGTTACATCAGGCTACAGTGATTATGTAACACCATAAAATCTGATGAGGTGCAAGAAGTTATCATGGTAGTTTGTGTAGCTATAGACATACAGAATACCCTTACTCTTCCATACACAACCTCAATACAGCTTCCATGTGTGTTATAATGGGTTTCAACAAAGAATTTTATGGCCGTGATATGAATATTTTATTTTCCTTTTTCATTATTTAATTGATATATCTGTGTTTTAAATATGTGTTTATATATTTAAAAACTTAATGGAGAAAATTACCAAGAAAATAGATTTTAAAATTCTCAAGGATGAAAGAGATGGATGGGCATTTAGAAGTGCTTGTATGAGCATAAGAACCAGATATTAAATCCCAGAACTCATTGAAAAAACCCACATGGTCTAGGCTGACCTGTAACCTTAGGTTACCGTTAGGTAGTAGACAGAAGGATTATGGGGGCCTAGTTGAAAAAAGTAGTTCAAGAATAAAAGTTTTTCACAATCAACACGTACTTCATAACTCTCATCTTTTTGTTAATAAGCTAGGAAAAGACACGGTTACTTACGTGACTTTGAATAGAGACTACTGGCCCAGACATATGCATGGTGAAGATTCCTAAGTTTGCCTCTTATCCATACTCACCATGTCCTCTTTAGCTCCATTTATTTACTATACCTTAAAAGTATTTCCTAGAGGTAACTTACAATGAATTAGAAAATACTTTCTCATGTGCTGTAGAAGTATTTCAATGAAAGAGTTCCATCTCAAAAATGCGTATAAAAATACATCTTTTCACAAATTTCATAGTCAGGCTTTGGATATAAGTTACTGGTTATGCTATCTGTATCTACACAGCTCTGTTCATATAAGAAAATGGAATGGGCTAAGGATAGGAAGCATGTGGCCCAGCATAAAATAGTAAATTACTCAAAATGTATGATATGCTCTTTATGTTCTTTTATTAGTTTTGTTTGTTTGTTTTTCATTTTGTTTTGAAAGTCAGTTGGGTGTTTCTTAACTACTGATTTTGTAGATGACACAGTTGTGTGGTAATGTCGAAAGGCTAGACACCTTCCCATCAGCACAAAATGATCCTCTTCCAATCCTGGAATGTGATCAGGCTGAATGAGAAGTCAGATGTCAATAGGGATGCCTTCTGACCTGCTGCTCCTGAAAATCTTCCTTGAGCCCTGATAGTTTTGTAGAGCCTGACCACCATTCTTTCACACCTTCTATCTTCAAAAGCAAGTAACTGCCAGTCAAGACTTCCATCACAACCTTCTGTCTCTACTCTCCATCTCCAATATTTAATGATACTTGTGCATACGTTGGGCCCAGCATCCCCTCATTATTTTAAACTCTTGACTAAGAGCCTTGCATGGCAACTGTTATCATTTAATAGATTCACAGATCCTGGTGATTACGATGTGGACAACACTGGGATGTCATTGCCTTGTCTGTCAGGGATAGAAAACACATTGTGCTATAGGTAAACATGTTGTCATCACTTAAAGATATGTGTTCTGGAATGTGATACTTGAATATTTTGCATAAAGTCTTTTGTGCATGAGATAGTATATCTTGTTTTCGTAATTTGATCCCATTCTTTTACATTTTCACCCAAGAATGAGTTAATTTTTAATACTAATAGAAAGAAACAGCATTCAAATACATGTATCCATCACCAATATTTATCTGTAGTGGTTTTCTTGGTAATTGATTTTTTCCCCTGTAAGAAAAGAAGCAAATATCATTGGCTTTGCACATTCCTGGTGCAGGCACTTTGCTCATTGTTAAGGTGTCAATATTACAGTGACTTGGTTTGACCATTATGCAGTTACCATTTTGAGTTTCATATCTCATAAGAAATCTTCACAGTGATGTTTTGTATCTATACAATTCAAACACCCATTTTACTTTGCATTCCTAAGAATGATCTTAGAGTAGTTGTTCTCGGTCCCTTTGGCATCACCTAAGACTATGGAAGAGACAGAAATTTACATTATGTTTCATAACAGTAACAAAATTAGAGTTATGAAGTAGCAACAAAAAATAATTGTATGGTTGGCAGTTACCACAAAATGAGGTGCTGTATTAAAGGGTCATAGTGTGAGGAAGATTGAGAATCACTGCCCTATGGTTCTGGAACAAGCAGGGGAATACTCCATACTGAACAGCATCCTCCCCTTTCATGTATGTACCTGTCTTCACTAAGCATTCATGCTCTGCTTTTTGCCCTATTGATCACAATGATATTTTCCAGTCATTTCTCATCGCTACATGGATTTCAATGCTTGAGTTTCAAGCACAGGGAGGCAGTGGGATCCCATGCTAGACTAATCTCATCTTGCTTCTATATCTGGAACTCTTGCTTCTAATTTTTGTCCTCAATCTTCACTTACTCAATTTTCGAGTTCAATTCAGAGAAATTAGTTGTAGATATGCTAACATAGGTCAACCAAAAGGTTGATGGATTTCACTAATTGTGTAACTTGGTTTTGACTTTAAGCTGAAGATGAAATATTCAAACTCATTAAAATTTATTGTTTCATAAAACCAATATTTGATAGTTAAATGCAACTTCATCCTATTAGTCATGGCTTGACTAAATTAAAACAAAACCTACATTACAGACAGTTAAGTAAGTAATATGAAGGGTTTTCAGGACGGAAGCCCATCAGGCTCCTGTTAAATATGGCATGACACAGATAGGAAGGACAATTAACTTGTTTTCCTAGTGACTCATCTCAAGTCCAACCAAATTCAAAGACTTTAGTGAATCTAGTTTGCATGAAGATTAATGGACAGTATGGTCTGTAGTCCTCTTAACTGTTTGTCAAGACAATGATTACCTGGGTATTATATTCTTTAATCAATAATAGTTACAAGCAGTCTTTTCCCTCACTCTGCACAACAGGAAAATGGAAGTTACAACTAAGGTACTTGAGGCTGCACTTTCACCCCACTGAGAGTTGTTGCTTTCACAAGAACTCTGAATTAGAATTCTTTATTTTTAGTTTCATTTAAAATCTTTTGCTACGTGGCTTTGGCTTGCCTGGAACTTATACGGCCTACAGTGCCTCAAACTGATGACTGTCTTCATGCCTTTATTACACAAACACTGGAATTATAAGTGTGCACCACCACACTTGGCTAGAACTCTTCCACATTCCAAACAGCAAATTCGGTGATACAAAGTCTCACAGTGGTCCCACGTTGAGACCTGGGCTTGACAATCTTCCGAGAGAAATTTGCAAGAAGGAAACAAATGCATCCCATGTTTCGGTTCATGTTCTCTGTAGCACAAGCAATCGGTGCACCGTTGTGTAAATGGTATGTTAAGTTTACTCTTGGTTTTGCACCTCCAGTGCAATAGCTTCTTTCCTCCTGCATTAAGCAGGCAGTGTTTTCTAACCATTCATGGTCATTTATCCGCCATCCTGAGCACGAGAGCCCAGCAACTCCTGCAGATAAATGGCCATGTAAAGAATGGAGCAGTGACAGTCGACTTTGGCAACGTGAGCTTTGAGTTGGAAAAGCACAGCACGGGAAGAGTAGAAGGGAGAAGTGGGATGCTGCACTATCTAGTAGCCACTTTTCCTAGCTCTGATTATGGCTCAGAGATGACAAATGTGATCATATAGTATCTTGTCTTAAGTGACCAGGTCTTTCTCCTGCTCACAAGGAGAGAACTCTCAGAAGGATCTTTAAGTATTTTTCTTACATTTGTTAGAACAACATAAAAAATAGAAATGATGACATTCATGCCGCCACTCCCACGGTGTCACCTCTCAGGATTCCCATTTGTGAGCAGAGCATGCATAAGCAAAAATATTTACTTTATTGTCCCACGAGAGAAGTGAAAATACTCTTTATATTTTTCTTCTTTTTTACTCGAGGAAAAGTTAAGAAACCAATGGATGTCATGGTTAAGATAAAGATATCAAATATCAGATCTTGCGAGCTTTTAAAAAAAATCTAACCATGAGAAAAAGTCTTGCCTTCTAATTGGAGAGTGCTGTCTATAGGAAGGAAGGAAGATGAAAGTCACTGTTCAGGATCTCAAGCTTAATGAAGAAGTTTATACCTGTTGAAAGAGTATTGCCTTTGTTATTACTTAGTTTCTGTCTCATGCTCCCTACTGAATATGTCATTTATAATTTCTCATGAGTCTATCAATGAAGACTCTGCCAAAGGGGAACTATATTGAATAAATTGGTGCAGGAGAGTGTCTATCTTAGGGTTGCCAAGGGGGACTTAATCAGAACGAGAGATATTTGTGTATCAGGGAAGAGGAAAAATACAGGAACTCTTTGTCTAATACAAAAAAAGAGGGATGGATATATCAAAATACAAGCAAATGATTAAAAAACATACAAGGGCATGTGAGACTAGAGAGTAAGGCAATTGGCTTCAGAAGGCATGGCCCTGAGTATAAAAACAGCAAAAAAAAAAAAAAAAAAAAAAAAAAAAAAAAAAAAAAAAAAAAAACACCACAGGAAGCTAGGATCAATGGGTCATATGCAGGTCGGGCGTAGCTGGCACACCTTTAATCCCAGCACTCAGAGGCAGAGCCAGGCAGATTCCTGTGAGTTTGAGGCCAGCCTGGTCTAAGAACGAGATCCAGGACAGACACCAAAGACTACACAGAGAAACCCTGTCTAAAAAAAAAAAAAAAAAAGAGTCCTATGCTTCTGCAGTCACCTGGTTTCATTTGTTTGTTCTTTCACTTCATTCTATTCATTTCATAAAAGGATATGTTTTGGATGATACCATTTTCTAGTGTGACTATTTAACTGTATACTAAATAAGTCGGAATGGGTTTTTCTGCAGATAAGAGCTCTGAAGTTCACATCTTCCTTCTATTTTGTCAGTGACTGCCAAAAATAATGCAGTCATAGAGTATGTGAAGGAAAACTACCAGAAAGAGGCCGTGTCTATAGAGATTGGGGGTGGCTGGTTAGAATTTCAGTATCATGGAGACATTGGAATGTTGCAGGTCTAGAGACTATTGGTGACAGTTCTGACCCTCCAGACCAGCCATTCCTTGTACACTTCTGTGTCAGAACTAATGTCCTATGACTAATAGATAAATACCTTTTGGGATCTATTAGCTTGGCAGCCACTAGCTCTCACCAACCCAAAAACATTTAGCATCCTGGTAGCATCCTGTACCTATAGAAAAGCTTCCCCCATCTTTCTGTATCTGCTTCTTCAATGGACCCTCCAATGTATTTTAAACTTGCCTTAATTTATGACTTTCTTTGTTTTATAAAACTATAAAACTGCATGAAACTGCTTCCATGTTGGAATATGGGTTTTGGGGTAACCTATATCTAAGTTCCTGGGCCATGATCACTCCAAATGGCTCCATAATGAATTCTCTCTTATTCCTTTTAAGATGAGAGCTGTGGGGTTTGCATTAACAGTTACTGTTATGGTTTGGATCATCAGTACTTCCCAAATCCTGTGTGTCAAGTCTTGATTGAATCACGGTAGAGGTGAGCCACATGGAAGGAAATTGGTCACTGGAGGTATTTCTTTGAAGGATTTAATGACCCTGCACCTCTTCCTGTCTATCTCTACTTCCTGGCCACAGTGACATGAGTTTCAATGCTCCAACACCCACTCTCCTGTGAGTTTGGCCTTGCCTGTGGTCTAAAACAAAGAGTCCAAGTGACCGTGGACTGAAGCTTATAAATCTGAGACAGAAATTGGTAATTCTTACATTTCCATTATTTATCTCAGGAATTTGTCACAGTGATAAAGTAGTAACTTACAGGCCAGGCTACAAGCCTTGTTTCTTTGAGCTTGCTCTCAAAGTTGATTAATATTAGCTAAGTTGGGACTCAAACTTTTTATCTCTAAAGGCAGTCTATTGCATATATTCTATGCTTTATGGAATTTTAAGGAAGAATGATTTCTTAGTGGGGCTAATCTTACAGGGCCTTGGCTGTGGGACTTTTCTAATGCAAATTAGGCATTATCAAGGCACTATTATTCTGAATTCTGGAAGTTGAAGGACATTTAGGAAATTTGTATATTATTAAAAAGACAGTCTGAAGTGATTTCAGAAGATTTATATTCTAACCTAGTGTTATTTCATATTTTTATTTAAAAATAATATAATGAGCATATATCCCAGTATTAAATTTATTTATATTTGTATTATATTCAATAACATTAGACCAATATACTCTTGTATATTAGCAATTAAAAGAGATGTCAGGAAGAATGAAATAAAACAATATGAGACAGAATTTATGAGTAAAATTCATATGAAAATTTTCTCCCATACGGCCATTTGTAGCCATGATGCTGTTTTGAATTCAGTCAGACTAGTTGTCTGCTTTCCCTAAACACCACTGGGGCTAAAGGAGAATGCTGATCATAAAGGCATGCATGATAAATATTTACTATGAATGGTTGTATAGTCCTGACTTGGGAAATATTAAAACCCTGTGAAGAGGACAGAAGTGCATTTATTAATGTAACTTTGAAATTTTTTCCTTCACAACACTTTGGAACAAAGTGTTAGCTCACCTTTCTGTCTAATTTCTATTCTTGTGTTATATATAGCTTAGCCATCACCATATTGAACACTTGCTCTCATCTACATCCATCATACATGGCTATCTCCATGAAGGACAAATCATGCCTTTCTTTTAATGGGTACCTGTCATATATCAGGCAGATAGCAGGTCATCAAAGCTCTGTGTATTGAGTGACAGTTTTCTATGACCATAAATGCACAGCTACTATTCTGCTGTGTCTTTCTGAGATTGAGGAAGGACATGCCTCCCCAAACTTTTGAATATTTCATGCTCAAGCATTTTAATTATTTTCAAGATCTTTATTGGAGAAGGTAGGTAAAGAAAAGCCTTTAATAGACCTCTAATTTCATGTCCACTAAATCAATACAGAAAGGATCATGGAGAAGTTATTTAGACAGATTCACGAGGTGTAATTTGCCTATTTTCAAGAACTGAACTAATAGATAAATATAGAGATACTTTTCTATTTGAAGTGCAGGCCCTTTATAAACCCTTCATGCAGCATTGACCTTCTTAAGAATAAGTCTGTGATTAGGCAGACAGTGAAGTCAATAGTGGAAATGAGATATTAAAGAATTAGGTATCAATTTAAAGGCCATTCAGAGTTTACCAAGGGGGTAATTTATATAGGGAAAGTTTCCTAAGAGGTGGGTATTTTACAACCACTTAAAAGTGTCATGAGACTTAATACATATATTTAACCATATCATATTATAGATGTTTTCATGTATGACAGGGTATCAATTTATTTGTAGATATAAAGTAATGGTTGAGGAAAATAGACTTAAAATTATGAAAGGCCAGTTCTTTGTGATTGTTTGACTGTGAGATGAGGCTGAGCCTAAAGCTTTTAGAATGTAAGGATTCATACTCTTTGCAGTTTCTAAAATCATTGACCCTTCAATTAAATAACTTTTCTAAGCACTTTTTAAAGCTCAGTACATTGTACAAACCATTACTAGAAGAAAGAATTTAGAGACGTTAGTGAAAATATGGCACTTGCAATATGCAACTATGATACCAATTAGTCATTGGCATTGTACACAGCACTTTCATAGATGTGACACCAAGGTTTTATTTTTGTGTGTGTGTGTCAGAAATCAGCTTCTTATCTATCATCATGTTTTCTATGATTCAGCATCTGTAAGAAATGCCAGAAGAGAATGTGGTAGTAAGAAACAACTTGATCTTTCAATGATAAGAGCATTTAACAAAAGATGCAAAACAGATTGACGTCTGAGAAGGTCAAATGTGGAAAGGCCCCAGATGCTATGGAACAATCTTTGTGAACACTGTGAATATTTGTTGCTCCCATTGGTTCAGTAAAGGGCTAAATGACCAATATCTTGGCAGGTAGAGGTTAGGTGGGACTTGCAGATAAAAAAGAGAGTGGGGAAGAAGGAGGTGGAGTCACCAGCAGATGCAGAGGAAGCAGGAGATAAACTTGACATGATGAAAAAAGGTACCACTCTGTGGCAGAGTGTAGATAAGAAATATGGGTTAATTTAAGTTGTAAGAGCTAGTTAGTAACAAACCTAAGCTATTGGACAAGTATTTACAATTAATAATGTCTCCATGTGGTTATTTGGGAACTAGTAGGTGACACAGAAAAGTCCACTAAAATGACACCCAATGTGGGGTATGTACATCCATATAAGAGCTGAGAAAGCTTAAAAATGTTCTAAACACATGAAAATGGAACCTAACACAGCTTCCTAGTCTCTTGTCTCTTATGCTGGCCATGGTACAGAGACACATCTCCCAGCTACAGCTGTGGCTTGATCCACCAGTGTGAGCTCCACCAGCCTACCATGAGCTATGCCACCTGGCAGCTTTCAGATTTTGCTCATGCAGACAGAAAGGATTACAGATACACAGTAAAAGATAGATCCAGACAGACAAAACCTCTAAATGGTTTTTTAACCATTAACAGTGTATTTAAAAATGTAGACAAGGTTGGGGAAAAAAGAGAGAAAGGGTATAGACAGTCATAGAAAAAATAATTTAAAAATTAAAGTTCTTAAAAAGGAATAAAGTAATATAAAAGAAAAAAGCCATGTAAAGATGGAAAGTACATAGGGAATGGGGATCCTATATGTTATTGTGTTGTCTTTGAAAATTTTGATTGCTGATAAACAAATGATAGCAGCTAAGAGAAATTGGATTGTGAAGGCTGCTGGATTAAACAAACCTATATTTTTTGAAAGTGTCTTGACAAAAATGACAGTCAAAAGATGTGTTGCTTTGGGGAAGAGATTGTGTTTTGTTTCTACAGAATATGAAAGGCTGTGGATTCATTCAGGGTTGAAAAGATCAGGTTTGATTGAAGAAGACTCCCTGAAAATCCTGGCTACAGACATAAAGAAATAAACTTAGAAAAACTACAAGACATGTGATGTATATTTTACCTGCTCAAACATAAAACAAAAAAAACATCTTTGGTTAACTTGTATACAATACACACTCTATAATTTATTAATGCACATATATATGTTACCTATGTAAGTTTATGTGTTTTCAGAGCAAAGGGACCATACACCAATAAAAAAACAGATGGCCCAGGTGATCCAGCCTCTCAGAATGCCTCTGTTTCAGTTTTCTCGGAGTTTTGCCTCCAGAGCAGTTTCAAGGCTCCTGGTTGAGATGATCCAGCCTCACAGACTACTCCAGCCAGAACTTGACCATTATCCCAATTTCCCAAGGTCTCTCAAAGATACTAGCACCCACAAACAACAGGGATCAGTCTACAGAAAACAACACTCACATTCCCAAAAGATGGGTTATGAATATTTGTCATTATTTAAGGGGGCTTGGTTCCAAGTTGCTATTGGTCATAGTCAAGAAAAAAACTAAACAAAGGAGTTCAATTCAAGGATCTCTTTCTGAAGGAAGAAACAGGGATATAATATAGAAATGATGAGATAAAGGGGTAGATTATTGAATCTACTTTATTCCAAAAAGCAACTATTAATCTCAAAATATTTTATATTGGTATGGATTTTGGTTTATGGATACAAATTTAGATTACTTTTGCAATACTATATGTATGTTTCTACTCTTGTCTTAAGTATTGCATTTATGTAGCTCATTTTTAAATATAATGTATAACTGAGAAATACGGGGTAGTAGTTAGTCATCTATAATAATCAAACTTGTCATATTAGGTATACTTCCAAGGTTAAACATATATAGAGATAGATAAATGGTCTTCAAACACTTCAAAGACTTACAGAATACGGCATTAAAATGTTTACTAACCTGAGGATTTTTGTGACAGTGTGAAACATCTGCTCTTGGCAGCATTAATTTACTTTAAAAAAAAGATGATGGGCATTGAAGAACCTCTGTATGGAGTTCATTTTATTTATAGCAAAAACTATCCATTGGCCAAGAAACTGCCCTTACTTTGACTGCTCACAATATGCTGTACAAACTGGACCAGGAGGATGTGAAAGAAAGCAACTACCAAACTTTGCCAAGATAAGGAAGTCCTTCAAAATTCTTTGCTTTTCAAAAATGTCAGTCAGGTATACTAAGCCTGTAGGTCAAAGATGGATGTCCTAATGTCATAGAGGAACTTTGGGCGACTGTCCAGGAAGCCAGATGTCCCTGTAATTATGTAGTATTACATCCTTCTGGGGTCTTTGATGGAATTAAAGACTAAATAATTAGTCTTACAGTTTTCCTTAGTTATGATAAAAAATAAATCAGGTATAAAATTTTAAGCTCACAAAGATAAGATAGATAATAGAGTATTTTCTCTAGATTTGCCAAATACAAATGACACTGTCCAAATACAATGTACTGGATATTGTAACTGTAATTCTTACTTGATAATTGTTTTTGTTGTATGTAATGATAATCTGTTAAAGTTAAAGCCTTCCTTTTTTAATTAGACAATAGGTAAAATGCTGTGGAACAATCTTTTTGAACACTTTGAATATTTTTGCTCTCATTGGTTTGATAAAGAGCTAAATGGCCAATAGCTAGACAGAAAGAAGTTAGGAAGGAGTTGTCGCCAAAAGAAATGTGGGGAAGAAGGAAGGTGGCATCGCCAGTAGATGCCCAGGAAGAAGGAGATGAACTTACTATGCTGAGAAAAGGTACCACCATGTGGTAAAGGTAGATAAGAAATATGGGTTAATGTAAGTTGTAAGAGCTAGTAATAAGCCCAAGCTATCAGCTGAGCATCTATAATTAATAATATGTCTCCATATGTTATTTGGGATTTAGCAGGCAAAACAGAAAAGTCAACAAATGCCCAGTTTAGATAGGAAAGCCTTATTCTAGGAAAGGACACTATTTTGAAGGACCATAAGAACCGAAGTTTAGTTTTCAAGAGAAAAGAAGGAAGCTGAAGCAACCTGAAAGGCATTTCTCAATATGAGAAAACACAAGGAACTAGTTTTGTTTGGACATCAGTGAATTTGGACAACTGGCAGGACTTTCTCCAGAAACTGAAGTGCTAGTTGGGAGTGTTGCCCCTGAAAGAGATTGAACTGAACCCTGACATAGGTTTTTAGATAAATAACTCAAATGAAAAAAATTGTGTGAAATGATTATCATACTTGACATTTATAAAATACACTTTCTGTTTCCATCACTGCATTTAAAGTTCATGACAATTATATGAAGTAGATGCAGTTACAATCCCTGCTTTGCCTACAAGGCAGCAGGTGCAAGAGGAACCAACTCACTCCCCTATTCTCACAGATACAGTTGGTTACCGCTTACTGCTTACTGTTACCTTACCTACTGAAGAGACCAAAAAGTGGACCATTGAAAGGACCGTAGCAGACATGAGAGTGTCTGGGAAGATAGAGGTTCTACACACAGATCCTCCTTGCAATAGAACTCTCTAGCAAATTGTTTTCCCAGGTTCAGTACCCCAGCCACTTGGCCACTGCACCTGTGCTTCAAGTGGAGCAACTCATGTCTACAACTGGCAACACAGCTTGGGGGTGGCATCCATGTAATAATAGATTTGCAGTCATGCCAATGCAAAAATAACAGGACCATGGAGGCTTTCACCAAGGTGCCAAGAAAAAAAAAAAAAACAATGAGGCTGTGTGATTTCTAATAGCAGCATCAGTTCCCCTGAGTGGAGCTTCTGAGTGCTTCATAGAAGATGAAGCTTAAATCACAGATTAGAATAAGGCTGATAAGATGGGATGTCTGTCAAGAAAAAAAAACTTCTAAGTACCAGGGAGAGCCGCCTTATTGAAAAGGCAACATGCACTGTGGACATCAGAGGGGTAGGAAAAGGACTGCCCAACCCTACTGAAGCCCAGATGATGCTACCAGGAGCCCCAGATCTCAGATCCTGAGCTTCAGGATTAGCTGTTTGCTTTTCTGGCCTTTCCTTCTCAAATGAGAATGTTTACTATGTATTGTTTTATATTTGTAACATGTCACTTGTGCTTTACAGCAGCCTTGAAAAAGAACCTATCTTATTAAAAAATCTTAAATGCCACATTCTGTAGATCTCCGAAGTGTTTGAAGACGAACTGTCCATCTAAAATATATCTGTTTGACCTTGAAAACATACCTAATATGACTACAAGTTCGATTATAATAGGTGACTAACTCCTAAAGTGCATTTGTTTAGTATCCTAAATAGTTTGTAATAACTTTAAATGACTAGAAATTTATATTTGCATTATTAAATGAGTTGTATAGATACAATACCTTGAACAAGAGCAGAAATGTTTGTACAGTATGTTCTAACAAAAATAATCTCAACTTTGTATCAATATACAAAATTTGTATAAAATATAAAAAACCTAATCTAATGTAAAATATTTAAAACTAGTAGTTGCTTTTTAAAAATAGATTCAATAATCTACCTTTTTATCTCATCATATTTATATCTTCCCCTTTTTTCATAGTAGATTCAATAATCTACCCTTTATCCTATCATTTCTGTATCTTTTTTTCAGAGTAGATTCAATAATCTACCCTTTTATCCTATCAGATAGCTTTGTCAAAATATATTAACTCTGTGATCTTTTTTTGGCAAGAGCAACATAATATAATCAGCAGTAGAACTGTAACAGGTATTAATGTTCACATTTAGATTATTACTGCCTGAGTGGAATGTGAAATTTAAAAATTTGATTCCCTGTTTTTGTTTGGTTTACTTTGTTTTTGTTTCTTCTTCTTCTTCTTCTTCTTCTTCTTCTTCTTCTTCTTCTTCTTCTTCTTCTTCTTCTTCTTCTTCTTCTCCTCCTCCTCCTCCTCCTCCTCCTCCTCCTCCTCCTCCTCCTCCTCCTCCTCCTCCTTCTTCTTCATAAGTCATTGTGCAGAGAAGACATATTATAGATTGATTTATCTACTGTCTGAAACTGTTGAGAGAAGACATCTGTGGTGACTGCTTTAATGTTCTTTCCATGTACAAAGACTATGGCCAAGAGGCAGTCCATTGCAGGGTCTATATGGTCAGCCTGCAGAGTTATTAGGCAGTGATCTTCAAGAACTGTCTGAGCAATTAATGGGATAGAGATCAGAAGTTTGTTATACTCTCCAATAGAACTCTTCTGTAGACCTTCAGAATTTGCCTGGCTGGATTCTGCTGCAGAATCAATACAGGGATTTATAATTTCTGTATTTGTCATATGACAAAAATACTCAATAGGCTTAACTATATTTTTCTGATTTGTTTCTAAAATTCAATTTTATTTTCTTTTGTTTAAAATTCCTTTTCGAATATTTTTCTAGCTTTGTACAACATTGTTTGTATTCACACCAAATAGCTAGAGAAAAGAAAGAATATTATGTGGGGCTTTCCTCCTCTAATCCTTTATTGGATTAAATTATAATTAGGGCTAATTTACACAGAATTGGCATTTAGCATAGAATAACTATAAAGTAGATGAAACAATAAATCTTGTGGTAAAACAGCTTATGACAAATAACAAGAAAGGACTTTCTGCCAAATGGCTCATTAGTGACTGGAATTGCTGGAGTATCTCTGCTGGAGTTGAGTATAGAGTTCAGATACAGAGTCTTTTATTTGACCCTGACCCTCCTTTTTCATACACCAAGTCAGCTACTCTATGAAGCAATGACATCAGTAACAAGAACTGCTAAGACTACCACAGGCAAACCTAATTTTTGCATGATTTGTAATTGGAGCTTAGTAAAGAACTTTATTATTTTCTATATTTAATCAGCATAAAATGAATATATACATACATTTTACTAGGAAGGAAATACTAATTATTAAAGTTAAAAGAAAGGTAGTCAGGCAGCTTAGCCTTTGATCTGGACTTTTCTCTCATTGGCTACAAGAGGTCACAAAGTGAATCACCCAGTCTATTCCATTTGTCTGGGATATGTAGGAATAGCTAGAGATTTTTGACAATGTGTAAATTTTTTTTATTTTTTTTGAGAAATCCATATATAAGTTTAAGAAAGAACTAGGCATTATTCTTATCTACCCCCAAAGACCACTCCTATAGAAATGTTCTCCAATGGGAATTGCCTACAAGAAAATCAGAACACAAATTTAAAAGAACAGTTTATAAAATGTATTATACACTTAAAATAACAATTATAAATGGATCAAATGATTCAAAGAGGATAATAAGAATAAACACTTGAATGAACTTAAGGAGGGCAAAAATGAACCCTTTTGTGGTAGATTTCTATTTTTTGAGATTATAATATAACTCTACTATTTCCTCCTTTCATTTTTTTTCTCTCCAAACCCTCCAATGAACACTCACCCCTTGCTCTATTTCAAATTCATGGCCTTTTTTTTCATTAATTATTGTTGCATGTATGTGTGTGTATTTGTGTGTGAGTGTGTGTGCCCATGTGTGCATGTGTTTCTAAATATATAAACACAACCTGCATAATGTCTATAATGTTATTTGTATGTATATGCTTTTAGGACCGACCAAATGGTATTCAGCAATCAAATTGGTGTGTTCATCCCTAAAGGAGACTATTTAATCCACTCGCAGCATTTCTCAGCTGCCTGTTGTTTTTTGACTAGGGTTGAGACCTTGTGAGCTCCCCTCCTTCAAATTAGCATATCTGCTGGGTTTGTGGTTTTTAGGACCCTGTTTAGGCAACTGTGTTGGTGAGACTTTGTGGATTTAGCTTCTCTGGCATTTCTAAGAAACATAATCTCACAGCAAACTTCCTGCTCCCCTGTCTCTTTCAATCATTCCACCTCCTCTTCTGAATTAACACCTGAACATTGGGTGCTAGAGCTATTTTGTGGATGTATTAATGTGGACTGGACTAAACACTTCTGCTTTGTGATTGATTGTGGTTTTCTATAATGGTCTCTATCTGCTGCAAAGAGAAGTTTCCTTGATGAAGGGGGATGACTATACTCATCAGTGCATATAAGGAAAATTATTGAGACTATAGCTAGGGATTTATTCTGGTCTAGTAAAGTGACCATGGCAGATCCTCCTTCAGAATCCATGACTCCATTAGCTTCATGTGGGTGGCTAGGTTTCTGGTATGATTTGGTTTCTAGTATGATTTCAGGTATGATTTCCCTCTTTTGAGTGAGTCTTAAGCCCAATCAGAGAACTTCTGGTTATCACAAAGATGTGCATGCCATTAATGTACCATTAGGATTATCTTGCCATGGTGGTCATTGTTGTGATTCATAGGAGTCATAGCTGGGTAGGATTATTGGTTACTACCCTCCTTTGAAAATTTGCATGTCTTCTGGTGCCATGAAAGCTAGTCCTCAGGTAGAAGGTTTTCATGTCAGTTTCAACTCAGGTTTTCTGGGACTTATACCCAAAGTGCATGGTATCTTAATCAATTGGAACTTACTTTACACTTCTAGAGGGATAACCAAAGGCAACTGTAACAGCTTATAATCTTTTGGGATTCTTTTGGATAAACCTGACCCACAACTCAATGCCGGGATTCTCATGCCTGGGGTGGGAGTTTTTGTTAGATAATCTATGGCTCTTAGAAGAAGCTTTGCCGCCCCAGATGGAAATTTTTCATTGTGTTTACATATGTATATGTATAAGCAGACTTACATGTACTGTAGTCATTTTAAGTAGATAGTTAATAGTATGATTCCTTATAGTAAGGATGTCTGAAGAAGTCATAAGAAATAAACTCTTAACTGAAGTCCGAAAAAGTACAAATGGCTGAATGGTATTACAAAAGGAATATACAACTTGAATCCTGAATTCAGTAAAAATAGGAATACTGAAAGAACTCCAGGTGAAATGAAGATACAACTGAAGAATTTCAAGACACAATTAGAAAATTTGGAGAAAAGTTTCCAAGTAGAATGGATCAAGTAGAAGACAGAATATCAGGACTTGAAGATAGAGTGGTAGAATTGGACCACTCGATGACAGAAAGTGACCAGATGTAAATTAATGTTCAACTCCTTTCTACATGGGCATATGCTATGATATCAGTTACACTTAAAAATCAAGCACACAAGTAACACTCTAAATAATATCTGGCAATGTTTATAATGAAAATCTTTGATTAGAAATGCACTCTAAGACTTACATAGCCTACTTCAGGTCTACAGAGAGTAAATGATGTTTAAAATTCATTTTGCTTTGTGATGTTCTATGCAGTTCCAGGGAAAGACACAAAATAAATGTGATCCATGTGAAATGATTAAACTAGTTTCATTTATTTTCTACTCTGATAAACTTACAGGTAATTTCATTAATTTATAACCTTAGTCACAAATATTCAGTATTGTTATCCCCTCTTATCAGAAATAAAGTCTTTACCAAAAAAAAAGCTTCAAAAATTATAGTTTAAGACCAAGTGACTCACTTTATATTTTTCTTTAATGTGGTACCCTTGTTTTTGAAACTTTAAGTTATATTGATTGAAGAAAGGTATTATTTATATACCTTTTGTGTTCCATTTTTTTTCATAGCAAGATGAAACTCTCCTAATAAAAGAAATGAACAAAATCCTATAACCCTCTTCTATATGCTTGGACATGGGTGGAATTCTTAATTGCTCTCAGTCTTGGTTTTAGTGGCAGACATAACAGCATCTTCCTCTATGGGTTGCTAGTCGAGATGATGATGTCAACCCAGAGACAACCTGCTCAGGCCAGAGTCCAGATTATAATGATGAACATGTGACAGTTGACTCATTGCTTCATGATATTACACATTGACTTTGAATTCTGGGCTTGTCAGAAGATTTTTGCCCGCTTTATTATCCCATGAGGTATTGGACTGAGCTGCTGGCATCTCTGGTTCCAGATCTGGTGGCTTGTGTAAACTATGCTGGTTATGTGAATACTGTGAATAGGTTTTTGAATGTTTGTATAAATGTAATGAAGATGGGCTATGATACATTATTTCTAGCAGAAATATTAACATCCAACATCTTAATAAGATAATATTATAGTTTCTTTCTTCATCTTGCAAAGAGTCTCTCTGGGCTTCTTGGGAGCTGTAAGCCAGCCAAGTCTTTTGGCTTCTTTCTTCATCAGAGCTAATTCTGACTCGTTTGCAGGATGGCTATTAGCATTTCTTTCCAACACTACATAAGAGATAGCATCTTCATAGTTGACTATAGGATTAGACACTCCCCTTAGAATGCTTTCTCTCTTTTCTTCAGAGTCAGCTACTAAATATTTGCTAGCATACTTCACTACACACCTTCACAAGCTCCTCTATAAGGTAAGAAAAGAGATTTCTATTCTTTTTTTTATTCATCCTTTATTTTATTTTATTTTATTTTACAATATGAGATTTCTGTTCTTAAATCCTGCCAACTGGCATCTATATGATGCACAACAAAACATTTTGGAGAGAATAAGGGTTAGTTAGAAAAGGAGAGCAGGAAGCATGCCACCTGCCATGAGGGAAAGGAGATGCAAAGGCAAGTTTGAAGACATGAGGGATGTAGAGTCGTTTGAGTAAGCGATGACTTGGGGATGAGGAGAGATGTGGTCATGAAAACAGTGGCAGCTCATCCAGAGCCCTGCGATCAAGGAGGACACATAGATTTTAAGTCACACAAAAAGTCGTATGAGTGTGTTTTGGGGAAAAGAGTAACATAACACACATAACACAAGCTAAACTTTTAAGAATGACATCACTGTATCAAAATTGAGCAAGAAGAAAGTGTAATCTACCGATCAAAAGTCACTGGAGAGGAGTGAGGCTCAGAGGATGGTCCCACAGGGAATTCACTAGCTGCTTCTTTATAGCTGTCCAACATTCATCAGAGTATTGACAGAAATAGAAACTAGATATGAAGACATGTTTTATTCATTGTGTTGGCCTACTTTGGTTTGAGGGAAAAAAAAACACAATGATGGGCATAGAAACTGGAAAGATGTTGCAAATTTGGACAAGGGACGAGATTTGTATGCAGTGCATTTAAGACAATCTCCTACAATGACCTTCACAGAAAAGGAAAGAAATTGAAGCCAGTAAGCTTAGAGATATAGTGGCTCTGGGGACATTCAATCAGGGAAGTGTACTATTTCAAGTCCATCCCAGAGAAAGGCTGAAAGTAGCACATTGGAAGGAGACACCCAGGCCTGGAGTCCAGTTTTATTCTACCTACGCAATTTTCCTGATCCTCTCTCCTCTTCCATTAAAAAAAGTATATTTCTTATTGCTTTTATTTTGTCTTTTGGCTAAGAGTGAACAGTTTTAAAAAAGAAGAAAACATTTTCCCCAAGATTTATAAACTATTTATTCCATTTATTTGAACTTGATTTTGCAATTCTTACCCAACACTATCAGGTTCATTTTATCAGTTCACATATTAGCAAGCTAAATGTTGTCTAGTTCTGACTATGCAAAAAACAATCTATTATTAGTTCCCCCACAACTTATCATTAACACTTTTTGATACTTTGGTGATCAAGCAACATACCCAGCTGTCACAAATTGTTTATCATTTGTACAGAGACTTCTGGGAGTACTCCCAAGGTTTGCTGTTATTTGTGGTATTTTAAATAGATGTGATTGTTAATTTCAGGGTTATTCTTATGAACTTCCATGGAACACAAATTTTATAAAGCTCTCAGGACTCCTAATTCATGACTTGGTTTGATAATATGATGACAGCCTTTGATGTACCCAGTTTCCTGAAAAGTGAATCTGTAAGAATATTATCAGGAGGACTGGTTATGACTTTCAAATGATGAAGTAGTAGTTTTCTTTGACATGAGAGATGTTAAGGATGCCCTGGCTTGCATGTAGCCCAGTGTGCCCTGGGAACAAATGGGTCTCCAAATGAATATGGTTAGGAGGCCATAGACCTGTCATGATTTTTATTAGGATTGAACCTGGATCACGTGATATTGTTGAAGGTTCCTACTACTTTTTGGTTTTATATCTTCATCATATCAAATTGATTCAAGTGTTATCTTTTCTCTCTTTAATTCTTTGTTATAAAATATGCATTAAAAGAGAAATGAATATTAGTGTAATTTTTCTTGTTAAATATGAATATAACTAAGGGAAACAGTATAAAAGATTAATTGTTTCAAAAAAATTTAATGCTATATTAGTCTTAAAATTAAACCTAGGCAACCAATCATTGTTGTTATTAACATTTCCACTTTCAAATGTCACAATATAGGCAAAAATTTAAATTCACTTTTTGTATTTAATGATTTTTTAAAAATTTAATACATGAATTGTGCATCTACCCTTTAACTCACTCTGTGTCCCTCTCCTAAATTTATGACCTTTTCTTTAATTATAATTGTTATAAATATATCAATTCATGAATACATGCATTCATATATACATATTTGTGTGTGTGTGCACATGTGCTTAAAACCAACTGAGTGCATTTAGCATTTCTCATATGCATATGTACATACCCAGGGATAGTTAAATTTCTTATAGCTCATATATAATATATTGTAGGGAGTCTTTGTCTAACTTCAGAACTCTGTTGAAAAACTCATTTTCCATTAGTATGCACTGATTTATCTGATGCTACATTGAGATGCAAAGCAGAAATAAACATAAAAGTCAACCAAGTGTCTTTTTTGTTGAAAAATAATAACTTACAAACTAGAATAAAATAACACAGTGTCTTACAACTCTTAGTTTGTAAACTACCATCTAGCCCTTTGGCAGAAAAATCTGGCTCCTGACCCCCCCCCAAAAAAAAAAACCACAAGTATATTTTGCTCTGCTTTTTTTATTTAATATTTTTGAGATTTTTTATGAGTGCTGTTTTTACATTATTTCTATCCTTCTCTCCCCCTGTAACGGCTCCCATATCTCCCCATTTCCTCTCACATTCATTACCTATCATTATTATTGTTTTACACACACACACACACACACACACACACACACACACACACACACACACGTATGTATAAATAGAAGCCACTGAGTCAATTTAGTGTTTCTCATATATGTGTACATTTAGCACTGATTGCTTGGGTTTCAATAACATATTGAAGTATGTATCTGGAGAAGAATAATTCCCCTCTCTTTGTAGCCTGAAACTCTTCATCTAGGGTGTAAGGCTTTGTAAGATCTCCCCCATCAATGCTATCATGTTAACTGGTGTTGTCATTTTCGGGTCTTGAGAAATACACATAATGAATAAACCAAGCACACCCATTCTTACTCTCTTGCTGATGGTGGGGTGCATGTCCCTCCCTCCAGAAATCATGCTGTTTTTCTAATCTCAGTAAATAGATGATCAATCCATAGCGCTCTGAAAGTGGCTTGGAACTTCTAGCTACCTCTTGTTGCTTGACCTGCACTTAGCTATTCTTTGGTTTTCATGAAACATGAACATTTTCAAAAGGCACCTACTCAACATAGGTTATGCTGCACAGAATGGATCAAGTTCAAATATGTTCTGAAGTCTCAACCAAATGCAAGAAACAAGCACATTGTTCAAAGCATAAACACTTTATCCTACTCCAGTTCACATAAATGATGGTGGTTCCTGATCCTACAGGCATATCTGCATCCCACCAATTATTTAGATAAATCTTAAGAGACAGTCATGGCATATACCATCCTTCTGACAGAATCCAATACAAGTATATACGTGGCTTCCTGTACCCATTACCAATCACCGAAGCCAAAATTCTATGAGACCCTTGTAACATCTTGCTAGTGGAATAATTTCAGGTTTCTATAGTTGGCCCCTTTCATCACTGTGACACTCAATAAACTCAACTGTGGTTGACTGCAGTGAGTTACTAGTGAGGATATTGATGAGACTCTAAAAATGCTTGAATGATATTAATTTGTGCAGAACATTTTTCAAAATATATACCGACTTCTTAAAATTTCTACATGGTTAATAGGGATGTTATAGCCTTGAAGCATAATAACTTCCATGCCCACACACTCAAGTTCCTGTGGGCAGGCATACACCCTTTTACAATTATTTAATAAATGATAAAAAACATTTCTGGAATCAACTGAACGTTAGCCAATTTTTAAAAAAGGTCTAATCCAGGTCGACTCTCTTACTGCTATAATTAGAATGTGAAAGGTTTCCCAGAAGCTCTTGCACAGGTGACTCAGCTTGCCATCAAGTAGTATGCAGAGGCAGGCCTCAAGTGGTGGTAGGATCAGGAAGACTTTGAGGTCATTAGCAGTTGAGTCATAGTATAATGGTCTACTCAGAGCCTTAGTGGAGGAGGGGGGTCATCAACACTGTGTATGTTCCTTGGAAGGGTACATTCTGCTTCCTGTACCTCCTTACCCCTCTTCCTCCTTGAAGTGAGATGTACAGATTCTTTTATCACATATTTCTATCCCTGAAATACCTTGCTTTATCATAGACCCAAAGAGATGTAGCCAGTTGACCTTGAACTGAAACTCTGAAATGCTCAGCCACAATAAGCCTTTCTTGCTTTGAGCGTTCATTTCAGATATTTTAACACAGCATGAAAACCTGAATAACTCACCTTCTTTTTCCCTCTCCATTCAGCTTAGTCTTTACAGTTATGTGGATATTTGCTGACAAGGATTTCTAATAATCGTGGTCTATTAGATTTCTGCCTCCTTTCATAATTCCACTTTGTTACAGCAGATAATGTATTCTAATTTCTATAATCTATTTAAAAGCACAAAATAGGAAGATAAAGTAAACTAGAAGAATCTGTTTGAGTGGTCTTTGGTAACTATGGGATGTGTTGACCAAGAAGTTAGTTAAGAACCATTAAATTATTATTCAGTTAATATTTATTCAGGAGCACAATAATTCTGCTAAAGATGAAAACTAATATCTTAAGGTCACCTTTGGGCTTTCATTTTGGGTACATGCTTTTAAGTATGTTCATAGAATTGCAGAGGGGTATGATTTAATTGTTTGTCATATTTTTGATATTACTAATATTAAATCTTGCATAACAACATGCTAATTTTAGGATTCTACGTTTAATTTTTTAATTATAGTATTGCTTTCTTACATGAAAATTATAAAGATTATTAATAAAAGGAGAAATGATAACTACATTAAAACTACAAAAAATTTTAACCAAAATTCTGAAGTTTAAAAATTATAAAAACTAATTTTGACACATTTTACTTGGAGACAAAATTTGCCTTAAAGTGCCACGAAGTTATTTATAGTTCTTGCTTTCCCTACTTGGTGAAAGCAGTTAATCTTCTGATGGTTTTAGTTAAAACTGTCAATGAGCTTGATCAGAGCATGTATGCCAGTCACTAGTAATGTTACACAACTCAGAAACTGAACTGCATTTGATACAACAAAAATTTCTGAATTCTGCAGTACCTGGGAAAACTGTAATTTGTCTTATTGTTTACTTTTTGTATCTTCAATAAAAGAAGACAAATGATTAACATATACAGGAGGCTGCCTTGAGGTCAATGCATATGTTCTCTAGGATGGAGCTGCACAATTTCTGTAAAGTTGCCCTGTTCACCTGTCCACTTGTGTGAAAATAATAAACAACTGTGTGCTTGCATCTGCTGGTAACACGTAACTGTCTTTGTCATTGACATGGATTGGTAACTAAATAGAAATTGGCTGGATTAGGAAAGGCAGGGCTGGGCTGTATTCTGAAGCTCTGGTAAGCAGCATACTTTATTTTATCTGCTTCTTATAACTTAAAAACCATGTTACAGCTTGTATTTCAAATGATATTCTTGATCTGTCTCTAAGGTGAAACTTTCTGGATCCCATGTGGCTCAATACTATCTCTTTTAATGCTAAATTTCCTGAGGGCAGAAGGATACAGGAGTGTAATATAGAACCCCTACTCTATTGGCCCAAACCACAGCTCTGCCCTTCCTGACCTTGTCCTTCTCTGTTTGTAATTTATAGTTCTTAGATTTTCTTCAAAATGTTTTTAAATTTAATTTATGTTTTCTTAAAGTTGAAGCATTACTTATTATTCTGAAGTAGCACATTATTAAATACTAATTTTTCTAAATGAAAAATAGAGTAATTGGCAATGTTAATCTCTGTAGGGATTAGTGTATGGAGTTCTTAACTTGAGCAAACAGCTCATGGTTAGAAGTCTCATTCAACTTGGTTATCACTTGTGTACAATTGCACTTGGCTTTTATTTTATCATCAGTTCCTACACTCCAGAATCTCCTGTTAACTACTGAGCACTTGAGATATTCTTATGGACTTCTGAAAAATAAGACTTGAGTTTCCTTAAAAGCTCATCATTCCTTTTTCTTAAAAAAGGAAGAGCATGTTACAGAGTATTGAACTCCGAAGAGAGAGGAGAGAGAGAGAGAGAGAGAGAGAGAGAGAGAGAGAGAGAGGGAGAGAGAGAATAAAATCTTCTGTGGTATGTATTAAAACAACTTTCTTTTGATTTATCCCAAATCAAACTGTTCTGAAGCAAACTTTTAAAAGTTATATTGTTGAAAACAGAAACAATCAACTTGATGGAACAAATTTATTTTTAATGGAAAATCCTAACTAGATTATGATATTATGAACATGCCACATGCAATTTACATATTTTATATTTTTATAATTTATATTATTGCTTTGTTTAAAACTTCAGTGCTATCAATTAATTTATATACTTTCTAATTTACATATGTCTGAAAGTTGCTCTGAAAAAAATTCTGATTTTTCACTTTGATTAAAAATATTGAGGCAGGCATTGGGTGTTCACATATCTGTTCTCAGATAATCAGGAAAGCATATCCCAGTAAGTCCCATGGGTTTCAGAGAATACAGTGTGTATGCATGTTAGTGTGAGAGAGAGTGTGTGTGTGTCTCTCTCTCTCTCTGTCTGTCTCTCTCTGTCTCTGTCTCTCTCTGTCTCTCTCTGTCTCTGTCTCTGTCTCTCTCTCTCTCTGTGTGTGTGTGTGTGTGTGTGTGTGTGTGTGTGTGTGTGTGTGTGTTGAGAGAGTGTTTCAAGAATATGGCTTCTCAATCTGTAAAAGCCTCTAAATACTTTTAGCTACTATCGCAGACCACCTGCTGTGACCTCCCATTCCCTCTGTCCCTCATCTCTAATGGATCATATAGACCTTCCTTTTTCCAACTCATCTCATTATCCTAGCCCCTTACACCAGCGGACACCTCCTGGAAACCCACAAAAGCAGACAGGCTATCTACAGATCTTCAACTCTACCCCTTACAATTCAGTCTCTGTGAGCACTTATGAGCCCAGGGTAGCTGATTCTGTGGTTTTTCTTGTGGTGTCCTTGACCCCTCTGGCTCCTCCCCCTCTCCTGCAGGATTCCCCATAATGATAGTTTGCTGTACTCATAGATTGGTGCCTAGCCCAATTGTCATCAGTGAGGCTTCATCCAGCAACCAGAACATTGTAATTCTTAATCCCAATGCACCAAACACAAGGGAACCACACCCAAGTTCATTTTTTTGAAGTACTACTACAGCTTGAATCACGTATTGACCCTCACTTACTGTTAATGGGAGACTTCAGTACTCCACTCTCACCAATATACAGATTATCCAGGCAAAAACTAAACAGAGAAATTCTGATGCTAACTGACATGATAAACCAAATGAACCTAACAGATATTTACAGAACATTACACCCAAACACAAAAGAATACACCTTTTCCTTAGCACCTCCTGGATTGTTTTCTAAAATTGATCCATACTAAGTCACAAAGCAAATCTCAAAACATACAGGAAAACTGAAATAACAGCCTGCATCCTATTTGATCACCACAAATAAAAGCTAGATATCAACAGCATTAGAAACAAAAGAAAGATGGAGACTGAACAACTCACTACTGAATGAAAATTAAGAAATAAATTAAAGATGTTGTGAATGAAAATTAATACAGTGTATACCCAAACAATGAAGGCAGTTCTGAGAGACAAGTTCATAGAATAACAATTGGATAGATTTCATAACAGTAATTTAACAGCACCCCTGAAAGGTCTAAAACAAAAAAAAAGAAATTGTACCCAAAAGGAGTATATAGAAAGAAATAATCAAACTTGAGACTGAAATCAATAAAATAGAAACAACAGTAGGAAAAATACAAAGAATCAATGAAATAAAGAATTAGATTTTTAAGAAAATAATTAAGATTGACAAACCCTTATTCAAATTAACTAAAGGGTAGAGAGAAAAGATCCAAAATTAGAGATGGAAATGGGGACATAAGAGCAGACACCAAGGACATCCAGAGAATTATGTAGACATACTTTAAAAACATGTATCCCACCAAACTGGAAAATCTAAAAAAAAAGTATAACTGTCTCAATATGTATACCATTACCCAAGTTAAATCAAAATCATATAAGTAATTTATACATATCTATAATCCCTAGTGAAATAGAAGCAGTCATTAAAAGCCTACCAACCAAAGCAAGACCAGGACCAGATGGTTTCAGTGCATAATTCTAACACATTTTCAAATAAGAGTTAATAGCAATACACCTCAAATTATTCTACAAACTAGAAACAGAAAGAACAATGCTTAATTTGTTTTATGAGGCCACAGTAACCATGTAACCCAAACCACAGAAAGACCCAACAAGGAAAAGAGTTACCGAACAATTTGTCCTATGAAATTAGATGCAAAAATTCTCACTAAAATACAGCAAACCAAATCCAAGAACACATCAAAGAGATTATCCACCACAATCAAGAAGACTTTATTCCAGAGATGCAGGGATGGTTCTATGTATTTAAATCAATAAATGTAATTCACCATATAAAAAACTGAAAGACAAAAACTACATGATCATCTCATTAGATGCGAGAAAGCCTTTGACAACATGTAACACCCCTTCATAGTACAAGTCTTGGAGAGATTTGGGCTACAAAGGACATACCTAAATATAATAAAGGAAGTTTGCAGCAAGACCATTGTCAACATCAACTTAAATGAAAAGAACACAAAGCAATTCCACTAAATAAGGAAGAAGACAAAGTTGTCCATTCTCCATACCTATTAAATACAGTAGTTGAAGTCTTAGCTAGAGCATTAAGACAAGTAAGGAGATGTTTATTTGGAAAAGAAGAAGTCAAAGTATCTTTATCTGTAGGTAATATGATAGTATACATAAGTTAAAGTTTTTACTGGAAAATTCTATCAGCTGATAGATAATTTCAGCAAACTATCTGAATACAAAATTGACTAAAAAAAATCAGTAGCCCTTCTTAATAAAAAAAGGGCAAATGAACTGAGAAAGAAATCAGGGAAACATTGCCTTTCACAATTGCCCCATTATAACGAAAGTCCTGTATAATAAAAACTTTAAGACACTGAAGAAAGAAATTGAAGAATATATCAGAAGATGGAAAGATTTCCCATGCTCCTATATCAGTAGAATTAATATAGCAAAATTGACCATGCTACTAAAAACAATATACAGATTCAGTACAGTCCCCATTAAAATTACAACACAAGTCTTCACAGACCTTGAAAGGACAATTTTCTACTTCTCATAGAAACACAAAAAACCCAACGTAGCTAAAATACTCTTGAATAATAAAAGGAGTGATGGAGGCCTCACATATCTGATCTCAAATTGTACTACAGAGATTAAATACTACCTGACATTGTACTACAGTAATAAAAACAGCATAGCATTACCACAAAAACAGGTATGTTGATCAATGGAATAAAATTGAAGATCCACACATAAATCCACACACCTATGGACTTGAGTCTTGATAAAGAACCCAGAAGAACATACTGGAACAAAGATGACATCTTTAACAAATGGTGCTGGTCAAACTGAATGTCTGCATAAAGAAGAATCAAGATAGATCCACATCTATCACTCTGTACAAAACTCAATTCCAAATGGATTAAGACCTCAGCATCAAACCAGATACACTGATAGGAAAGAAAATGGGCAGCAGCCTTGAACTCACTGGCACAGGAAAAGACTTTCTGAATACAACACTGTTAGGACAGGCACTAGGCTCGACAATGAACTGAAATTAAAATACCTGAAGAAAGGGAAAAGACACTGAAGACAATAAATATAATAAAACTGAAAGGCTTCTGCACAGCAAAGTACACTGTCATTCAAAGTGGCAGCCCACAAAATAGGAAAATACTTTACTGACTCTACACCCAATTGAGTGCTAATATCCAAAATATATAGGAACTTTAAAAAAAGAACAAAAAAAATGATATCAAGAAAACAATGGGTACCAATATAAACAGAGAATTCCCAGAAGATGAAAATCAAGTGTCTGAGGAACACTTAAAGAAATGGTCAACACACTTTAACATCAGGGAAATGCAAACCAAAACTACTTTGCAATTTCATCTTACACCTGTCAGAATGGCTAAGATCAATAAAACATGTCACAGCTCATGCAGGTGAGGATGTGGAGTAAGGAGACTCAGCCTTTCCTGTTGGGAGTGGAAACTTGTACATCCACTATGAAAATCAGTGTGACAGTTCCTCACAAAGATGGGAATCGATCTACCTCAAGATCCAGCTATGCTACTCTTGGGCATATACCCAAAGGATACTTCATCCTATTACAGAGACATTTGTTCAAACATGTTCATTGCTGATCTATTCATAGTAAGCAAAAGTTGGATAAAAGTTATACATCTCTTAATAGATGAATAGATAAAAAATATGGTATATTTACACATGTATTTATTACTCATTCATTAAAAAATGTAATCATGATATTTACAGGTAAATGGGTGGAACTAGAAAAATCATTCTTTGTGAGACAACCCAGACCCAGAAAGACAATTATGCTATGTATTTGTTTATATTAGGATATTAGCTGTTAAGCAAATGATAGTCAAGCTATCATGCATAGAACCACAGGGGTTAGGTAAAGAATAACAAACGGGAGGGATAGATCTCTCTAGGAAAATAAAACAGGATAGTTACAGATGGATGGGAGAGACTGAAATGGTAGAATCAAGTGGGTAGGGAGAGGGAAGAGGGAGTTGAGAGAGGGAATACAGGGAGGGGTATAATGGAAACCTAATACAGTTGAAGATTCCTAAAATACACACATATGAAAGCAATCTAAATGAAATCACCAAATAATGGGGAAGAAAGTGCCTCAACTAGATATCTCTTGTCACCAAATTAAGCTTCCAGTGCCAGAAATGGTTTACAACTAAATGAGTTGTTGACCAAAGTGGTCATATGGGAACCCTCAACCAACCCAAGCTACTGCCAAAATATAGGTTTCTCACCTCAAACTGACAGCAAGGCCCTGTTGCTGAAGCCAACACCTACACAATTCATTGACTATGGAGAAGTCAAGCTGGTGCCTCCATGGAGCTTGCACAGTCACACCTAAAAGGGATGTCTCCATCAAATCTCCCCCTTCAAGGATCAGGGAACCTTGCAGAAGAGGAGGTGGACAGAGTGTAAGAGCCAGAAGGGATGGAGGGCACCAAGGAAACAAGGCTCTCTACATCCACATGATCAATGCCCATAAGAACTCAGAGTGAGGCAGCTTGCATAGGGCCTGCATGGATCTGCACCAGAAGGAGTCCTAGAAGTGAAAGAAGCAGACACATGTCCCATCCCTAACCCAGAAGCTGTCTCAAATTGATAACCACTTGCAAATGAAAATATTTATTTATTTCATCCTATAAGTCCTTTGTGTATATATCATATCATGGCTTCCAGTTTAGTGTTTTTATGAGATTTCTGAGTGTGTGAACCAGTAGGTCTCTGTGTCTACATTTATTTCATGTGCCTTTCTTGGGCTCTTTTCCTTCTGTTTGTTTTGTCCTATTCAATGTGTGAGATTTTGTTCTATCATATTATATTAATAACGCTTTGTTATATTATATTATTATTCCTTAGAAGCCTGCTTGTTTTCTAATGAGAGACAGACAGGGGTAGGTCTGGATTGGAGAGGAGGTAGGAAGAACCAGGAAGTATAAAAGAAGGGGAAACTGTAATCAGGATAGGTTATATAAGAATTTAAAAAAATCTATTTTCAAAAAGAGGAAGAAATATTTTTAAAGGAATTTTAAAAAATTAAGAAAACCTGTAGCTCGGTAGTGAAGCGCTAGGAAATTTGTAAATTGTTTGGTCTTGATATATTCTTTTGGAGAACCTTCCATTTAGGACTTCCACGCAGCAGGTTCAGTTCAATACCTGCTTGAGTGACTGGGAATTGAGCAGTCAGTGAGGAGAGAATGCCTGTCCGCCTCAAGCACCTGTCCCAAGCCCCACTTTGAAAAATGGCTTCAAATTGAGAGGTCCTCACTATCCACACCTGCCCCCAATTCACTGATTCTTAGAGTAACTACAAGAACTCAGGAAGTGCTGGGCCTGTGATTACAGTTTTTATAAGCGGCACAAATCAGTACCTGACAAGGATCCTAGGATTAATCTAGGGAGGTTTGTCGCTTGAAGCTTCTTGTCCTCAGGGGTGTAACTTCCTTCCAGCTCTGTGATGCCTGTCACCAACCAGGAGGCTTCCTGAAGTCATATTGTTTAAGTTTGCTTAATTGTTAATAATACTGTCATTTTGATGCTGTTTGAATGGGATTCTCTTTTTATGATTAGCTTTTTACATTATTCATTTATTGTATGTAGAAATCTGAAGGACTTTTTAATGTTGGTTTTAAATCTTGACACCTCCATCGCTGCTTGAGGTTTCTTCTAGTCTTTAAAACTCTGTATGCATCTGTGCAGGTGGTGGTATGGGCATAAGAGAGCTAGCCCTGCCCTCCTCTGCCACCAATGTCTCTCCTCAGTTGATGGCTTCTTGCACAGATACAGGCAGAGCAAGACACATCTTCCCTTAGGGAGCTGACTGTTAGGAATTTGACCATGCTCAAGGGAATATATGGACAATACAAAGTGGACATTTTCTTTTGTGAGGGGGAGGGGTTTGGGGGAGGGGAGGAACATGAGAAGACTGGGAGGTGAGTGTGATCAGGACCCATGATGTGAGCTTCCCAAATAATTGATCAAAAAATTTTATAAAAAAACCACTGCGCATTTGAAAGGAACATGGTGTTTTGTGGGCAGGGTGTTCCAATGAGCTTGTTTATTGTGTCCAGGCCTTTGTCCCCTCACATATCTTCTATCTGTTTATTTCACTTCATTGTTGTGAATGGGGTAATAAACATTCTTATTATGTTTGTAGACAATTGATTGCTCCTCTGAGATCCGACCAGTTTTGCTTCATATATATTTATGGCATAACATCAAGTGCATAAATGTTTATTTAGCCTATGGGGTTTTTTTCGTTTTGCTTTCATGAAGTGTACGTTATTGTTGAATGTCCATCTTTATACTAGAACCTTTTGTGATTTGAATGAATTCTTTAAAAGGTTTTTCCTTGAAAGTACTGGGGACTGAACCAGGGCCATCCACCTGTTTAGTCAAGTGCTCTGCCATTGAACCACATCCTCAGCCCTTTGTTATTTTTATTTTGGGATATGAACTCACCAAGTTGTTCGGACTAACTTTATTAAAGCTGCCTAGAAGGTGGAATGGTTAAAGCAGCTAATTAACACGGTTATTTTGTAGGGAAGCTTGTCATTCACTCTGAAAAGATTCATTCAAGAACACAGTATGTCACCTTGCTACCTGGTGAATCTCTTCAAATCCCTACACCCTGAGCAGTTCCAGCACATCACTCTATTCTCTACAAGGCAAAAGAAAAAAAAAAGAGAAAATAGACAAAATGTAATATGAACTGGAAGTGGGTGTTCTTATAGTCAAAAATAAAGATTGATCAGAAGCAACAGAGGACAAAGTCAGCCATGCAGGGATGAATCATAGAACTCATTGTCCTATTGAGAGAATCCTCTCAGCAACCTACCCCAAAGGTATGTCACTTAAACACTGAGTTAGATGCCACAGCTGTAACCGGACTGAGCACAGCTCTTGCAAATATGGTATTTACAGAAATGACAGGAGTATTGTCATTCACTCAAAAGAAAACAATATCAGGAATTAGAATTGAGAGACACTACCTTCAGAAGCCAGACTCTTAATAGTATGTGGGGGTGAAGCATCCTATATCTACGTATCAATGCATGCTATTGACCTGGGATTCATAAAGAAACTTAGCAACAATTTAGATATTATCAGTTTGGGCATTAAAATTGTAAAATATAATTACCTAGATATTCCTTTATGTCAACTTCATATTCATATTCATTATGCCAATGACATAGAGACCCCCACTAGCCCACTTCTTAAAGATGCATTGAGTATTCCTTTACCACAAGGGCTTGTCGGATACCACTAAGACCCAAAGTATATCACAGACACTCAATTCCCATGTAGTATGAACATACAGATTGCAGTATCCAGAGTGTGCACAAGTCTGTTAAAATACAGATGGGAAGAGTGAATGAGAGAGAGAAAGAGAAAAAAAGAGATTAGATATTACTATGAAATCCACATTTGTTTAGGTGTTTAAATTGCCTTACATTTGGCCCATTTTAGGCCTTACAAGGTAAGTATTTTTCTCCATACATATTCAACCTGGCAGTTTAACATAAATTTAAAAAGTGAAAATAAACCCAGTGTTTCCCTACCTACACTAGAATTACAGACACACCAATACAAGAAAAAAACAACAACAACAACAACATTCTGATGTCAGTTTTCCCTGTGTGTGCATTTCCTCATCTTGTCAATTCCCAGGTTAAACACGACACTAGGGGCTTCAGCTACCATACACTAGCTCTGTTTCCTAACTCTGGGCCCATTTACAGCTGATCAGTACAGCCTAGATTTATGTGAAAATTAACAGTCTGGGGGAAAGGTAGAAGTTATTATTCCAGTAGCCTCACCATTAACTATCATAAAGGAACACACGTCTATGAAGACTGAAGAAAGATAAGACATAATCCATTCTGTGATCCTCTGTATATTTTACCCTCTTTCATGTCTGATATTTCATAAAGTTACTTAGGAGAAGCGTGCGGCTTACAACTGTGCTCTTAAAATGATCACTCTTGTATAATTTGATGAGAAATAACTGGGTTATCTCATTTAACTTTTATTACTTTGGCATTTCCTAAACTCACAGGGTCCTTTGTAATACCAGAGGATTTATCTCTGTTTTTCAGGTCATCTGATATATTAGATTGATTTTTTTTTCTAAATTTGCCCAGTCTATGACCTTATACTTTATCTCTATAATAATATCTCTGAAGCTCAAAATGGTTAGCCTTCAATTATTTTCTTGCTTTTAGGTTTTCCAATGCAATTGCTTATATATTGAGTTTGAGCCTAAGGAGACTATTTTCTTAATTAAATGCAATGAAAAATTTCGGAATGCTCAAATATTAAAATAAATGCTCAAAATACTCCAGTTTTCTAGTTTTATTAAGACATAACCAGCTAATAAAAATTTCATGTATTTAAAGCCTGGATGATGATTTGATAGAGTTATATAATTATTATATTATCATACCTTCACTACTATCAAACTAAAACACATGAGTTGCCTCACCTGGGTACTTTCTTTCAAGTGTGTGAGGACATTGCAGTCCATTCTATATTAGTCAATTTCAAGCACATAATACACTATTATTTTTAAATATATTTATATTTATTTATTATTTGAGAATTTCATACAAAATTGCATTTTGTATCCACTTCCACCACATCCCTGTTCCAACTTAATAATATTTTTTTTAATCCCCAAGTTAAATTAGTGTTGTTTATATGTGCACCCTCTGGATCATCAATAATCTACCAGAGGCCAAATGTCTGAAGAAAAGTGAATCTTTTTCCCTTAGCAGCCATCAACTGCCAATAGCCCTTCCTGAAGATCCCTAGAGCCTGTTTCTATAATTCAGCCCAGTTTTTTCTTCAGCAATCCATCAACTATATAGGTCTCCTCTCTTCTCATTAGTGTTGGGTAAGTGACCTATCATGGATGAATCTCCTTTGTTATGTCTTAATCTTAATATTTACTTGTCTAACCTTGCATCTGAATGATATAGAATGCTGCATTATGCTGGTGAAGCTAAGGCTTCTGCTATAGACCTTAATAAGATGCACTACCTTTAATATTTCATGTGTGAAACAAATTTCACATTTCACCTATGGCTACTGTCCTGTGATCTGGTTAGTCTGTTGGGTTTAAATACTAAACAGAGAAATACTACGTGTTGGTCCAGATGAATACTCTATTTCAAGTTGAGATACTTCAGTTCCATTTTGTTACTTTGCTCAATGGTATTAACATTAATATATTTTACAAATTTCATATGTCCCTGACTTCCCTCTCACTGAGACATTTACAGACTCTTCAGGCATAGTTACACCTTTGTTCCTGAGATGTTGACAAACTGCACCATTCTACACAGCAGCCATTTTGGAAGGTGCCTTGTTCTTGGTTATATCCAGATGCCAGCTGCAGAGATCCTGTAACCACTCTGCTGAACGTGGTTAGAAATACATCTCCTCCGTTCCAGTTAATTATCTGGTTCATTAACTCCTTCTTACTTTCTGGCATTATCATCTTTACATTCTCCTTTTTATTCTCGGATCTCAACTGTCTATTTGCTGATTGTCACTTACTAGATATTCTTTTTTTTTTTTTTTTAATTTTTATTTTGCAATACAATTCAGTTCTACATATCAGCCACAGATTCCCCTGTTCTCCCCCCTCCCGCCCCCCTCACCTTCCCCCCAGCCCGCCCCCCACTCCAATCTCCTCCAGGGCAAAGCCTTCCCCACAGACTGAGATCAACCTGGTGGACTCAGTCCAGGTAGGTCCAGTCCCCTCCTCCCATGCTGAGCCAAGGGACCCTGCATAGGCCCCAGGTTTCAAACAGCCAACTCATGCAATGAGCACAGGACCCGGTCCCACTGCCTGGATGCCTCCCAAACAGATCAGGCCAATCAACTGTCTCACCCACTCAGAGGGCCTGATCCAGTTGGTGACCCCTCAGCCATTGGTTCATATTTCATGTGTTTCCGTTTGTTTGGCTATGTACTCACTCATAACAGGATACTAGATGTGGAACAAGGATGACTGGACTGCTACTCACATCACCAGGCAGGCTACCTGGAAAACAGGACCCCAAGAAAGACACAGGGATCGCCCAACGACAGAGAAATGGAATGAGATCTACATGAACAGCCTGGACAGGAGTGGGGGTAGTGAAGGGCGAGGGTCGAGGGAAAGAGAGCTTGGGTGAGTGGGAGATCCCAGCTGGATCAAAAACAGAGAGGGAGAACAAGGAATAGGAGACCATGGTAAATGAAGACCACATGAGAATAGGAAGAAACAAAGTGCTAGAGAGGCCCACAGAAATCCACAAAGATACCCCCACAACAGACTGCTGGCAATGGTCGAGCGACAATCCGAACTGACCTACTCTGGTGATGGGATGGCCAAACACCCTAATTGTCGTGCTAGAAACCTCATCCAACTACTGATGGACCTGGAGGCAGAGATCCATGACTAGGCCCCAGGTGGATCTCTGGGAGTCCAATTAGCGAGAATGAGGAGGGTTTATATGAGAGAGAATTGTTGAGACCAAGGTCGGATAAAGCACAGAGACAAATAGATATTCTTGCTGCCTGCCCACTGGAAAAAAATTACAGCTGTCAGAAAACAATGTGTACACAGTAATCAGTGTATCTAGCGCCACAAGCCTTGCAAGCCTGCCTTTCCTTTCTTGACTGCTCTTGCAGATAGTTGATGTCATAACTTCCAAGCCATCCCACATGTCATGTGTGCTCTTGAGCCCAGTCTCACTCAAGTGCTCCATGATACTGTCTTAACACTCTCTTCCCACCACCATCTTTTTTCTTTTAAGTATCCCCATTTCTGTGCAAGCATAGGGCTATTTAGCTCTTTAGAAGGCTGTTTCTTTTCACTAGCAATTGCTTTTCTCTGCTTTCTTTCCCCTATCTTCCCATGTCACGGCACATTTCGAATCTCTTCTGATCTCTTATTTTTCTTATGTTCAACCTCAGAGATATTATGTAGGTATTTTATCTGGAGTGGGACATTCTACACTCAAAGCAATTATGTTTTACCCCTTCTAAGACTCTGGTGAACACAAACAAGCAAACAAACAAAAGAAAACCTGTTTGTGTCAAAGTGCCCAAATTTGACAATGTATCTCTCTTGTTATTCAAACTGCATTGCTAAGCTTCCTAAGATATTTCATGTCACTAAATCCAGCACTCCAGTGAATGGAATCATGGTAATATATAATATACTCCTCAATTTTGACATGCTTTCTTCTTATGGCTTTCACATAGTTACATCTATGAAACTTATACACAGTGCAACTCCAAGGGGAACTCTGTTTACCTTGTAGTCATTCTTCATTTGTATAATATATATATTATCCAGTTGTATATGCTTTCTCACAAAGTTTTTTTTTTTAAGATCCTCATTTCAAACAAAGTTTAAAAAATGTGTGTTAGCTACTCAAGTCTGTTAAACTGCATGGTAATCATCCTATATCGTGGTTTATTTATTTGCAATGTGTCTCTAAATCTACTATGTTTTCTCAAGCTCAATTTTTAGATCTATTCTATGACTGTAAAAAATAAGGTAGTGCATTCTGTGCTTAATCTTCATAGCCTAAACAAACCACTTTATTAAATATAAGACATCCATATGCAACTGTTGACTTGATTTCTAGTTTGGGTCTAACAGGTATCTCCAGTGTGGTCCCTGAAAAGCGAACTGCCTATCTATCATCCATATTTGACTCTTCCTGTATTACTTATTATAAAACCAACATTAATTTTCAGCATGCTCAGGCCTAAAACTTCATGTCTAACAGCTTTTACTTATCTATTTATGCTTGTATCTCTCATATGAAACAATGTGGTTTGAAAAAACATGGGCCCCATAGGGAGTAGCATTATTAGGAAGTGGGACTTTGTTAGAGTAGGTATGGACTTTTTGGAGAAAGTTTGTTACTGTGGGGGTGGGCTCTGAGGTCTCCTATGCTTAAGCTACACCCAGTGACACAGTTCACTTCCTGTCACCTGTGGATCAAGATGTAGAACTCTTTGCTCCTTCTCCAGCACTATGTCTTTGTGCATGCCACTATGTCCCACCATGATGATTATGGATTCTGAAACTCAAGTCAAACACAAGATTCTTTCTGAATTAGTTCCTTTTCTCATTGTTGTGACTAAATACCCATCAAGATGCTACTTGGAAGCTTTCCATGCAAGATGAGCACTGTACTTGATGAAGTAAATAGTGTGTGCAGATTCAGTATGATCCACCTCTGCACAGTTAGACAGAAGGTGAAATTGGGACTTCCTCCATCTAACAGGATCAGCTACAATGCCCTGCATTAAATCTATTTAAAGTGTCTTCCATTTCCGTGTCTTGCCAATAAAGTTTTAAATAAATACATCCAAATTAAACAAACAAACCAAAAAAAAAAAGGGAAGAAAGAAAAAGGGCAACCTGGAGAAGAAGAATATGCTTTAACTCAAATTACAGGGTGTAGTCATATAGCTGCTGAAATTCCACTGTCTGGAGCTTGGAGCACAGCTTGTTGCATTTCTAAAAATGAAAAAGCAGAGAAAGGAGAGGGAGTGGGCTTAGTCATGAACATCAGAGCCTACCTCTCCAAGGACCTCTTCCTCCAGTTAGACTCCACCCCCCACCATTCCACAACTTTCCACGAGACTGGGAGCAGCATTCAGACCCTGGAGCCAGTGGGGACATTTTTGTTTAAATTGTTGTTATTTCTCTTTCTTTCAATGAGGACCCAAATATGATGACTAAATGCAGTTAATCAGCTGCATAAACAGAATGTTCATTAAAAGCTATGACAATTAGACAAAACGTTCTTTGGGGTTTAAAATAATCTTTTTATTATTCGTTGAAAATTTCATGCATGTACACAATGTATCATTACCACACATACACTCCACATTCTTCCAAATATCATTGGGCTCCTTCCCAACACATCTTTCCCCAAAAACCTTCATGTCTTTCTTCCTTATTGTGTAACCATGAGTCCAATTAGTACTGTCCAAAAGTGCATGGGTATGGGGCCATGAGTTGTGACATGGACACCACCAAGTGCCAAACTCCCCAGTGAAGAGTGACTCTTCCTCCACCAGCAGCCATCAACGGCCAATAGATTCTAGCTGGCAACTGCAAAATTACTACCTGCCCTGAAACGTAATTTGGCTGTTTTTCTTTACTATTTCACCTTAGTTTCAGTTTCTTCATTCCTATAAAGAATCAATAACTACGCAATAATCTTTAATAAATTCATGTGGGTCTTGCTGCCAGTGCCACCTGTGTGTGAACTGTGCAGTAGAAATTCTAATAATATAATCTTATTATCTTATAATTTACCTTATTTGCCTCTGTTTTGACACCATGAATTAATTAAAACTGATAAATGGGGTGGCAGCGATCCTTTGCAGAATCCATTGCACTGCTCGGTGTTAAGACTTCTAGAGGCTCTTGCTTAGGTGTCTGGATATCTGGATATATTTGTCCTAGGCAACATTAGCTGTTGCTTAAACAATGACTATCAAGACTACAGTGTGTGAGATAACTTGAACAGAATATGTAGAGGCTTGTAGGAAGGAAAAAGTGGTACCCAGCTCCCTCTACCTTCAATTATCCCAGTGAGAAGAGCTTGTACTAAGGGACTCGGGATGTAGCTCAGTTGGGAGAGTGCTTGCCTAACATGTAGGAAGCTGGGGTTGTGAAGTGAAGGATGTAGTCTATGTAGTCTAGCCCAGCTGAGTCTTGGTCATCCATTTCGTTTTGTTTTCCACCCCACAAAGGTGCCTAAAAGCAGACTCTGAGTGCATGAAAACTGCAATCTTAGCTATTATTTGGAACACAATTGGTAATGGTTATTACTCTAGCATTGAATATAATGTGGCATGTGAGTTAGCATCTTTGTGTGTAAAGGATTACCACATCTCTATGCAAAAGGTGTTTATGGGTTCACCTAGAAGTGTAGTGGAGGAGTGAGAAATTACCATTCTTTTAATTTAAGTTTAATCAAATTTAATCTATTATGGAATAAAGATTTTAATTTTGAGTTGATTTCCTGGTCAGACAATTACTGAAAAATGCTAATAAATTTTGTCAGTGATAGAACAAGGGATGCATGTATTGAAATATAGAAGTGGGTCTGAAGAAACTTTCAACTGTCTCCTCGACAATTTTCAGCTATAAGTGGTTATACAAATCATGTGAGATATATCTTGACTTTTTTCAAGCTTTATAAAAAGAAAAATGCTCATGAGTTTATTCTCACTTGACACTGCTCAGCTTAGCTCATATTTTCCAACTAAGAACTGTCATGGTGTGTAGACTTCTCCTTCCAGGCTGCCTTTCTATTTCATGAATTGTTACATCTTGATGCCACAAGTACAAGAGGTAAAAAATGGCAGAGGCAAAAAGAAAAAGTGAAATTTCACCCCTTGGTACAGTGTGGATATTTTCTCATGCAAATTGCTCACTTCTAACTTATTTTATGTGAATAAGCTAACTGAAAAGAGAATACTTAAACCTACACACTTTTGAGAGGCTGGTGCTATCAACAGAAAAGGAGGGGGAGAAGGAGACGGAGAGGGAAGAGATAGAGGAGGAAGAGAAAAGGGAAAAGGAAGAGGAGAGTACAGAAGAGCTAAAGGGAAGGAAAAGTGGCCAGAGAGCAGGAGGTGAAGGCCAGCCTGATTTAGAGATTTTTACTTCCTGATGTTGAGATATGGTCAAAATGCCTCTGATCGAGTTTTCAGTTTAGCTTCAAAATTTGTTCCTTTCACTTTGTTATCGTTCTTTCTTCCTTTCCTCCCTCTCATTCTCCCATTCCTTCCTTCTGTCCATTTTTCTTTCCTTCCTCCCTTCCTCCTTTCCTCCCTCCCTCCCTCTCTTCCTTATTTTCTTCTATATTACTGCTAACTTCAGCTGATCTTTTCATTTTTATAAGCTTTGTTGGTTAAAAAAAATCAGCATGCTAAAAGAAAAAAATCCAAACACCTGTACAAATATAAGGCAGGTGATTTGAACATTGGGACATATGCATCGAGGTGATGAGGGTGTTTTCATCTATCTATCTAAACATATCTTGCAACCCCTCTAAGCCCTCTTAGTAACCAAAAACATCAAGAAACTAAATTTATGGATTGAAATATTTGTATGGCTAAAGTACTTGATTGTGAAATCAGGTGTAGGATTTTCAGTTTATCCAAGAGGGAGTAAATCATACGTGTGTGTGTGTGTGTGTGTGTGTGTGTGTGTGTGTGTGTGTACATTCTATATGTATTCTATATATTCTCTATATATTCACATTCACTATATATATTGAACTTTGGAAAGCAGAGCACTAGAATAGAGGATTTTAAAGCATATAACCTTCATAGTGTCAGTTGTTTTCTCTAAAGCTTTTCTTCAAATATGGAGATGTAGAAAAGTAAAGACATAGTCTCTTTAGATAGAGAAACAGAAGCCTGAGTTTGGGGATAGCAAAACAGTTATGTTACAGAGAAATAGTACTCTGATTCCACTGATGCTCTGTAGAGGGAACTTGGATTAAGCCTAAGTTACAAGCACCATGAGTGGTTCCTTGAAATTTGAGACAAGGAGCACAGGAAACACCACAGGCATCCACTGGAGGTACAGGGACTGTGGCTGCAATGATGGAATTGAAACTTCCAACAAGGATAGACAAGACTGTCCAGCAGAATAAAGCTCATCATTTGTACAAAAGAATAACCCAGCCTGAGCCTCTACATGATATCTTCCAGAAGATGCAGCTGTTACTAATATGGAGAAGTTGTTTCATTTGCAAGATTAACTGTTGCTAAAATCCTGTTACTGCTTTAACTAAGCCTGTGAAGGAGCAGTGAGCCATTGCTCATAATCACCATCTGCTTTTTATAGAATGGCATCAACACTGAGTGGAGACAAGTGAGGAGAGGCCTTGAGCCATCCCAGCTGTGGTCAGGTTTGAATTGAATCCCTGCTCTGCTTTGTAACACATGCATGATGGTAAGGAAGCTATATATTGTCTCCTACCCTGAATTCCCTTATATAAAATTTGGTATAATAATGTTTATCTCAGAAGTCTGTCATGAGAATTATAGTAAGCAGTATATAATAAAGCACTCACCATGGTTCCTGACACATTCTAATAACACAGAAACAGTATCTATTAATATTTTAGATACCTTCAATTTAAAACTATCACCCAAGGCACTTACCTTTGAGAGGTCTTGCACTAACTTTTACTTATTTATTTGCAAGGCTAGATTTATAGACATTATACAAGCTTATATTAAAAGGATAAATGCTGAGGGAACTTTCAGAATTTCATTTGTGTATTTTTTTCTTTATTTATTTGCAAAGCTCAATTTATAAACATTATGCAAGTTTGTATTAAAAGGGAAAATGCTGAAGGATTTTATGAATTTCTTTTGTGGATTTGATTGTTAGAATCACAATCTTAACCACCAAACAAAGAAATAAACACAAAGCAGGTATGAATACCCTCATAATTCCATTAGGTTGATTTAGGATGCAGTTACCATGGGAATAGTATGGTGACTGGAGGGTACCAATAGGTACACTTGATTGGCTGTGGTTTCTTGAGCTCAGTTATTTGTTAAACTGTTGTCTATTTCTACACAGTACCAACTCTTTACATGTGTTTTGTACTCAAGTTTTGATGATTACTTTGAATTTAAATATATTTAAGTTGATATTGCATTTAATATAGCTAACCTAACCTACATCAGTACTTAAACTACCCTAAGTAAAATCTGCTTAGAATGTTTACATCAGCCTACAGTGCACATTTTGAGAGCACTTCACATGTTATACTGTTAGCCTGCAAAAGGATAAAAAAAAAAATGAAGTTTAATTGTTACCTATTAATATTGTTTCTGTAGCATTGTTAAGCCAGGCAGTTGCAAATCAAACTGTAAGTTAAGGTCACCTGGACAACAAAATTAAAAAGCACCTTCATTTTTAATTCATTCATTTTTTTTTTTCCGAAGAAACAATCAACACTGTTAGTGTTATATCGCCGATACATGTGGCAAGCTCAAGGAAGCTGTCTGGCACACAGAAGGAGTTATCTAATGATGGTCTTTTGTTTGTTGGTTTGTTTTTGAGATTTTTATTGTAATTACAGCACTTCTTCCCTTCCCTACCTCCAAACACTGCCATATACTTATCTCTCCTTGAAACTCATTGTCTCTGTTTTCATTGATTGTTATTGCTTCCATACATGTCTATTTAGGAATGTATATTATATTACATATTCCTAAATTAACCTGTTCAATCCATATAATGTTACTTGTGTATATGTTTTTAGGGCTGACCATTTGGCACTGGACAAGCAATGGCTATGTTCTTTCCTGGGGGAAGACCAACTCTCTTGCTCCCCAGCTTTACTCCATTGCCTGTAGTTCTTGATGTAGTGTTGAGACCTTGTGGTCTTTTCCCTGTCCAGTCTGGCATGTTCATTGGTTTCATCCCTGTTCGGCTGCTATTTGGATGGTCATGTGGGTGAGGCTTTACAGGCATAGCTTCTGGCATTACTAGGAGATACAATCTCACAGTAAAGCCCATGATCCTCTGGCTCTTACAATCTTTTGCTTCTTCTTCTGTAATGTTCTCTGAACCTTAGGTGTGGGAGTGATTTGTAGGTAAATCTTTCTTTTGCCAATGTATTTGTTTTGCAAATGTGGTAAAGGTACTTACTGTTGTTTCAACACACATTTCCAATAATTCGTTAGTTTATCAGTTGAATATCAGATTTCAAAATCAGTATGCTATTCTTGTGTCAAACAAGCATATATTAATTAAAATGATAATAATAGACACTAAATAGTACAATGGATTTTATCTTAAAGATTAAGCACAGCATAGAGTATTAAGTTTCAACAAACATGTATTTGCTAGAGACTTGGGATAAAGAATAAAGATTTTAAACATTAAAAAATTACAATATTATATTAAAATTCTGTGGAGAAAAAAAACACGGTGTGAGTTTATAGATTTAAATGTTGTATTTGAAGTGCCCAATCAGCATGTCAAAGACGGTCGCCAAAATTAAGCTTTGTAATTTCAGACTGAGACTTTATTTTCCATGCATTCAATTAACTTTTCTGTGGACAGGCTGGCTTATTGAATGTTCTTTATTTGCTTACTGGTAGCAGTCATATGCTGTTCATAATTGTAACTGCAATAAAATCATCTCTTTCAATTAATTCTACAGTGAAGATCTTACTTAACTTTGAACTGTTCATTAAGCATTTCTACCATCTTAAGCATTTGCTCCCTCCTAGGGCTAGACCCCTGAAGGGAGAGGAAAGGCAATTGACACTGGTAGACATTTCTATGTGCATTGAGCATGAACAGACATTTCTCTTCAGCCTCCAGCACCTGAGATGAAGCCCCTCCTGGAGCTCAGGCATGGGTTCAGTGCAGGATCATTGTTCCCACACATACTTTCAACTGGGGTCCACTGTATTACCCTGTGAGGGTATTAAGTAACCTGATATCCTAATGCATCTCCTAACAAATTCTTCATAATTAACCTTCATCACTCACCAGTATCCCACCTATTATATTCTATTTTGGGGAAATATTATTTTATTGCCAGGAGAAATGTTTTTTCTTTCTACAAAATAAAAGGTATTCCTCATAAAAATGAAACTTCAACTAATGAGGTTGATAATCAAATTTAGAACTACCAAGTGCTTGCTTCTCCTGATTTGATTTAAATGACTTTGATGTTAACATGATTTAGGCATACTTATTCTCAACATGACTCACAGTCTTTGCATGATTAGGCAATTTTACAAACCAAGCAGTTACATTAGAATGTTGATAATTCATTTATTGCCATTATAATAATTTGCCCAAACAAAACTCTGAAAATAACAAAAACAGATTTATTTCTAAAACTAAAGTATGTAAGTGTTCTTTAATAAAGATCTGTAATTCCCTTGTGCTGTTTCAGTTATTTGGTTAAAGGATGTAATACACATGAGTTCATTACTTCAATTTCATTTTTTCATGAAAGAATATGAGCATTTAAGAACCACTCCCACATCTCACCCTTTTATGAAAATCTGTTCTGCACACATAATTCTACAACGCAGACATATTTATTTAATTGTGTAAAATGTGAGTCTTTCTGGTCTTATGTTTCCCACCTTATCTCTCTCATTGCCTTTGAATATCACTGAAGATGCAGATGTGTTGCTGGAGAGATAATCCAGTGGCTAAGGATACTAGTTTTTCTTGCGGAGGACATGGATTTGGTTCCAAGCATACACATGGTGGCTTACACCTGCCTCTAACTCCAGCTTCAGGGGATTCCAAGGCCTTTTATTGATACTTTGGACACTACATGCATGTGGAATATACAAATAGACAATACACATACACATAAATAAAAAATTAAAATAAATAAAATACAAATAATTGCTTCCTTTCAACATAAGGATAGTTTCAATGTACAAGAATTTAAGAAAGGACTAAGCATCCTAGTTTATGTGTTTATATTCCATATGTTGTCATATCCAGTCAGTAATCAAATACAGCATAATTTTAGATAATTCTCCAAGATGTAAATTCTATGTCTCAAAAAAGAAATGTATCTGTTTTATTGAAAATTAAAGACTGAAAAATCCCAACATGTAATAACTGCTCAAATTTGTCATTGTGTAAGATTTTGATCATAAAGTCTTAGAAACCTCTAATGACATAGAATAATTCAGAACTACTTTTGTTATTAGAATGGGGTTTCGAATATACTGTAGTTTAATGAAATTTGTTTTTGCTAATTTCTCAATCTGTGCTTGGTTTTGCAGTGAATAGGCAGAGGAACAGAGCTCAATATAACCTAGAGTTCATTTATTTCAAGATGTGGAAACAAAGTCAAGAGAGACAGAAAGGCTTTATGAAGACAAGGATACTCCAAACAGAGATGTCACATGAGCTTAGTCCTTTCTCACATTTTCTTTCAATTCTGCAATTCACTATTTCATCTCTAAATCCTTCCAGCCAAACAGTTTGGTTTCATCAATATTAAATCATTCTAATATGTAAAATATATAATAAAAAGCACATGAAATATACTAGTATTAATGGTAAAAAAATCAATTTTATACCTCAAATCTTTGCCAGATTTTTTTTGTTTCTTGTTTGTTTGTTTTTTAGCATGGCTGGGGTTTGAATTCATGGTCTGAGGCATACAAGGCAAAAGCAGTCTACCACTGAGCTGTAGCTTCAGCTCTCAAACTCTGATTTATATATAAACATTTCAAATATCAAGACATAGGACGATGTCAGTTCTGATTCACCCCTCTAGACATATATAATGCAACTTGAATAACACGGCAATGGAGGTAAATGTCCAGTAATGCCAGATGAGATGTTCTGTGGTTGTCAGTGTGACTTGCACATAGAGGTGAGGAATCCGGTGTTTGAAGATACAGGTTTCATAATACAAAGTGGTGCTACCCAATGATGGTCATCTGCTGACCTTTACATCACCATGGGTATAATTGTCTCTTGTTGAATGTTACTATTGGGAATAAGACTAAGAGTCATTATCTCAGCTGTGCTTCTGATCCTGATCCTGAGACCCTGAACCATAGAATATTAACATATTAACATAGCAAGTTAAGATCTGGCCTCAGACACTGACTTGCAGATGTCGCTGCTATCCATTGCCTTTCTTATCCTGTGTTCTTCTTCTCTCACATCATGTCCTTCAACTATACCTAAGCAGAGAAAGCTGAGAAACATTTGGGTGTCCACTGCAGATCACACTATATCTTATTGCACACTAAAGAGGTAATGTTATCAATTTTTTAAAATTTTCTACCATAAGTGTTTAGAAATATGAAGAATTAGAGTTTTAGCACCAAACATTTTTAATGAGGATACTTGCTTTACTTCTTTTTTTCTTGAAATTGGAATTGTATCTGAGGCTTCTATTCTAAACACATGTACACATACACATGCGTTCTCACACACCACAGCATGGTTTACATAGTTTACAACCATAGTTGTAAAACTCTTAAATAATAAGGTGTTGGTCTCGATGACAGCATTCTTGACTCACCATGGTCACTTTTCTATGTTTTTTTTTTTTTTGCACCTAATACTGCAAAGTTATCTAGAAATATGAGTTGATATGTCTGCTCACTCAGGATGCGTGTATTCTCATCACCACAGCACAGTGTAAGCACTGTTTGATATAGTCAGTGAGACTTTAGGATCATGGTTTTTGTACTTACTACTATGACTCATGAATTTTCATAGGTGCACAAACACAGTAAATATGATAACACATCTTGGCATGGGCAAATAGAGGTAAATTCTCATTTGAAAACTACTTATTGCAGGAAATATGGAGATGGGTAAGATGGACTTTTAGCCAATAGCTTGCCTACTGAGAGACTGACACCCAAGGCATTCTTACTATGTTTTTATTTGATGCTCTATCTTTGTATGCCTCTTACTGACATAACAATTGTGTACTTATTTATCGAAGACTGAGAGGGTTAGAATAACCACAAGATGGTACAATGTTTACAAATTCATGTTCCCAAGAGGATAAGGGTAGTTTCACATAGCAGAAAATCCAAAGAACTAGCATGAGATTTAGGATGACAGGGAGACAGTGGAAGGACATTGGAGAGGTGTAGGCCCTACTAGAAAAGAGTTCTGTAAGCTTCAATGTTAGTTAGGCAGTGCTGGCACACACCTTTAATCCCAGCACTTAGGAGGCAGAAGCAGGCAGGTCTTTGCGAGTATGAAGCCAGCCTAGTCTATAGAGCTAGTTCCAGGACAGCCAGGGCTACACACAGAAACCCTGTCTTGAAAAACCAAAACATAAATAAATAAAAGAGAGAGAAAAGAAGATGTGAAGTCCACCAGTCACCACAGGGATGCCTTTCTACACTAGGGAGGTTTAGGGAAGGCAGCATAAACATAATAATTTAAATGGATGTTATATCTGCTTATCCCTTGACTTCATGTTTAAAACATGTTGCTACCATGCTTTTTCCTTACACCTCATGTGAATGTAAAGCCATATTTGAGACATCCATGGGATAAGGAAGCTGTAGACAATTATGTTTAATCAAATGAGAAACTTTAGTTGCAGTTATTTGATTATTTAATTCCTTAATCTCATGCAAAAGAAGGCACATAAACCAACAGATATTGGTTTACAGTGATTGTAAATGTCTAGTTGATCTGTTACTAACATATGAAAGACAGTTTAGAACAGTCCTTTTCAATTAATCTGGAATTGTTAACCAAAAAGTATTCAGGCATATTATATGGCCAAAGATATAGAAACCACAAACTCTCCACCCATTACTATCCAAACACTGTGCAGTAAGAGGAAAAAACCATAGCCTATGGATAGTTTTAGATTCAACCCAATAGATACAGGATCTGGAATATGGAGATTGATAATTATTTGGCCTTATTTTGCATATATTTGCATATTAAATCTTGGTATCTAATCTAATCTTAGTGGTATCTGTATTGCTGTATCTATTTTCTTCCTGTTACTGTAAAAATGGCTGAATATGCAATGTCGTGAACATGTCTATGGTGAGTAAAATTTGTACATAAGTCAGGTTAAGGGGGAACACTGAAATCATAGTCCTACCAAGTGTTGTGGCTTGTGGGTCATGGATTCCATGTAAGCCATGGCTAAATGGTAAAATCCTGTATTGAAAATATTTAATAGGGAAATAGTATAGTCTGTTTACTACTTACTGAAATAAAACACAAAAACCCCTCACAGATTTCTCTAACTACCCATCAGCTCACCAGTACCCAAACCTGATGCAGCAGTCACTGGATAAAAGAATGAGCCATGCGGCAATACCTCCTTTCAGCCTTTATAATACTCACATATATCCAGCTGAGCCCCACAAGAGCCCCAGGGGAATGGGAGGAGTTGGGTGGATATTTTTTGGACAGTGGGATCTCAGATCTTTCTCCCTTCAAAAGGACAAGGACTAGAGCAGAGGAGACAAAGTTGTGGATGTGTCCTGCACAGAAGTTTTTTTTTGGGGGGGGTATTGTTTTGTTTAATTTCACTCAAACCAATGTCTCTCTCTCCATTTGTACAATCTGAAATAGTGCTTGGCTGCACATTTCATGCTTACAGGAATTCATTGGACTAATCCCAAAGAACATAAGTAAAGTATTCAAAAATATACGGGGACTGAGATTGGAGAATTAATGAAAAATGAGCAGAAAATGCACTGAATACATAGCTACCTAGGAAGTACTGGGCACCACACTTCACCTTTCTGCAGAAAAATGAAGAACAAAAGTATTGTCTCATTTAACCTCTTATACACAGCTACAGTGTATGAAACTACTTTCAATTATTATTCTCTATGCCTAAGAATCTCCCATTATTCTCTAATTTGGGATTAATAAATATTCCCGTAATGGTGTATTTATTAAATTTGATGTAGCACTTTCGACATGATGTATTATATCTCCTTAGTTTTGCAGGTAGTATTTAAGGCAGTTAAGTTGGCATGGTGATTAGGGAAAGTAATGAGTTTCAGTTCACCACAAATGAATCTTGAAAGCTTCAGTGATTACAAATGTCTGACTGTAATTGCTTTTATTTCCATGGCTAAAGTGTGAGATTATTGAAGATTAAATTTGCTGAAACTCTGTAACAACGGCCTAATGATTTACAATGTTCTGAAAGAATCATGCACAAATACAGGAGTACTGTTTAAAGCCCAGGGTCCCTGAATTTATACAACTGACATTATAGAAATCTGAATGGCCCTAGTCTAGAATCTTATCCTTTAGCTGGCTGACCAGAAAGTTGATTTGACTTAATCAGAGCCACAAAAGTATTACAGAAAGGCTGGGATAATTTGAAAATCAAAACATCATGTTGTTGTAACACACAAGACAAGGGACAAAGTGGGAGATAGACATACACTAATAATAGGGGTTCTCAAAACAACTATCCAGTTTCAAAAAGGGAGGAGGTTGAGAGGAAAACAGAACAAATGAAATCAGATACAATATCAGAAGCATAGTTAAAATATTATTAAATATACTTATTTTTATATCATAGTTTGTTGTCTTGTCAAATATCTTGTAAGTCTCTATCAAATTCCATTAGAGAAAAGTCTGTTACAGATGAGATGATAGCAATAAGACCCATGGTAAAAATGAGGGGTGGTGAGAAAATAAATAAAGTGTGGTGATGTCTTCTCCATCACGTAAGCTAAGGAACTCAGGAGCCGTAGTTGAATATACATGAAGTTTCTAAGAGCTCACGAGAGAGTTTCCTATAAGCAGGTATGATTTATGTCATTTCCTTGATGAAACAGAGTAAAACCAATGAGCTTTAGTCACCTATCTCCTCCCTCCTCAATCTTTTCATCCTTCTCGTTGTTGTGCAAAGTCTCAGTAGAATTGAAATGGTGGGATGGTATGACTACACATATGAAAATTTATTTGTAGACCACAAGGAGGACATAGCTATGAATGTTGCTCCACAAAACCTGATTCCTTCAACCCTGCATTGTCTTAGGCACCAATTAAACTCCATTTACTGAGATGTATGTGTAGCTAGAAGTTTTCCTGTGTTCTACCCAGTCCGCAGTTGCTCAGACGCAAGTAAACACACAGAGGCTTATAGTATTTAAAACTGCTAAGCCATTAGCTCAGGCCTACCACTTACTAGTTCTTACATTGAAACTCAGCCCATTTTTGTTAATCTATATGTTGCCACGTGTTCCGTAGCTTTACCTGTGTGTCATTACATGCTGCTCCCTTGACGGAGGGCTGGCGTCTCCTGACTCAGCCTTCCTTTCCCAGAATTCTCCTTGTCTGTTTATCCTGCCTATACTTCCTGCCTAGCTTTTTCAGTGTTTTATTAAACCAGTGTACAAAAGCATTATCCCACAGCATGTATGCAAACTTTTCAAAGAGCTTGAAGTGCATCCATGTTTACCCAAGGCTATCAGTGGCTAACCTCAGAACTCAGAAGCATCAGGTTGCAAGATTCTGGGCTGAGAAAAAGAAACATAAGTAAAATTGTATATTCCAACTGACACCCCTTATGCAACACTTCCTTGTTAACCTGTAGAAATCCTAAAAGGAAAAAAAAAAGCTGCTTTGTATTATTATAAATCTCTGGTGGAAACAGAAAAAAAAATGATGTCTTTAATACAAGAAAATGATGCCATGCAAAAACCAATTAGGAAATAAATATACTTACAAATAAAAACCATAACTCTCAGAATGAAAATAATAGTAACAATGTAACTCCATAGAATAAAAGTAATTTTTTACAAAGGAGAAGGAAGGGGAAGATTAAAATAAAAGAATATTTAATAGGAGTGCTGTCTGTTCCCAAGGAGCAAAAATATAAAACAAAAGGACAAGTAGATGAAATACATAATCTGTGCAGAAGAAAGGGTCTCAGCCATGATATCTACTAACAAACTCAGAATATGCAAATTGCTCTCAACAGCCCATTGAATTTTTTCCACAATAAACCATATTTCATTACATGAAGCAAATCTTTGCAAATGTAAAAATATTAAAATAACTATTTAATCACAATGGAATAAAATTAGAAATCAGCTTCAGGAGACCTACAAAAAATGCAGCTCAGGAAAGTGAACCATACCCTACTGCACAGTGAGTGGGTCACCCAACAATGTTAAGATCACTAGAATTGAATGAAAATGAAAACACATCACAACCTGTGAGATACAATGAAAAAATCTAGGAAGAAAGGACTTTACTTCAGCAAATTCTGATGTTACCCAAGATGCTCCAAATAAACAGTTATATAAAAACCTCAAGGTCTTAGTTGAACAGGAAGAAGCCAAACTCTAAATCAGCACGTAAAAATAAATCATAAGCAGCAAGGCAGAAATTAATGAGATTGAAAGAAAAGAACAATGCAAAGAGTCAATGAAACAAAGAGGCAGTTCATTGAAAACATAAAACAACTTGTTGTAAATATAGACAAGCTAACCAAAAGAAAGAGAAAGAAGGCACAAGCTAATAAAATGAGAGATGAAAAGGGAGATCTTCAAACAGATGTCAAGAAATCCACATGCCTATTAGTGCATGCTTTACAAACCTACATTCCAAAAAAAATAGATAAAGTCTAGGGGGGATGGATAAATTTCCAGACACATATGACCTACCAAAATTATACCAAATAATATAGAAACCCTAAATAGAATGATAACAAGTTATGTGATGGACGCAGAAATAAATACTCAGCAAGAAGAATCCAGGCCTTATCCTTGCAGGTGTATGTAGAATCAGAACATCATGTCATGTCAAGGAGGTCATGGCCTAGCAAAGCTGCTCACTTCAGGACCATCAGGAAGTACAGCATAAATGAAGAGTACTGAGTCAAAATCCCTTCCTGTGCAAACACTTTTATAGCCTCATTTTTGTAACTAGTTCCCATCTCCTAGTTCTGACCTTTTCTAACAATATTATAAACTTATGGATCCATCAAAAGGTTAATCCACCAATGAAGTCAGAGCACTCATGATCCAGTCAGTTCCCCAATCCTATCTGCTGCTATCAGTTCTTCAATATATGAGCCTTCAGGGAGCATATCAGATTCAAAGCATCACTACAGGATAACATCCTTAATCTTAAAGGGTGGTGTAGAGAGATTTCAAGAATAGTGTGGTGCCTGTAACTCACATACAAATTACCTCTGAGGAAAAAGGAAGAAAATGTTTTAATACAAAAGACCCAACCTTTGTGTGGTGGTTGGAATGAAAATGACACCAAGGCTCATGTATTTGAATGCTGAGTCACCAGGAAGTGAGATTACTTGAGAGGATTAAAAGGATCAGGAGGTGTGGCCTTATTGGAATAGGTGTGGCCTTGTTGGAGTAGGTGTGGCCTTATTGGAATAGGTGTGGCCTTGTTGGAGTAGATGGGTCACTGGGGTGGGTTCTGAGGTTTCAAAATCCCTCCCTTCTTTTCTCCCTCTCTCCCCTCACCCCCTGCCTACAGATCATAATATAGCTCTCAGCTTCTGTTCTAAATCCTGCCTGCATGCCCTCATGGTTTCTGCCATGATGATAATGGACTAAACATCTGAAACTATGCTTTCTTTCATAAGGGTTGCCTTGGTCATGGTGTCTCTTCACAGCAATAAAACAGTGACTAAGACCCTAGGTTTAAAATAAATGCCTATAGGTTTAGTTATATCATCAAACATTAAAGCCATTGTCACATTCAAATGAAATATCAATTTTGTCTGTACACTGGATTTAATTGAAAAGATTATCCTGACCCTACACACACTGTTACTGTCAGGGGAATGTAAAACTCTGGAATACTTCTTTGCCTCTGCTATCCTCAAGTAGACTACCCTTCCAAAACAATCAAAAGTAACAATGACAATGAACACCCTCTTGCCTATTTGGATCTATATTTCATCTGTAATTCCTTTACATGTTCATGTTTCCAGTGTTTTATTTTCATTTTCTCCATGTTAAAAATTCCAGAGGAACTTTTTTATTTTCAGGTGAAGTCTCATGTAATTTAGGCCAGCTCTGACATTGCCATATTGCTGAGTATGACCTTGAACTTCTGATCTGTCTGCTTCTATATCCATGGTGGGCTGTGTTTTGTTTATGTGGTACTGAGCCTGGAATCCAGGTCTGTAAGCATGTTAAGCAAACACCCTATCAAGTGAGCTACATGTTCCAGCACTACCGAAAAGTAATAGAGAAAGATGAATTTTTACATTTACATGACAAGTTTCCTAGGCTGTCAAACATAACCCCCCATCCCCAATGTGGCTTAAACCCATAAAATACTGCTTTGGAAAATAGAAATCTGAAGCTAAGGAGGTGGTAAGGAAGGTTCCTCCTTAGAGTTCTGAGGTAGAGTCTGTCTCATACCTCTCTATGGTGACAGGTGAAACTGTTGACTTTCTGTCCTTTGTAGGTGTGCCGATTCAATCTGCCTCCATCTTCATAACTTGTTCTTATGTCAGTATCTTCACAAGCCTCTTTTGTATATGGAAACCAGTCAAATTGGATTAGGGACCTTCCTTTTATACTTGCAACTATCCATTTCCAAAATGTCCTTTCTTGGGTACTAGGGTCTGGATTTCAAATGATTTTCATGGAGCCCACATAATTCAATCTGTAATAGGAATCAATTTAATTTTTCTGAATAAATATTCAACTATAGAAGCCACACGCAGACTTTTCTTTGTTGTACAGATTTAAATATTACTTCACAACTGGAGAATATCAAGGAGCGCAATTGAACTACCATTGGGGGTGGAAAGAAAATATACATGTAGATGAATTCATATCTAAGCATCGATATGTTTTATGGTCATATTTAAAATTCATACTTAATTTAAAATATAATAAAAGCCAGTGGGGAAACTGGAATATATTAAGAAATGTTCCTTTAATTAATGACATATTTCATCATGACCCAGATGTGTAAATGAAGAGACTCTTTCTCAGTGACCTTCTCTGAATAAGTTCTGTTTACCCTTGACTTACATCACCATTTTCAAAGAAAAGAATGTTTCAATGAGCATTGAAGAAACAGAAGATAAATCTCTAGAGGCTAAAAAATAGGAATTAATATGAGAAGAAACAGAAAATCTGTACATTTTAAGTCAGCACTTTAAAAGAAATTGGCCTCTGTCTTAGTTAGGGTTACTATTGCTGTGACGCAGCACCATGGCCAAGAGCAAGTTGTGGATGGAAGGGTTTATTTGGCTTACACTTCCATATCACTATTCATCAACAAAGGATGTCAGGACAGGAACTTAAGTAGGGCAGGAACCTGGAGGCAGGAACTGACACAGAGACCATAAGGAGTGCTGCTTACTGGCTTACTCCCCATGGCTTTCTCATCCTGCTTTCTTGTGGCCTCCAAGACCACAAGTCTGGCAATGGCACCACCTATAAGGGGCTGGGCCCTCCGGGGTCAATTACTAATTAAGAAAATACCCTTAAGGCCAAATGTTGTGGAGGTGTTTTCTCTATTGGAGTTCCCTCCTTTCAGATAACTCCAGCTTGTGTCAAATTAATACAAAACTAGCCAGCACTGTCTCTCAGTAAATCTGACTTTGTCAAAGAGAGGCAATCTATTTCTGTCAATCAAGTTAGAGAATCAGTGGGACCACTGTACTAGAGAATCACTGTCCCCATCTTAGCAGATCCAGGAAGTTCAGAGTTAGTTACTATCTTATTGGATCTAGGATTTGAATTCCTACCGCTCCAGTAAGTCAAAGATCAATTGGGGTAAAGGCAAAGAGCTAATTCTTCTTTGTGGACAAGAGCAGTGTGGCTGCCTGAGTGCTGTGTTCTTAGCCATCTGTTTTTCTGACTCATCACTCTCCCTCTCGTGTGTACCCTACATCTAAATATGAGACAGGAATATTTGGGTTTTGTTGAACTGTTTGTAGAACTCATTATTATTGTTAACCTGAAAGAAGCCCTCAAATTTTCTTTTTTATTTGCAAGAAATAGATAGATCCTCTATGGTATCCAGAACAGGAAAAAAATCAAACGGAATGTAGAAACTCATAGCTCAGAGAATATTCTAAAAAATTTAAATTATAGTGAACTAATATTTTAATGGTAAAATGATTGTCTTACTATTTTATCAAAAGAAAACTTCCAAGTCTTCAAAAAGCTTCAGGATAATTTTAGGAGGTGCTTATTCAAATTTAACTAAAATACATTTTCTGTGCTGTTATCATTAAACCTTGCAGGTTACATGTAATGATGGTACATTTAACACACTTTTAAATGACATCTGGGAGGTTTGTCTTTAATTTATAAACCTTTTTTTTTTAATGGAGGAAAGTATTGGTTTATTTAAAATGGATGTTACTACAGAGCCAGTTAACTGTCTTGTGTTAAGTGTGGCCAGGTGAAGAAAGATATTAAATCTAACTAACAGAAACTACAGCTGACCTTAAACCAAGATGGCAGCTGGGACCCCTTTGATAGAGATGGATTTGCTGTGGCAGGTTATCCCCCATCCCTTCTGACTGAGTCCTGAAGCAAGAATGCAGAACAAACTCCTTTAAACCCAAGGTGAAGATATGGGTAAGGTTGTATCCCAGCAGAAGAATGCTTATCCAGCCTGTGAGAGCCTTAAAATGCCCCTTCCAATAAATATGGTATAAAGAGAGACAAAAATGGGACTTTAGATTGGAATATTGAATAGTCACTTAAAATTATATTTGTGTTCTATTTAATATGCATGAAGAAATATACGTGATTATGTATAAGAAGTCTATATTAAAAACATGGTTCTTAAAGTTAGATTATATAGAGAAAAATTTAAAAAATAAGAACAGATTAGAGACAAAAGTAGGGATGCAAAGAACGAGTAGGCAGATGGATTTCTGTCACTAAATATCAATAGTGACATTATATAGGAGTGGGGGTGGTGATACATTGTGTACCCTAATAAACTTGCCTGAGGATCAGAGAAGCAGAACAGCCAGCCACCAGTTCTTACCTCTACAAAATCCTCAGCCTAAAGAAAGTGAGTTCCTGTTTTCTCACGCCTTATATACCTTTCTCTGCCCTACAGTATTACTTCCTGGGATTAAAGGCATGTGTGCTGCCTGAGCAAAGGCATGAGATCTTAAGTGCTGGGATTAAAGGTCACCATTACCTGACCTCTATGTCTAATCTAGCAGCTGGTCCTGTCCTCTGATCTGCAGGCAAGTTTATTAGGGTACACAATATATGACCACAGATGGGACTGTACATCTTGGTGGCAGTGTGCCTGCAGAAGTAATAATATTGCATGGAACTAAGATGCTTCTGTGCATGAGGCCAGTGCAAAGGAAGCCATGGAGCTCTGAGAAGAATAGGGCACGGGGTCAGCTCTAATAATTTATCTGTGCTGCAAGTTTGACAGAGGTCACTGCTGGGGAAATGGTCAAGGGGACACAAGGTCTTTCTGCACTGTCATTTTGCATCTGCTCAGGCCTGTACAATTATCACAATCACATTTTTATTAAAATTAGATTATTTCTTAAAATGTCAGATTAGCATGAATTAAATTATAATCACTTTCAAGATTACATGAATTTAAAATGTCCAAAGTGAAGTATTTTTAGATAATTATACCTGGTAATTATGACTTCTGTGCTAGGCAATTAATGAAGGCTTAAACAAGTGTGATCACATTCCTTCTCTGAGAGATGTATATTTAACACCGTGAAGGAAAAAAGAATCTTTAATGTACTTTTGATTTTTTACAGTAATATTTCAACATAACAATGCATCTATTTTTAAGTAAAATTAATATTCTTCTGCATTATGAGTTTATGAAGTTTTATGATAAACAAAATGCAAATGTAAATACATGTATTTCTTATACTTTCATGTTTACTATAGCATATAGGATTATGGGGACTAGAGAGGTGCCTCAGCAGCTAAGTGCACTTCACTTGCTGATCTTGTTGAGAACCGGTGTTTGGTTCTCAGCTCCCACATCAGGCAGCTCACAGAATGCCTCTAACTCCAGCTCCAGGGGATCCAATGTCCTCAGCTGACCTCTAAGGGCACTTTACTCACATGCACATACCCATGTACAAACACACACACACACACACACACACACACACACACACACACACACACGCACGCGCGCACACACACGCACACACACACTCTTAAAAATAAAGTAATTCATTGAAAAATGAGATGTGATAGTTCAGCTGACTGTATCCTACAAATTTTGTTAAAATGTTCCTATGTAAAATTTCTAGTTAGCTGGAAAGAGTAAATCTTAAAGTGACTTTTATATGATTTACACGCTTTGAACTCCTCGCTATATTTTATACTGGCAGCCTGGTCAGCCTCTAAGCATTGAGTCACTGGACTCTCTCCACAAGAATTACAGTTTAGAGATTTTAAAAAAAATAGGTTTCCCACAATTAAAAGCAGAAGTATTGTGGTACTTATGAGAGGAGGTCGATCAGAAGGTTAATTGCAGGGAAGTTTTATCTGACGGAAACAAGTGTAATAATTGTTTTTTCATAGAACATAAGTCTTGTTTGTTGAACTTGCTCAGAGAAGCTCAGTAGACCCTTGAGATTAGAACTGTTCACATAATGGAGTCTTCAGGTAATTTCAGCCAAAATAACTTTGCAAGAACAGTTTCCAGAACAAGATGCTACAAGTGTGAAGCTGGTTCCCTCCTGAGACAAATCCATTGATCTGAAAGTGTATTCAATGCCACTACCCCATCACAGGTTACTTCATAGGTGATTCTCTGTTTAAGCCCTTTATGTTAGAATTGATTTTTGTATAGGTTCATGTGAGAATGACAATATAATATTCAATATTCATCTTCCCCACCAAGAAAGCATTTCTGTGTCTCCAAAGTTTCAACCTGAGAAGACTAAGAAAAAAGTGAACCATAAGGAGAATAAAATCAGTTATAAAACCTAGACCATGTAGTACTTCTTCTTGGATCTAGAACTATGTTCTTAATGTTCTTAACACTAAGTACAACAGACCAAGTTTCTGGTCTCCTATGTAAGGAACTTAAATGTTTAGACTGTGCCCTAAAAGATAACCAAAATTTGAAAAAACAACACTTCTTTATGTTTTGTTTAACATTTACTCATTTATTTATTTAATGTGTGTATCTGTATATACATGTGTGAACATGTTAATGCCATTAGGTACATGTATGTCAAAGCCAGCAGAAAAATTTCTAAAGTCAGCTGTCACCTTCCGACAAGTGGAGCCTGGGATTTGAACTAAGACCCTCAGGATTGGCCTCTGACCTCCACACATACACCACGGCTTACATACTTGTAAATACACACACACATACACACATTAAAAATGTAATTTATAAGAATCTCTATTAAAGAAAATGATGAAAGGTCATCTTGTCCCTCTAATGCAGTCACTTTGATGTCCACTGTTGATGTCCATCTGAGTTGCTCATTTGGACTTTATGTTAGGCAATGTCTTTGGTTTCTTATTACTTTTTCTAAGCTAATGTGTTACGACTAAAAGTAAACTAGGAAGGTAAGCGTTGATTTAACTCATCGGTCTACATCAAAATCTATTATTGGAGGAATTCAGGGAGAGAACTTGTGCAGGAACTGAAGCAGAAACCATGAGAAAATACTATTAATTGGCTCATTTGTGGGATCATGCTCAGCTAGTTTTCTTGTACATACAAGATCACCTTCCTAAGGAATTGTACCCCCCATGGTGGGCTGGGACCTCACAAATAAATTAGCAATCAATAAAATGCCTCACAGACATGCTCACAGGCCAATCTTATCTAGGTAATTCCTCAGCTGAGTTTCTCTCAGATTACCCTAGGCTGTGCCAGGTTGACAGCTAAAGGTAACTAGGACAGGTAATGAGGTACCATCAAATTATAATAAACAGTTGTGATTCAAGAGTTACCAATGTTTTCCTACAAATTAAGAATGACATAAACAGAGCTGCCTCACAGCAGCAAAAGAGACAAGTTTACTGGATATCAAAAATGAGAAGCAAATATTTCTATAGAGAAATTATTTTTTCAACTGAATCATTAAAATATCTCCATCTCTTGGAATAATATTACAAAAGCCCAGAGAGCCACAGGACAATCATGACGTCATTTTTATTTAAACATTCTTTTTGTTCTATTATGCAAGTATGTTTATCTTTTTAACTATGTTTCTGTTTCCTTTTAATCCAGGAGACCCAGTGATACACAAGTTATTTCCTCAAGTGGTCACTCAGAATTTAAACCTACACTATACACACCACACCTTCCATTCCTCCCAAATGTTGCCAAATAGTAGGGTGTCATGAAAAGGAATGAATGACTGATTTTCATTTTTCTTTCCACCTCTGCTTGTTAAGGTGAATTAAATACTAAATGGTTACTATGAATACTCAATCATTAAGAATTATAGAGTTATAGAAGATACTGTGTGAAGTTTATTGATTCTCTTCTTTTTTTAAGTAAAATATTGCAAGTGATGTGCTAGTACAAGTATTTTAGATAAATTATATTCTTCCTAACATGCATACCTATTTTCAAACCCAATTATCCCATCAAACAAAAACTTCTGTAAATTTTGGTCTTGGTTTTCTATTGAGAGCTCAAAAATTTATAACAAATGTACTTACTTTAGACAGCTCATTGTCATTGAAATGGAAGATAGTTATTTTGAGTCTACAGAGGTCATTGTCATGTGGAAAAGCTCATAAATAATAGAGGAAATATTTTTCAGCTGTCACACTTGATTTCTTCATTTGTTGCACAGTGATAAATATATGTTGGCCAGATAACAACTTCTGAATAAAGAGGATCATGAGAAGTCATCAAAAAGCAAATCTTTCAATAAGGTAATTATAAGTAGGGTCCACTGAAGCATCATTTTGTTTCTTTGGTGCAAATCTTCTAGAGTGATTTCTCCTTGTAATCTAGAAGCAATGTATACTCAAATGTGATATTTGTCTGTTGCAGGAGATTCGTTTCTATTATCTCTCTGAGACTACCAACAGCTAAGCCTTGATTCAGAGAGTAGAGTTCATGCTTAGCTTGCCAGAGTGAACCCTAGATTTTCCTGGCTGACTCAGAGGAAAATGGACTCATAGAGAAATAAGGAGGGGCTTAGAAAGATTCACATGCCCCTTTGATCTGGGAAGATGGAGAAGGGGGTCAGGTGATCATTTCTCAATTGCTCCATGGATCTATCAGGTTTTTACCCTAATATCTGACTCCTGAGCTTTATTTTTTTAATAAAATAATAAAAGAAGCCACAATATTTGTCTACAGAACAAAGTAAACATGATCATGCCACTAGAAACTTCATGGATTTCCTGTCAGAAGCCTCTCTCATTCTGCCAGGAATAAACTAATGTCTGCCATTTCCAACAAGGACAAGGAAGCAAGTACCATGGTTGCAAGAGCAAGCATGGAAGAGAAGGAGAACTCCAAAGCACCAGGGAAGTCATCAAATGTTTAATGTAATGATAAAAAAAAAATGATGAGGTAAAAATATTTGCTACTGAGACTGTAGATATGGCTCAGTCAGTAAATGATTGACTGAAAACATGGGGGTGTGAGTTCAATTCCACAGCACCTGAGATATGTGGACTATCACACTTAAAATCCAAATGCTAGGGAGGAGGAGACACAGGATCTAGTGAGAGGTAACTTTTTTATTAAGGAATTTTTTATTCATTTTATATACCAACCACAGGTCCCCCTCTCTTCCCTCCTTCCTTCCCTTCCCCTTCCCCCTCCTAACTCATCCCCCATTCCCTCCTCCAACAAGGTAAGGCCTACCCTGGGGCTTGGACCTACCTCTATTGAATGTACCAGGCTCTGCTGACTTCCCATGGGAGATGTAACTTTATTAAAGAATGAAAACCAGTGAAAGTAACAAGAGGCTTAGGGAAAACCTTATGTTTTTTGTTTGGAATTTTTAAACTTTGTGGCATAGGTAAGATCTATGAGGTCATTTTTATACTCTGGAACTTGGATGTAAGAAAATAAATGATGTTATAAAATTTAATTCAAATATTGAAGAGACAACAGTCTGAATGATTCAATAAGGATTCTTCCTGGTCTTTATCAACAGAACCCAATGATATGAGCATCAATATAAACATGGTGGATGCAAAGCTTCATTAAAAATTTTAGGTGAGATGAATAGTTTAAAACCAAGAGTCACCTTGTACCTAGTTCAGATTATTCTTCATATGACAGTCTATTATGTATTTTTATCACATTGTCACTTCTTCAGGGGCACAAGGACTCTATTTGTCACTGCTTTACTGATGTTGGGGCATTTTGGGCTCTGTTATGAGCAGTGAGTTCCAATGTATGCTACAAAAGGAGCTTTCTCCAGCCCATAGAATTGACTCTGGAGATGGTAAGCCCTCATGGAGTTAACTAGCAAAGGAAGAAACAAAATCAGCCTGTGAGCATCAGTTCACATGAGGAAAGAAATGCAATTCTATTATCCACCAGCACTGAATACAACATGCCGTCCATTGTCTTTACCTCTCTTGCCACTGTGAGTGGATACTCGACAGGAAGCTGTTTGAATGAGGGAAGTTTTTTGCCTCAGGGTCTGAGGGCATACAGTCCACCATGGTGGGAAGACCTGGTGTTGGCACCCGACGCTGCCTGCTCACAACTGAGTATATCAGGGTGTTGAGGAAGCATAATGTGGATTCTTAGTTGGCCTCCTCCATTAACCTTTTTATTCAGGCTTGGTCTCCATTCCATGGCATCGATGTGGGATGAATCTTCCTTCCTCATTTAAACATCTCTGGAACCCATAACTCTGGCTCCAGTTACCTTGACTGTGAAGATTAAAGGTGAACTACCTCCATTCCTGACAACAGAGAACTGAGGTGATGGAAGCACATTCATTTTACATATAATTTAGATATAATTATATTACATATTAGGAAAGGAACCCACTCTCTCTTAGATATATGATGGAGTGTGCACATTTACCCTCATTCTGCATGTCTATGTAGGAGACCCCTGACAAGGATGTAGGTACAACACTCTTCTATTTTGAGAGTGGTCTACCTTGTCTTTCTCCCATTACTGCCCTTTAAGGCAAAACATTCCAGGCCTCAGCCTTGGCTCTTGCAGTTATTTAATCATTATATGATAATTTTTAAATTCTCTGGATCCTTCTAATATTTTTCTCAGATGTTTCTTTCTGGAAGCCCAATCCGTAGCACGAATCTTAAAATGTCTTATTAATAAAAACAAACTCAGGAGCCAGGTATTGGGGTAAACGCTGGAAGACCAGAGAAGCAGTGCTAGCCACAGCTACCTCACCTTTAACAATTCCTCAGCTGATCCTGTTTCCTCAGACTGGAAGCCTCTGAATCCTTATCCAGAATGAATCTCAGCTGAACTGCTGCTCGAAAGACTGAAAGCTTAACCAGCGAAATGCTTCTAGTTCCTGGTCTTCATGCCTTATATACCTTTCTGCTATCTGCCATCATTTCCTGGAATTAAAGGCATGAGTCACCATACCTGGCTGTTTCCAGTGTGGCTTTAAACTCACAAAGATCCGGATGGATCTCTGCCTCCCAAGTGATAGGCTTAAAGGCATGTGTGCCACCATTTTCTGGCCTCTATATCTAGTGGCTGTTCTGTTCTCTGACCCCAGATAAGTTTATTAGGGTGCACAATATTTTGGGGAACACAGTATCACCACACCAATACTCAAATCTCTATATAGCATTTGTTATTCTCTTTGTGCTCCAATCCTTGTCTTATATTGACATGCAAATATATCTGTGGTTTCCCCAATGAAACACATCAGATATTGACCCCAAACAACTCAGTGCAAAGTGAGAGATGTGATTACGTCATAGGATTTATGACAGGATTCAATATTCGATGTTTTACAAAATGCGTAAAAGAACCCCCATAACCTAGTTACAGTCTACACTGCTACACCATCATAATTTCAATCACACATTCTCAGCCCTTTCCCCATGGGGAAGAACAATCTCACTCTAATATCACACAAAGCGCGGTCACACCATGACACTGATCAGATTGTTCGCAATTATTTCCTTGACTGCCTTCCTACTAAATGGAAGAGGCAACTGTTTATTTATATTTGTACCAGCTACAGACTGAGATGTAGTAGAACTTGTTAGGCACTTAATAATTGTGTTGAATTAATTAATGAATTATTCATTCACTCTTAGAGGCTGCTTACTGCTCTTGAGATAAATGAAAGTAATTTCAAGGTTTTCAGCCATCACGTCATGAATAAGCATCATCACGTTATAATAGCTGTGTCGCATTATTTACCTGGGTTGATTAAATAATTTTGTTAGAAGAGTCTTATTTGTTGTACTAAGCACCCTGGAAATTTCCATGGTGTCATACAAGGACCTTCCTTCTAAAAGATGGTTTCTTCAAGGACCAAAGGAAGCTTCAACACTGGGTCTAATTTCTTCAGTGCAGCTTGTCCTCTACTATGATGCCGATCCTTGTGCAAAAACAAACATAACTGACTTCTTCAGGGTTTATTGACAGTGAATAGATAAGGTGAGGAGAAAAAAGTTATCAGGAAAAAAATTAATGTAACTTGAGATAGTGGTTTTGGGATGGGAAGGGAGACTCAGTCATCTATTCATCAAGGGGCTACCTACCTATAAGCCATTGTTCACAGATGCGTGTTGCTGCAAGGTGACAATGGGATATTCCTTGCCTACTCATTCACTATCTACTCATGCATAGCCTACTATGCTATCATGCTTATTGTAGCAAAGTTTAAAAACTGAGAATTATCCTATTGCCCCTTTCTCCCTGGCACACCTATAACGGTTTGAGAGTCCTGCAGATATCGGTTCAAGTTCTCTCACAATCAAAGTTACCCATGTCAGTGACTTTTCTCTTGCTCCAGCAATAGACCTTACAAGAAGCAGCTTGTCTGAGCTCATGGTGTGAGGAAGACTGTAGTCCATCATGGCTGGGAAGAGTGTGTGTCAGCAGGGATGTAAGGCTGGCTGCTCACATCCGAGTGCACCAGGAATGAGAGAAAGAAAATGTAATGTGTGTGTGTAAAATGTATATAATATAATGTATATAACATATATGCTATTAAAAGTAGATCATTAAAGTGTAAAACAGTTTACATGCAATAGTTAAATTTCATTTAGATATTTGGATGTTATAAAGTATTATAAAATTTAGGCACAATGCTGTATACTATGTCACAAATGTCTCTAAATGTAGAATAAGTATTTAAAAATCTCATAAGAAACCCTTTGGCTATGAAAAATTTATTTAGCAAAATATATAAAATTAAATTACAATCTATTATCAGTATAAAAGTTTACAAAAATAAAAATGTAATTAGTATCTGTAATAGAAAGGGAAAAGTAAGTAAATTCCAATGGTCAAAAACCACAAGGAGCAGTTTACAGAGGGAGTGGAGTAGGTTGCATTCAAGGGAGGCTCTAGGACTGTAAGACGAATTTCTAAGGTCCTATTAATAAAAAACAAACCTGGAGTTAGGTATTGGGGTGAACATTGAATGATCAGAGAAACAGAACAAGCCACAGCTAACCTCACCTTGCCAATTCCTCAACTGATCTTGTTTCCTCAGACCGAAAGCCTCTGAATCCTTGCCTAAATGGATCTCAGCTGAACTGCTAAAAGCTAAAAGCTTAAAAAAGCTCTAGTTCCTGGACCTCATGCCTTATATACCTTTCTGCTTCCTGCCATCACTTCCTGGGATTAAAGTGTGGCTTTGAACTCACAGAGATCCAGACAGATCTCTGCCTCCTGAATGCTAGGATTGAAGGAGTGTGCTACCACTGCCTAAACCTATGTTCAATATATTGGCTGTTCTGTTCTCTGACCGCCAGATAAGTTTATTGGGGTGCACAATATATCAAACACACAGGACCCTCCCAGGTTGCACCTTCTCCCTTCAACTGGCCTCAGCAGGAAGGCATGAGGCAAAATTGTCCAGTGTAGCCAGGTTAGCACCAAACTCACTATGTAGCTAAGGTTGACTTTGAACTCTTCTTGATCCTCCTGCCTCCACCTTCAAGCGCTGGCATTACAGACACTCATCATCCACTCACTCTGCAGCCCATTCCCATGCTAGCTTACTACCTTGCATTTCTCTTTTGTTTCTGGTGCATAGTGATCCTTATTTGTGAAGGACTGTCATGTAGGAGGTTTTCATATATTATTTGTCACCATGTTTAAAGCATGGTGTCCATGTGGGATGTTCTTGCTGCCTGCAATTGTCTAAATCTTTACTTTAGAGAACTTAAAACACTTTGTAAAATGTAAAAATCATGATGGAAAAGTGAGATCAATAAGTTTCTCTCTCTCTCTCTCTCTCTCTCTCTCTCTCTCTCTCTCTCTCACACACACACACACACGCACACACACACACACACACACACCCCATCTCAAGTGTGACTGTCCTCCCAGGAACAAAATGTAGTCGTCGATGTCACGGCAACCCCAAACATATGTATATATATACTCTCTAACACTCCTAATTAAATGAGTTTAAAACATAACATTTAATCATTAATCTATTTTACACCTTCATTGCAGTATAACTGATACCATGCAAAAAGCATCAGTTGAATGTGTACAATGGGTGGGTGCATTTGGATGAATTTATAAAGCTGTCATACTTTTTTCCCACTGTTTTGGAAAGAAACATATCCCATTCCTTCAAAAGTTCCCTTGTGTTTCTTGGGTTTTCTCATAAATTGCTTAATAAGAGACACATTCTACTAGCAATATTTAAGTACAAAATATTATTGTGTTGGTGAGCTTTTGATTAGAATAAAGATTTGTAGCTAGAGTTTTCCTGCCTGGCCCACAGTCAGGGCAAATCTCTCTCACCTGCCAGTCCCACAGCCGCTCAGACCCAACCAAGTAAACACAGAGACTTATATTGCTTACAAACTGTATGGCCGTGGCAGGCTTCTTGCTAACTGTTCTTACAGCTTAAATTAATCCATTTCTATAAATCTATACCTTGCCACGTGGCTCGTGGCTTACCGGCATCTTCACATGCTGTTTCTCATCATGGCGGCTGGCAGTGTCTCTGACTCAGCCTTCCACTTCCCAGCTTTATTTTCCTCCTTGTCCTGCCTATACTTCCTGCCTAGCTACTGGCCAATCAGTGTTTTATTTATTGACCAATCAGAGCAACACATTTGCCATGCAGAACATCCCACAGCAAAGAATACTTGAGATAATAGATTTTTAGAGAGTAAAAGGCTATTTTGCCTCAAGGTTTCAGAGATTTAAGTATGAAACTGAGTTGGATCATTGCTTTGGACCTTTGGTAGCACCATATGCTCCCAGACTTAAGGTTTCTCTAATCTCCCAAACTAGCAACCAAGCTTTTAATTCAAATATCGTTAGAAGGTGGGAATAAGACACGCAAATGTCAAATGAGAGGATGAAGAGATGGTTTACCAGTTAAGAGCACTAATGACTTTTCCAGAGGATCCAAGTTTGGTTCCTAGAAATCAAACCAGGCAACTCACAACCTACTGTAAATTACAGCTCCAGTGCCCCTCTTCTGGCATCTGTGAGTACTGCACACATGTACACACACATAGACACACATATAAATAAAAATGAAACAAATCTTTATAAATAAAGATTCAAACTATAGTTACTAATTCTTATCTGCTTCTGTGGCAGATATTGACAAAATTAATCCATTAATTTAATTTCTACACCTTGAACTTCAACTTCTCAGATTCCTCCCCATGTCCAATCAATCAGCATTGCATTTTCTGCTTCTGTGAGTTTGAATTTCTATTCCATATGATTCTAGAACATTGAGCCCAAGCAAGACAGTAAGGATAGGAAACAAAGATACATAAATTTTAAAGGAAAGAGTCAAAATGATGTCTTCTGTTTATAAATGACATCTTCCCATAGATAATGATGTAGATGCCCCAAACCCTATAGAGATTAAAAAAAATTAATTAATTAATTTTCAAGTTATAAAACCCACATTAAAAAGTTGTCATTAGGTACCAAAAGAGTCTCTACCTTTTATACTTCATAGAGTGTCTATGTAGGTTTAAGTCATTTAGTTTGCTTTTTAAAACATGCATTCAATTTAACTAATCACATTCACTATTTGTATTTATAACTCAGTTTGTAATACATCAAAATTTTGTTTTATAGTGCTCAAGGATGAACCGCCCATTAGCATCAGCTTTTGAAAATTTTCCCCCAAGCTTTCTGCTGCACAAAGTAGTACTGAAGAGGTGAATTTGCTCCTTAGAGTGAAAGCTAGTAACAGTTTTGTCCACATTGTTATTCATTTTTAAACCTGAGGGATTAACAATGGGCTGTGTATTTATTTAGTGTACCTGTGTTTGGCTATCTTTATGATAAAGCATGCTTTTACCCCCAAATAACATTGCTCTCTTCTTAGCTTTTCTTTTTTTTTTTTTTATTACATTTACTTATTGCATGCTTACATGTGCCATGTGTGTCATGGCCCACATGTGGAAGTCGTGTACAATTTTTAAGAGTCAGCTTTCTCCTTCCATCACAAGGTAAGACTTGGCAGCAGGTGCCTTTTCTGAGTCAGCCATCTCCTAGCTCTAAATTTAAGAAGTTATATTCCAATTCAGATCCTGGTTTAATTAGTAACTTCAAATTAACAATACTTTGCATAATTGCTCTTCTGTGTTCCTTTCTTCTCCAGAATTTGTTTAATTTTACTTACTGATGTTGAATTTACGTAGAATTTTTTTTTTCAGATTTTCAAAGTGTGTTGTTTGAGCTCTGTGGTAGGTGTGTGAACCAGACACACAGGCTGATGGACACACAGGCTGATGAACACACACACACACACACACACACACACACACACACACACACACACACACATATCCCAAGCTTCCCTGTCCAACATTTCCCAGTGTTTTTCTTCTCCATTAGAGTTTATCTCTTATTTTATCACCACAAAATAGTATGTAATTTTAGGATATTTACTATTCTATGGCGGCTTCTTCAGCAAAATCCCTGTACTTAAATCCATCTTTGACTGCCTATTTTTTGTTATTGAGGAACATTCAATAATGTGTTTGTTAGTAGGAGTCTGTGATATAAATCATAGGATAAGCCGATAATGAGACAAGAATTGTGGGTCCAGGCAGACAAGTCATAACTATAGAGTTAAAGTATATTTTGAACAATGCATAGTTTTTTTCTAACAATAAAACTGACATGCTTTAAGTAGTATATAAAGGTTATTTTAAATTTTGTTATTATAAATTTTGATTTTTTCTTCAACCTTTTGCTTTTTAGTAAGAAAATAAACTAGTTAAATATGATTATATGTGTTTATTTAAGTATATACATGATCAAAAATTTAAACTACCATACAACTTATTTAATATTTACTCCCATGCTTTTGAAAAACTAATTATATACATCTGTAATCATATATATACATACATACATACATATATATACATCTATAATCATGTATCTATATATGTGAATCAAATGCTTAGCTTTACATTGTGTACTTAAATAAATATGGATGTAGCATATAATGTTGGCATTGGCAACCTGACATCTAGTTAAATCTAATTTGAATTTTGTCTTTTCCAAGTCCTTTATACTTTTGTTTCTAGGTCTTTTAGGTAAAATTTATATTTGGGGGATAATTTTAAATCTTTTTTTTTTTTTTTTGATACAGAGTCTCACTCCGTAGACCTGGATGGCCTCACACTTCCTATGTAGACCTATCGAACTCACAAAGATCTACCTGCCTCAGCCACCTGGGTGCTGAATTTAAAGGTGGTCACCACTATGCCTATCAAAATATTATTTTTAATGAAGAGAAATAGAGATCCTTTCCCAAGCAATGTCACTATATTTATTTTGGATTTATATTTTTACTAAATGAGAAATAAAAATTATATTAGTACGAAATTTAATCTATGTTTAATCAGGTGTCTTAGTGTCATTTTCTTCAAATGGCAGAACCACCCAAAATTCATAAAATAAATGCCATATGGTGTTTGGGAATTCCATGTGGAGCAGTCATATCTCCGATCATAGCATTGGTGCAGCTATTAGGGGCCCAGAGCTTTCATTCCATAGTACTGCATGTTTGTGTACGGTCAAAGAGCTTTACAAATTCGCTTGTTTTCTCATTCTGAAAAAAAAAAAATCATGTTTCAGAGTGACCTTAGCAGGGGGAAAAGGATGGAAGATGTTTTTCAAATCCATGTCTTTACTTGCCAAGTTGGAGAAATAAGAAAACATAGAGTTTGGCTTCCCTCAGAGAACGTTCAAGTAGAATTCAGACTTCCTTGTAATGCCCCCTTGGTGATTTAACTCTTAAACAGCAGATATGAGAACTTCTTCTGAAATTTTTTTAGCACTAAGCTGTGTGCCGTTAGGTAGAAATTCACAGAACACTGTGGGTGTCCTTCCTCCTCACTGATCATTGGCCACGGGCTCATGAGGGAGGAAGGAGCAGAAGACGAGAGCAGTGCGTTTAGATGGCTGTGTGGATGGTGGAAACAGCCTTTCCAGTCAGCTTAAGTGAGACAGCTCAAATTTACTTCAGGATGAAGGGAATATATAGAATGGGGCAGCACAATCCTATCATACAGCTGGAGCACACCACCTAGTTATTATGTGAATGGCGGGGTGGGGGAAGCATTTGCAGGGAACTGTGTCGAAGGTCACCCAGCTTCCAATTAAGGTCAGACACTATCCAAATAGGGTAGAGAAGGAGTCCTGCTGCAAAGGAAGTCCTCCATCACACACTGAGCTCAGAGAGCTATTCAGACATGGCAAACTGCAACCTTACCCAGCAAGGTCTTCCAACAGAATGTAACATATGGACTGTGAAGGGCAGCCTCCTGTTATTTAATAATAAAGAGATCACACAGTGGCTTTATGGGTTACTTACTCATTGCGGAAAGAAAGTGTGTGTGTGTGTGTGTGTGTGTGTGTGTGTGTGTGTGTGTGTGTGTGTGTGTTGTGAAAACTAGAGGCATGGTGTGGAGTTCTGGATATCTCGTACCTAACTTTGCGGGGGGCTAATGGCCTTTGTGGGTTGCATACCATTTCCCTGTGTCAAAATATTTATCAGTTTTGATTATATGTATCTTTCAAAAATAGTTTATGTAAGAAAAAAAAACCTTTCCTCATTCCCTCTCTTAAATTCTCTGCATTTGGAAGATGTTCTCTACATCTAAAACATATTGTACATGCTACATTATTTACCTATTTGTGTATTTTGTCATAGCCAGTGTACAAGTTGTAAAATTTGGTGGAATGGCTTATCTTCCTTCCTGTAACATTTACTGTTGTTACACGTCTGTTCTTACTAACCTTTCAATATGGCCCGTGTCTTGAATGCCAGCATTCTAGAGGCAGAGGCAATGATCTCTATGAGTTCCAGGCCAGCCTGACCTGCAGAGAGAGTTCCAGGTCAGCTAAGACTACATGGGGAGAATTCCTATCTGGAAAAGAAAAGAAAAGAAGAAAAAGAAAAGAAAAAGAGCCTGAAATGGAGTAAGTTCTTGTCTTCAGTCATTGCACCTTTGAGTGACTAGCCTAGCAAATATATTCTCAGGACACTGAGTGGATTCATGTGACATTGTGGTGATTCCATGAAAGGGACTTCAAACACACTGAGTAAAACTTCCTTCCCTGTGTGCCTGACTTTGTATTAACCTAGCTTCATTCACACATGGGGTTAGGTCAATCTCTGTAGTTAAGTCCAATTCACTGAAGTTTTGTGTAGAAAGTACTAACTCAGGTGTGTTTTGAAATCTAATGTCTTATCTTAAAGCTTTTGACTTTGTGAGTGTTGAATCCAGGCAGACATTGACTTTTGAGACCTCATTATTTCCTAACAATTGGCCCCGACTGCTTTATTTATTCAAAAAAAAAAAAAAAAACCAAATTACCTTCTTTAAAATTCTTGGCAGAAGGAATCATTTGTTTGGCTCAGTCTTTATTCCTTGAGCCGTGACTCCCTTTATGTGCTTTGTGATCTGTGCCTGCTTATACTGGCATGCTCAGAGTTAGCATGGACACAGTTCAGACTGCTGAGTTCTCTCTAGTCACAGAAGCCAGAAAATGAGAAAATTATTGTAATGAAATAGCAGTAGCTGATGCAGCATGCTGAGAATTCTTTCTTTTGGCAGGGAAAGGCTAATGTCCCAAGTGTAAATGGCAGCATCAGATCAACATTCAACACTTTGGGTGATCTTTACACACCCAGCTCTGTGTAGGGCAAAGAAACACTCTCTGCTTTGGATACACTGAAAGTCAGGGCTGCTTTAGACCTCACCCACTGTGAATACATTCTGCAGTTATCCTTGAGAAGCATAAGCAAGAGTGAGAACGGGGAGCCGAGCTGGCCCAATGCCACACAGAGGGTCCTGTAACTGTCTCTCTTTCCTCCTGTCAGGGCACTGATTTATCATGAAATTGAATCGTGTAGAAATTCACCTAGTCTGCATATGGCCAATGAGTAAATTCCTTGCCACAGCTGTTGTGCCCTTACTGTCCTTATAACCCAGTGGCTAGGACTAGACATGATTAGACTTAACATCAGCTTCGGGCAACACACTCCAGGAGTGATGCAATCTGTTTCTAATGATATCTTACTATGAATAACAGACTGTGTGCTTGTCCCATTGCCAGTGTCTCTGACATGGTCAGCAACTTCATGAGGCTTTAGACATCAGTGCACTGGGGTGTAGTTGCTTGTTCTTACTGGGGTATGGAAATAGATGTTATGAATATTTCAAATTTTCATTACCTATTGTGTACATATTTATTTTCCTTCATACTTGGGGTTGATGTTAGTAAACTGGAATGTTTTTGTTGTTGTTGTTGAATATAGTAACATAGTAGACATATTAGTACATAGTTAGAATTACTGGGTCATGGCAGTACCAGAGAATAATATTCTGAAATGGTTATACTAATTCAGATGCAAGTGACAAATGTATGAAGATTCAGTAAATTCATCATCACTGTTCAGACTTGCTATTTTCCTCTTTTCCAATATGGCTGTTTAAATGGGAAGGGTATAATGACATTGCATTATGCTTCCAATTTTCATTTCCCTGATATTCAGGTTTTGTAGCAATACACATAAACCTCATATGCACTCAATCAATAAGTATACTAAATGGATCCATTTGAAAACTGTCCTAGGGTTGTGTGCGTGTATGTGTGTGTGTGTGTGTGTGTGTGTGTGTGTGTGTGTAGAAATACAAAATAACTGTAACATTTATCAAAACTGATAAGATAGTGTTCTATTAAAATATATTTTACATTATGTAACATCTCTGAAAGCTTTAAAATACATTTTTCTTTTTAATCATGAACTAAATCAAAATTGAAAGGCCACTGAAGTCATCTATCACAATTGCTGAAAGACTTTGTCCCAACTGGTTGGTATCAAATGATCTTGGAAAATTTTATCTAAGTAAACCCTCCCTACTGTTTTCATTGTGTGTTTCATAGTAATTGACTAAATATAAAGGATAAAACTCTTAGTGTTTACAGCTATCAAAGGATGACTTATTTTTGTGTTCACATTTTATCTGGAGTAGCAATCTAATATTGAAGGACCCATCATGCTTCTAAAATGCAGGAGCTGATTCTGTTTGGTTTTGCATTCCATGATCTTTTGCAAAATCGGCATTTTATGAAGTATTAATTAAAAAAAAGTTTCCAGAAAAGTATGTAGAGTCCTCTAAATTGTACCTTCCATGATGTATGTCATCCTGCATAATTTCTTTTTCTCTATGCCAAGAGCTTAAAAATGGTCACTCAGAGATAACTTATGTTGAACTACCCACACTAAATGCACAATTGGTTAATATTTGTGAACTGAAGTTTGAATATAGCCATAGTCTGCATTGTGTTGTTACAATAAATGCCATAGGCAGGGTGGTTTATGATAATCAAAAATATAGCATAACTTCATCCAGAGGCTAGGCCGAGCATGATCAAGTTCTGTTCCCACAAAAGCTTCTTGATGTATTATCTGTCTTTCCATGAAGTGATATGAGAGGCTGAGTTAGCTTGAATAGAAGCTGAACTTGTCTTCTTAATGAACCAGGCTGGATCTTAAGGGAATTAAGCCATTAGCTCTGGCCCCAGGACCTCACCCTTCTCATTGGGCTCATCTTCTCTTCCTGGTACACTGGGGATTAAGTTCCCAACAAACACTTTTCTGGGGATGGAGACACTAAAACTGTGGTAGCTATCACATTCTAATTTTGTCAAGATTAACAAACCATCTTGGCAGAATCTTCTGGAATTAAAAATTCACAAGTCAGCTGTTCCTCTCACTGAGTGATCCATTTCTTAATCCCTGGAGAAAACAGACACTCTCATTTTAAGTAACTTGGATTAGTGTTCAGAAGCCACTGGTTAAGTGGAATAAATGACTTCTTATACACAATGTCCCATTCTCCATCCTGAACTGGTGACTTCAGACCGGTGACATTGATTTTGAGAAGATAAAGGTATGTCTAAATCAGAGCATTTGCAGACTCCCCCCCAACTCCCCCATGGAATTATTTGAATTAGGCTCAGAATGAAATAATAGATTTCAACACAGAAGAAATTAGGCTATGTTCTTATAATACAAAAGTCCTTGTCTATGCAGCATGCCTTAGATGGAGGCAGAGAAAGAAAAGTCAACAATACCCAGTTTCATTCTCACTTGACAACACAGGGGTGTTGTTCTTGCCGCAGATATTACTCATACTACTTTTCCTGACCTGCACTTGAGTCCATAGAAAGAAAATTGATAGCAACCTAAAATAAATTCTTGCTTGAATTCCTGTTGAATGGCTGTAAAATACAACAAAGGGTTTGGGGATCATTTTATAAAGGATCTGAGGGAAAAGGTGAGTTGATTTGGGCATTTGAAATAATATAAGTGCCAACTCCTGTGCTCAGAAATGAACATTCTCTCAGGGAGTACTTTAATCTTAATATATCAGTCTTGATATATACAAAATTTAATCTGTAAAATATTTCCATGTGGAATAATTTGATCTATTAAAAAACTCAAAAAGTTTCAAATAAGATAAATATTAAATATGTATAATATACATTCAATACTGTGTGTCTGAGCTTTTTAAAATAATTATGAGAAAAATTAAGAATGAAAACTCCATTATTTAAAAATTCTTTGAGTCTTTGAATAATTACAAAATGGGTCTTGATCATCTATACTTTACTTACTAAAAGATTAAGAATGTTTTGATATAGGGAACCTCAGACTGGAAGTCTTTAGCTGACAGGACTTTCCAAACTCAAGACTTTAAGAGAGAATAATCTCCTGGGAAGCAGAGGGAAGCAAGGAATTCACACACAGTCCCAAGACAGGAGGCGCTTCATCACAAAGTTTTCATAAGAAAGGAGATTGCCCAACCTTGCTAAAAGACCATGTGACAGGAATAGCATGTGCTTTAAATATTGGGAACAAAAATGTGCTGACTCTATCTGGAGAGATGGCTCAGTGACTATGAGTGGAAACTGCTCTTGCAGAGGGCCTCAATTTGGTTCCAAGCATTCATGTTGCAGGCCTCACTTACAGCTAGGATCACAACGGAATCCAACACCCTCTCCTGGTCTCTGTAGGTAACTGCACTTACATGCGCATACCCTCACCCACATACCCATAATTGTTTAAAAGAAGCATTGATTTTGAAAACCTCAATGTGAATTTTGCTACAGTTTCTGATAAAGTAGAAATCTTATTCCTGTCTAACACCCTGTATAAATTACTGCTAATACGACTCACAATATAAAGACCATTTTACCCCTACATGGTGAAGAGGTTGACAGTTTTTATTCTTGTACATAGGGATACTTGGGATGATGCTCCAGCATCTTTCCTGTCCCTGCAGTTACAAGGTCAAAACCCACACTCCCCCATCCTTTTTCTCTTAATGGCATTTGTCCATGTTACAGTCCTCTGAGACTTAACACATTCCGGAGCTTGTTGATTTGTTGGTAATTAATCTGCACAAGATAACATTTTCATATCACCACCACGTTAAAAATAAAACTTACACTGAATACATTTCCATATTAACAATATCTGTGTTTTCATCAAGTTGCCATGATGATTTCCGACTCTGTTCTGTGTATTCATCTTCTATGAATAAGAGGCTAATGTGGTAATCTAAAACTAGCTTGATCAATCTTTGTCATGGTTCATCCAAAAATCCACAAGTGAATACATTTGAAATAGTCTTTCCTTTAGAATTAAGCGCTGTGGTATAGTTTTTTTTCTTAATGAAAGGCCTTCAAGCCATTGTTCTTTATCTCTGATATATTAAACATCTGCCCTACTTTCCTTTTCACTCATTACTTTTCCTTTCACAGATTTCTTTGCTTTGAACTAATTTGTTTGCTTTTCTCACAAATTACACTTAGGTTTTAAGGGCTTTCCTGGTTTGATAGGGCAGTGTGTCTATAAACACTGCCTGTTGAGTGGTTTTACAACTCATTATCAATTATGATTTTAAAGTTCAACCTAATGAACAAGGAGTCACACGTCCCTGACACCAAGAGAAATCTGCTGTCTTCATTTCCTGTGAATCCTTTTGACTGTCAGCATTTGGGTTATTAATGTTGCCCTCTTCAACACCAAGGTCTCCATTCACTGTTGATGAAGCCCTGTAAGCTTGTTTCCAATCTCAGTAAATTAGGTTTAAAAATAAATAATGCATCATGGAAATGTTTCCATGTGTCAATGAAAGAGCTCTGTGAAGAATGGTTTTCTCTGCAACTGGATGGGAAATGCATGCTAGAGCATTGTTATTGGGCAACAGGGGAAAAAAAGAGTTGGGTGCCTTAGGGAGATGGTGTAAAATCAGTGGGGGGAAAAAACCCTCTTAATGACCAAAGTTGGGACAAATTTAGCAACAGTGCCAGTGATGGATTATAATCAAAAGAGAAGGGGGAAAAGACCCCCGTGACTCACAGAGAAGTATCTAGGAACAAGGGCTGATATAAGTCACTGTTTGATAAGTAGACAGCTTTGTGCAAAGAAACTGAGATAATTTATGTAGATAGCTACCCTAAAAAAGGATTATTTATATCTTAAATGTAAACTGTGCACAATGACTTCTCCTAAAATATATTAGCATAGAAATGGTGAGTGTGCCACTTTTTTGTTTTTAATTATTGTCCTAAAAATATAGTATTCTCTGCTTATTCTTTGAGAATTTTTCATTGATGTATACAATATGATTTGAGCTTATTCACTTCACTTCCTGAATGAGCCACCAACCATCTCCCTTCTGACTTAGTATCTTTTAAAAAAAATATTGTTATTAATGGTCCATTGAATTCAATTAGTAGTGGCACATGGACATGAGGTCATTCACTAGGACATGAGAAGCCTATCAGTGGTCACATGCCACAGAAAACTGCCTCTCTCTCCCCTAGTGGTTGTCAACTGCTGTAAATTCCTCAGATAGGAGTGAGGCCTCTGAAGACCCTGCACACTTCACATGGAAATCTTGACTGGCTTGAGCTGGTGCCGGTCTTGTGTGGGCAACCACAGCTTCTCTAGGTTTATGTCTCTTAGTCTCTTATTTTCCCTCTTGCTCTTTTATACCATGTCTTCAGAAGTCCTAAGTAAGCCTAGTACATCCTCTTCAGGGGCAGACAGTGTTCACACATAGTCCCTTCCTATGAATGAACCTCTCATCTTGCTCTGATTACAGACAACAATACAATGGCCATCAAGTCTCCTTTACTATTTTTTTTTCTCAAGACATTCTGATCCTGGTGATTGAATTTCTCTGTTCTCTTCAGAAACTCAATTATCTGATAAAAATTATCAACTACTTTGGTCTGAATCTGTTGTATTATCTATGAGTCTGGATATCAAATACCGATTTTGGTGGGGTGCCTCTTGTACTTTTAAGGACAGAGGACATGGAGGGAAAATGTTACAGTAGAAAAATCTGATAGATAGCAGCAGTTGAGTAATTAAGGTTAAAATCCATTCATGTAGGTCCTCAGGGTGGCCAGTAGCCCTTTGTATAATGTAATGAGAATGACAATTTGGGCCCCTTTGAGATGTTCCAGAGAGCTGAAAACAATCCATAGTAGGCTATTTCATTTAATAATGACAGAGCCATTTTCAGTCTACTTCAGAATTTGAAGTTACATTACCCTGTTGCTCTCTATCAGCATGAAGGAAATTTTGAAAGCTTTAGGAAGGTGCTCGCTATGACATGATACTGCAAAAGACAGTACTTATGTGCCTCAGTGGATCACCCAGGTGTACAAACCATTTGGGGGAAAATGGTTCTATTCTCCAAGCAGAGTCTCTGCTTAGAGTTACGGTGACCTGTTTCCAGCAGAAATGCATGTGAGTGTTAAATATAAGAGTGTTATCTTGGTCTAAAAGAATCTTAAGATTTTTTTAAAAATGATTTGGTAAACATGATTCCTTTGATCTGAAAAGCATCTCAGTGGATTGGCACTACATTTTCATTCTGTTTATATTATTATCATGGCAGTAGGTCAGACTGTGTTTCTTGAACTCTGTTGCTTATACTAGAGTGAGATCATCATTTTCTCAGTTTCCCTCTTAGGTAGTTATGGACACAGCTGGTTTCTATCTAGGACATTGCCCAGAAGATTTAAAATGCTGAACCACAGAACAAAATTCCACCACCACTATGTTACTGTTCTCAAATTTGATGGTTCTTTGAAGACAGGTTTTTTTTTTTTTTTCCACCATGTAGAACTCCCTGAGAATGGAGGAATGGGAACTTTGCTAATCTATATCAAAAACATCAAAAAGCTAGTTTGATTTTTGAGTTTCAATATTTTCTAAAATTGAGAAAACTCAAGGCAGAGCTGCCTGGTCAATACTCTGGGAGGGGTGACTTAAGAATGCTCATACAATGGGCGGGAGAGACGGCTCAAAGGTTAAGAGCACTGGCTGCTCTTCCAGAGGTCTTGAGTTCAATTCCCAGCAACCATGTAAAGTGAGAGCTGATGCCCTCTTCTGGCATAAAGAATGCTCATATAGTCTATGTCAGAATAAGGGCTCAGATTTGGGGCCTTCCATGAAAACCTTTGGAAGAAAGGTGCTCTTTCCTCTATAGTTTCTAAACCACTAGTGTGAGAATCTGGGCTTCACTCAGAACTAGCAGGAGAACAGGGCAGATCTGGTCGTATTCACAAAGAGAGGGTGCCGTGAGCCAAGGAAGCCCAGAGAAATGAAAGCAGATGGCAACACCACTGGCACTTCTGGATCCAGACAGACAGACAGACAGGCAGGCAGGCAGGCAGGCAGGCAGGCAGAGCTGAGGCTCAATACTGCTTGACCTCCACTCTTTCGTTATTGTCTTTGCAGAGAGCACAGGGAAAGTCAGTCCTCAGACTGTAGGCTGGGGATCCACTGCTGAGCCTCACGCCTAGCCCTCATCTCTTTGCTTGAAACACTGTTCCCCCCATTCTACCTTCTCTCCAAAATAGAACCTGCTTGTGTGTGTCATTTAAACCAAAACAATCTCCAGGGAACACTCCTCTTATTTACTCACCATTCATAAAGGTTGTAATATATTGTTTATGTTGATGTTTGACACAGCCCAAGGACTTTGGTAGTGCGCAAGTGTGTAATTTACAGAGCCCAGGGGGGCATCCTGAGGAGAGGAGTTGCTTCAGATATATTTGGCTCAACCTCAGGCAAGATTGATCATCGGATCGCTCACTACTTTCACGTGAATGTGCTAGACGTCATCGCCACGATGCCTGCTGCCTTCAGAGCCCCCCCACAAATCGTTTTTCCATTGAACACTATGTTTGAGACCAGCTGTCCCGAAATTAACTTTAGACTTGTGGTTTTCATACTGTATCTGTAAGTGATAGATTTTATTTATCAAAGATAAATATGATTTCTGCAAACCGACAAAATTCAATTGAAACACAGGTTAGATGATTAACTGAATGTTTCAAGTGTATTTTCTTAGATCTTTGAGGATCTCATGTATCACATTTTGATCATATTCACTCTGCCCCTAACTCTTCCCTTATCTACCTCTACCTCCTAACCCCTTCCCAAATGTATGTCTTCTTTCTTTTACAATAACCCACAGAGTTCTGTTGGTTTTGCCCATAGATTCCCAAGTGTGGGAGCCATCCACTGAAACATGATCAACTTACCAGGGGTCCCATCTTTAAAGAACTCTGACCCTCCATCTCCCAGCACCCATCAGCAGTCAATAATAACTCATCAGCTAGGGGTGGTAGCCAGTAGGATCTCCACCTTCCATACTGGAAGGTCAACTGGCTTGATCTTGTGCAGCCAATCACAGCTGCTGTGAGTGCAGCTTCCTGACATGTCCAGAAGACACTGTTTCACTGTAATACTCCCTGAGCTCTGGGAGTCACAATGTTGCTACACCCTCTTCTGAGTTAAATCAAGATGAGTTGTTGAGTGAGGGACAACTTTTTAAAAGTACCAACCATGTACTAAGTCTTTCGAGCTCTGCACATCTAAGTACCAATATGAGCTTAACACATGTTTTGTTCTAGTTATGGTGCAAAGTACTTTCATCCCAAATGACATCCAAGGATTTAACACATTGCTGAGTCCAAGTAATAAAGCATAACAAGAATAACTCAGAACAAATGACAGGATTACTGAAGTTTACAGAGAAGTGCTGAGAGCCAAGAGAGGGCACCCCTCTTCCTGACTCACAGTTACATGTGCCTACTGAACAAAAGCCCATGTTCAAATACCCAATGTTCCTAGCTGTCTTTTTGTCCAATAGAGTGAAGTGCTTGGCCACAATGGCACACCACACAAAGTGGTTCCTGGGTATGTGCTACTACCCTGTTTCCTGACTACTTTACTTATTGATTAAGATCTGGGAAGGAGCAGAAACCATCAGGCAACAGAAGTGTTCAGTTCATAAGAAATAATCCTGCGAGGAGGATTAGTCCAGACTCCATGCATTGGCATCTGTTACTTATAGTCTATATACCATCATCATGGGGGGTTAGTCATCTTAAGACTTCTCAGTCACTCAGATGCATCCTGCAGGATAGATGCCAGAGCTATTCAGTGAATACATAGCTCCTCAAGGGAATGCTTTGTCTGGATGAATGGGTTTGGTTCTTGCATCCTCTTTCTTGTTCCACAGTCTTACTTCTCCTGAGATTATACTACCAACTATAGAACACCCTTAGGTGTGCTCCCGAGTGGAAACACATTCAGCCCTCATTTGAAAATGGGTTTCTTGCGAGTGCCTTGAGATTTTACTATCTGGGATTCTCAATTTCTGTCTATTCTGAAGAAGAGCTCCTGTAAGTTTTAACTGAGAAAACAAGCAAGCGACTCACCCTTATCTTGCACATCGGTGGTGATAATCACCAGCCAGAACATCACAGGCTAAGAGGAGACGCTGGGCTCTCTGATAGCATCATAATTCCTAGATTTGCTTCTGGGAAACTAATCCAGATATTTTGATAGAGGCAATGATTCACAAGGCTTGATGGATGCGCATGCTGCTGTCTGCAAATTGGGGCTGATGTTGTTGTTTCACAGGGAGTCCAGCACTTCTGGCAGGAGCTTTTCATTTCCCTCGCTCCTCTTTTCACTCAATTTAATTTTCTTCCCAGCATTGAGTGGGTAAAGTGGGGTACAGTCACATTCCCTGACTCCGTGGGATTGTTGGTTCAGGATGTACCTTGAAATTGTCTATGACTGCAGTGTGGGAAAGACATCTCTGTGAGGTGCTCTGAGAAAAAGGATAGGCTAGCCTGCTTTCAGCACAGACAACAACAACATCATCATCATCATCATCATCATCATCATCATCATCATCATAAATAATAATAATAAAGCAGAATCCAGGACCAGACATTTGGGGAGAAGAAGGAATCCAGCTGTGCTTTGCTCAAAGCCACAACTGCTCTTGTCCTTCTTTAGGAAATTCTATCTCGTCTTACCTCACTTTTTCAAAGGTAAGCCTGGACATAATAATAATACCAGGATTGTCAGGCAGACACAACAATTAAATATAAATGCAGTGTCTCTACCCACAGTCTCCCAATTAGCAAATGATGTATATTAGCTTTGATGCTGCTGCTGACAGAGGTGCTATGTCGATGAAATGAAGAAGGAATAGATTTGATGACTCAAATCAAGTTAATACTTTGTCTTTTTAATTTTTCCAGGGACAGTGCTATTCTGCTCTTTTTTTTCCTCATTAGACAGTGAGACAAGCATGAACTATCCTGAGGGTATACACAATTTCCACTCTTACACAGCATATTACTGTGGAGTCAGAATGCTGATCTTGGATGATGGGAGAGCTGTCACTATTTACAAACATCCTAGGACGTTGTGAGCCAAGGATATATTTTCTCATGGTGAGTAGCTAGGCTGGGGGCAATTTGGAAAGGCCATCTAGGATGCCACACTGGATGGATTGAAGTGTCATCTGGAGCCTAGAAATAGAAGTTCAGACATATGAGGGTATAAGTCAGTCAACTGGACTATACCTGCTCATCCTTCAAGTCTCAGTTGCTGACGTATCACTTCCAAAAAACCTTCTCAGATCCACATAACAGGTTGTTCCTTTTGTTTTCCGTCCAGCTGAGACTTATGCTATGTGTTTATTGTTGGTCTATTTACTGACTCCAAGAATAGAGCTGTACCATGATTGTGCCATGGGCTTGACACCATGACAAGGTCACATATGATTTCCATTCATGAAGCTCTGGAACAAATTAGCAGAAGTGAAATAATAACTTCCATATAGGTAGACTGTGCCAGATCACAGTGTCTCTGTGGGCTTTGTGCGGCCCTGGCTTTAAGAAACTGGCTTTAAGAATTTGACTAATTATGAGCCAGGCAGTGGTGGCGCATGCCTTTAATCCCAGCTACCTTCTTTCCAGGAGACTTTGAGGGATGGGCTGTCAGGAAGCACCACTTGGCACAGGAGCAGGTCTTTCAGTTGGTCCTATCCTGGCCAATGATTAAGCAAGTGAGGGCCACAAAGTTTCTCTTCTGGATCACTGGGAAGCACACTGTGTCCTTCCCAACTTGCTTTTCAAGGTTCAAATGAAATTTTGGCTTGCATGCTGTTTTTATTTTTAACCCTGGGACACAATCAGATTTGGAAGCTTTTCCAAAATATTATGATCCACAGCTAACTCAATTCTTCTTTATTGGATATTATCCTCATTTTTTTTTTGCAATGCTGTTTTTTCTTTATCTGGCATTCTTTTCAATGATAATTCTTGATTTACATTTTTTTAATCTTTCTGCTATGACATAATTTGTTCTTACATTCTTCAAAGCATCTCATTTGATACTTTAGCGATTTTCTTCTCATTTCCCTCATGATCTTTTTGGGTACCATGTCTTTGGGGACCATCTCACTATGTAGGTAGTCTGACCTCTACTTTGGTTTCTCAAGTGTTGGGCATGAGTAAACATTGGTATTCCCAGGTCTATCTCTTTATTTTTGAAAGTAACATTCACTTCTGGGGGTGATTTTGAAGTTTATATTAAATATGGAGTTGAATCTTTTCTATGTCATCTATGAAATTATGTCTCATCTCCCTCACACAAGAATTCAAAGAATTATATTGAGGTAAATTAATATGGGCCAGATTTAAGAGGATCCATGTACCCAGAGATCACAAACTATGATTATGTACGCATTGACTCTACCTAGCTCTTTGGATGACAAAATTATCAATATTTCAGTGTATCAGCAAGTCATAGGCATTAAGCTTCATGTCTTCATATATGAGCAGGAAACTCATTATTCGAGGTATCAAAATAATCACATAGGCAGAACTGAACAGAAAAGGAAGAATATTTAAGGCTATTATAGTGAGAAAAGAATACTCTATTAAAGCAAAAGGTAAGAGGGTTTTACATCGTCCAGCTGAGCTCAATGAAAAGTACTGAAAGATGTTTGTTCAGTAAGATTAGACCATTTTGATTGTTGGTTTTGAGTGTTAACTTGATGGAATTTAGAATCAGCTGGGAGATAAACCCTTCATGCATCTTGAGGCTATTTCAAGAATGATTTAATTGAGGAGAGAGAACCCATCCTTAAAGAACATTGTACCATCCTATAGACTAGGGCCTAAGAAAAATATCAAAGGGGGCAAAGGAGAAAGGGAAGTGAAAATCAGCATTCACTGCTCTCTGACTCCTACTATATACAATGTGACCAGTGGCCTCCAGTCCTACCACCATTCCATCCTGCCAGGATGGCTTATATACTCAAACTGTGAGCCAAAATGAACCTTTCCTTTCCCTGAGTTCCATCTTGTCAGGTAGTTGGTTACAGAAAAGAAAATTAACTAACAACCCTGTCCATGATGTATATAAAAGTCAGGATCCTGGTTCACAAATTGCAAAGATGGAGATCCCAGGTCCTTGGGAAATACAATCCTGGGGTCTTAAAGCTGCCAAAATGGCTGGTAGGCTTTCACCAAAGGATCAGAAGAGAAGGAGGTTATGATTTTAAGTTTCCTAAAGTAAGTGTTCAAAAAACAAAATAAACAAACAAGACAAAAAACAAGGGGTCTATAGTTACAAAAGAAAAGGAACAAAAACGCGTCTGGGGTTTATTCAACCTGAGCAGACCAGAAGTTAGAACCACTCTGCCATCAATCCTGAGAGATTTCCCCATGGGACACTGTGTCCTTGCCCTCTTCTTGACTTTGGACTCAGCTTGATACAAAGCACAATGAGGACTAATTTTATTTTTCTCATAGGAATGAAAGCTGTTTTTTTGTTATAATGTAAGGACAAGGAATCACACTGAACAAAACAAGAAGACTCCCTTTGTTGTCCTGAATGATTCATTATTCATTACTTAAATGAATAATCCATTCTATAGGTGTTAGAGCCTTTAGCAAGTTGTAGGTACTTGCCACCCGCTCGTGTACAAAGATGTGTCCCTTTTGTTCATCTGCAGATAAGGTTGCTGAGTTTCTTCTGCTCTTGGTGACAAAGACTCAGCAGGTTCCTCTACATTTTCTTTGTCACCTTGGATACAATAAGCATTAGATGGTAATCATTTTTTTTTTGCCCCATGATAATGGGCTGTTCTAAGAGCTACCAGAATATTTTGTTGGATTAAAATTCCAAACATTGTTACTAAATAAGTGATACTAAGCAAGTCATCTATCATCTGTGATAGTTACTTTACATGAGGACATGGTGAGACTGCAGCTTTCAGCTATTCAGCCAATCATGAACCCAGGTGTGCTTGGAAAGAACTTTGCAAATGTGATTGAATATTATGATAGGTTGACTTTGGATAAATTGGTTTGTCTTAGATATTACAGCTAGACCTGACTTCATCTATGTCCTTGAAGGCAGAATTGAGTTTTCCTGGGAAAAGCTCTGTATTGGTTACTCCTTCAACTTCTCTCATGAGTTGCATCTCACTCTCAAAGATGGCCTATCTCATATTAATTTTCCAGAGCAGCTGTCCAAACCACCACCCATTCACTGTCTTAATAAGGCTGAAGCATATATTCTCAGAATTCTGTATGCCAGAAATACAGAACGAAGATGTGGTCAGGGCTTACTCTCGCCAAAGCCTCCAGAGAAGAATTGTTTCTGGCTGGTTCTCGTTTATGATAACTCTAGAAATCTTGGCTTGAGCTGCATAGCTCAAGTCTCTGTCTTTATCTCCCATAACTTATCTTCTTCCTGTGTATCTCTTCTCTCTTTATGTCTGACATTCACATTGGACATGGGCCTTAATAAAACTGGTGTGGGTTGATCTCTCTAACTGTATATTCAGAGACCCCTATGAAAAGATGACATCAGTTTCTGGGAGTTAAGGTTTCTGCATATTTTTTAGCAGGCTTATTTCAACCTGTAAACTTTCCTAATACATATACTCCAGTTTCTGCTTCAGTTAATGATGCTTTACTGACTTAGCTCCTAACCCCCTAGTACTTACTCTTTCATGAATGTAACAAAGTTACAAGCAGAAAGGTTAACTTCAAGATCCACCTTCCATAAATCATATTCTTAAAATCTTGTGGCACACATTTCTCGTGTTTTAAAAAGTAGTCCAAAAGACTTCCATAATACAGAATGGGAAGTCATTAGTGATGGTGAAGATGGGGGATGAATACTCCTTCAATAACTTGTCAGCTGAGTTCTGTCAATATGGACTCACCCATATTGATCACAGTCCAGTTCTCTGAATTTATGGAGCTCCAGTATCCCCCTTTACTTTACATAACTTCTACACCAATCCTTCAAAGAGCAGAAACAAAAGCTAACTCTACCTGCCACTTCAGTAATATACTGACATTCTCTTTAGGGAGAGAAATATGACAAATATCAGAACTTATTGAGAAAATACCCTACATTATCTCCTTTCTACAAAAATAACGAGTTAGACAAATTTCCCTCCCTCCTGATGTGACTATATGTTCGTTGTAGCTTCCAGTCCAATTTTTTTTTGTTATTAAGAGGGTATTGACAAGGTAAACATATTTCCTGCTGTCTCATAAAAGCATCTAGTGATACATTATCTGTTCTAAAATGGAAAACACTCAAAGGAATCGATTTCTGGTGCAAGGAAGTAACAGTTTTGCAATTGGTGAAAGAATGTGATTTTCAAATGTTTGAAATTACAGTAGAACATTGACCCAAAGGGGCCAAATCAGAGATTCCTGCTCATAAAAAGCAGTTGTAACATCCCATCATGAGGCTAAATCGTATCTTTGCAGGAGATACTGCATATTTTTTCCAGCTAATGTTTTCTTCCTGCTACCCACATCAAAAATAAATATTTCCAGAAACTGATTAAAGCTTTTATTGTTGAAAAACATCTTGCCATGAAAATCAACACTTGTGCTAGGCAGGATGTGTCATGTCAGGACCAAATTCTATTTGACTATAAATATCTACTATTTTCCTTTACACATATGGATATATGCACATAGGTAAATGTGTATGTGTTTGTAAAAAAAATTAAATATTAGCTAGGTATGAAGTGTATACAATTCTTTTTAGTCAAAAGAAACGCAAAATTTCCTACTAACAATATATCCTATTTTATGCAGTATTTACAGAAGGTTAGCAAAATTCAATACACTACATCCTGGGTTACTCACTGATGTTAACTGCATCAGTGCTCAGAAGAAGAAAATACTACAAAGGGAATATTTAAGAGAAAATATGGACAAATTACTTCACATGCATACCTTTATATTCATTTTCTTCTTTCCTTAACTATTTAATCATACACTCATAGATTGAATTTTAGTCCTTCTTACTCTCCCCTTCCCCTCTCTCATCTTCCTTCTCTGGCTGAAGCTCTTCTTTCCCTGTGTCTTCCTTCATGTGTAGCCCACTGCATTTACTTGTATTTCCTGCCTATGTACCGGAGTATTGTGGAATATTAGCTTAAGATGTGTTATATTCATTTTTGCTGTGGAATATTTGCTTAATGGTGCAAAGATGTGGTGCATTCTTTTATGTTGCATTTGTTTAACTCCGTAAAACAGTGTTACTTTGTCTGCCAAAACACCTGACTGGTCTAATAAAGAGCTGAACAGCTAATAACAAGGCAGGAGAGAGATAGGTGGGGCTGCCAGGCATAGAGGATAAATAGAAGGAGAAATCTAAGCTAGAGAAGAAGAATGAAGGAGGAGGAGCGAGAAAAGGAGGAGAAGGATGCTGGGGTCAGCCACTCAACCTCACAGTCAGCAACAGAATAAGAAGTAAAGAAAGGTATATAGAGTAGAGAAATGTAAAAGCCAGAGGCAAAAGGTATAAGGGCTAATTTAAGAAAAGCTGGCTAGAAACAATCCAAGCTAAGGCCAGGCATTCATAAGCAAGAATAAGTCTCTGTGTATTTATTTGGGAGCTGGGTGGTAACCCTCAAAATGTTAAAAAAAAAAAAAACTATACTGAGGCAAGAGCATCTTACCAGTGGGTATACCACTGAAGGAAAGGAAACTCCCTCTTATCTTGGCTTCAACAACTGCTAGCTGTAAAGAGTCCCTTAGGAAAGGGCATGTTAAAAAAAAAAAAAAAAAAACTATACTGAGGCAAGAGCATCTTACCAGTGGGTATACCACTGAAGGAAAGGAAACTCCCTCTTATCTTGGCTTCAACAACTGCTAGCTGTAAAGAGTCCCTTAGGAAAGGGCGGGACTTAAAACATTTAATATTTGTGTGTGTGTGTGTGTGTGTGTGTGTGTGTGTGTGTGTGTGTGTGTGTCTAGTTCTAGCTAGCCTGGAATTCTCTTTGTATTCTCTGTGGCCTCAAACTCACAGAGGTCCACCTGCCTCTGCCTCCTGAATGATGGGATTAACAATGAGCATCAGTATGCCAGCTGTGGGCTTATTTTTAATACGCCATTTAAATAGAACAGTTGACCATGTGTACAATACATTACAAGTCAAAGAACATACCTGACACATTTCTCAAGAGCAAATGGAGGTTTTACAAAGTAAAAGAAGAGAAATTTTAGGGCTACGGAAGCTGACGTGTCAATCTTCACTAAGCCCAGACCATCTACACTCTGCAGGAAGGCTGTTTTTACTCTTTATGTCCGGTATGATCTCAGAGGAGCACTGTCACATTTGGCTTTGGCTCACTGGGCCCAATAATTTCATGGCATTTTGGTAGTGACATCCCTTTTCCTTGGGTTTTGATTTGGGTTTTAAGATGGATGTAATCCTGACTTGACAGCGACGTCCAATTAGATCATATCTGTAGGCAGGGTTTCTACACAAGAACCCCCTGTATTGTCCCCAGAATTGCCACTAACTAACCACGTGATACATCACCAATTCACATCTCTATCTTCATTTTCTGTCTCTTTGTGGTGTGTGTGTGTGTGTGTGTGTGTGTGTGTGTGTACATATGTGTGTACAGGTGCAGAGGTGCATATATGCACATGCGAGTGCGGGTGCCCATAAGTTTTTATTCAGGAAGTGAAAGTTAAAATTTTTTCCCAAAGAAATAAGTATATAAAAATTAAGCTTTGTAAGGGAAGCCTGGCGTTGATTTAAAAGTTTTCAGACCTCTTTTAATTTGTCATGATTTGTTGTGTATACATGCAACCTCAAGTCTCAGCAAACATACACATCTTATTCATATACATTACAATTGCTGTTTATTTATTCACCTAGCTATTATCTTGTGTCATCTGTTTCAAGAATATGTACATCAAAAAACATTAGTGAGGCTTCAGATTAAGCTTTTACAATGACCTTCCTTAATTTTAATAAATAGTAGCTGCCAAACTAAAAGTGTTGCCCTGTTTTATCTTATTTATTTATTCATTCAAAAACATTTATTAAATCTTTTTTGTAGAGGCTTGAGAGATTGCTCAGTGGTTACTGTTCTTGCAGAGGATAGGATTTCAGCTTGCAGCACCCAAATCAGGCAGCTCACAACCACCTATAACTCTAGATCCAAGGGATCTGATATCCCCTTTGGCCTCTTCCAGTACCTGTACTCATGTTTATATTAACACACACACACACACACACACACACACACACACACACACACACTCAAAATAAATAATACCTTTAAAAAAAAAAAGCTATTCTTTTATTCTTTAAACATACTCGGCAGGTCGGGGGCATGGAGGATGACGTCTTTTTACCCTGGCCCATCAGTTGCTTCAGGCAAGGCTGAATCGGCTTTGACTATGGACAACAAAAGCTTAAAATCCACCTTCTCAGAAATGCTGCCTCTCTCCAGGCTGTTGGGTTTGGTATTGGCTTTTATAACAAAGACTTGTGTTAAACTTTGGAGAGTTTGGAGGACAGACACTTTTTTTTCTCTTAACTACCACATGCAGAAAACTGAGCATGTGGCCCCTCTATGGGTTCTCAACATTGCCCCCTTCAGGAGGTTCTTTTCACAAGCTTGAGGCCTTGATCTCAAGCTTTCCTGAAGATATTGCTATGTCTGTATTTTAGCTATCGGGTGGATTCTCCATAGAGTTTCCACCACAGATTCTTCAGTAGTGAATGTTACAAGAAAAGTACACCCTGTAATTCAAACTTGAAAGCATTTTGGCTACTGAACCTATGCAAGTCTTTAGAGCCAGAGAGTGGCACACAATGATGTATTTTTCTTCTGGGTCTGTGGAGAGAAACATTTCATTGCCTAGCCTATACATTTTGCATAACAGCTTTACTGAGGTTTACTAAGCAAACCACTTAATTTACTTACTAAAATGTGCCAGACAGCAGTCTAGAGTATACTACTCTTGCACAGGACCCATATTTAGTACCAGCACACACAGTGTTTTTTTCTGAACTCCACAGGCACACACACACACACTTAAAGTTTTAAAAAAATAATTAAATCTTTAAAGTGCAAAAACCAGTGGCTTTTAGCATATTCACAATATAATACCGTAATCAATTTGGGGATATTTTCATCATGTTAGAACAAATTCCCATAAACTTTAGGATTTTCTAGCCTATCTCCAGGCTCCACTCCCTCCCTGTCCCAGAAACTTGGGGCTATTGATTATCTGTGAATGTTTGATAAATTGAACCATATATTATGTGGACTTCTATGACTAATATCTGTAGCCTTTCTCAGTATTTTCAAGCTTAGGAGTAATTATCTAGTAGCCAGAATCTAGTTTCAAAAGGACAAAAGCAAGAAAGTCAGTCAGCCTCAAGCTTACCTATGTCAGTTTAAAAAACAATCAATTTGGGATCTAGTCCAGATGTTGAGAGATTCTGAGTCAGAATCACTGAATCAAAAATAGCAGGCATGAACCTCTTACACCCAAGAAGCTGCAGGAACCTATTCTTGGATGACATTTGTATTTTTTTCCCTATGTTTTAAATTTGAGAGTGACATTGCATGCATCATATACATCAAATACAATAAGATGTATTTATTTGGGTGTTTATGTGGGGATGCTGAGACAGGGTCTCTCTGTGTCATTGAACTCATGATCCCCCTGTCTCGGCTCCCCACTGCTAAAAGTACAGGTTTAAGTGTGTACCACCATGTTGAATGTGGTGTTTGGAAGAAGGTTAACTCTAGCTAATTGAAGCAAGGGTTACCTGTAGCTGGAGAGCTTCTCTCCAGGTCCCACCAAGCCCTGGCAATCCGACAGCCCACTTATAAAATAAACACACAGACGCTTATATTATTTAAACTGTTTGGCCTAATGGCTCAGGCTTCTCGCTATCTAGTTCTTACATCTTAAATTAATCCATTTCTATAAATCTATACCTTGCCACGTGGCTCGTGGCTGACCAGTGTCTTCACATGCTACTTGTCATGACGGCGGCTGGCAGTGTCCCCTCTGCTTTCCTGTTCCCTCAATTCTCCTCTCTGTTAGTCCCGCCTATACTTCCTGCCTGGCCACTGGCCAATCAGTATTTTATTTATTGACCAATCAGAGCAATTTAACATACAGATCATCCCACAGCAGTTACCAGGCAAGTAAGGCAGATATCTGAGCAGTATGGTGCTTGCCTTGTGTATGCAAGACGCTGGGTTTGGTTGCTCAGCATTGAAAATAAAAGAATTACCTCACACAGTTGCACCTGCAATTCATTAAAAGAAAATAAATAGCAGGCTGTTCAGCCTGTAAGACAGCCGCAGCTTGGGGCTGTGATCTCAGCCGCACTGAATGAGTGTATACTCCCCAGATCCTTAGCCCTGTTCTACTTCAGAGGGTTCTGAGAGTCCCCGTACCACTCAGTCTACTCAGGATCTTGAGCCCAAGCCTCAAGCTTTGAGCTGAAGTATGACAGTTACATAGAAGCCAAACCATTAATAGTGCTTATCTTTCTGACTCTCAATTAATTTGTTATGTTATCAAAAGCTATCGGTGAGGTAGCCATGATGACACACCCCTGTAATCTCAGCACTTGGAAAGCTGAGTGTAAGGGTATGTTCTGCGCAGCCAGTTCCAGGTCTGACTTGGAAACAGGAGAAGAACTTGCCTAAAATATAGATGAATGAAAATCAGTAAAGTAGCTACATTAAAGCACTGAGGAGCCTTGGGAAGGATGGGTCTATGTCAGCTTCTGTTATAAACTGACATATTTTCCACAGAATAGAAATAGGCTGTTAGATATTTTGTGAAAAAGTGCAAAGCCCTTAGTTAGGGGTTTTGAGCATGCCCAAAGCACACTCTCTTACAATATTCCAAAGCTCCTGCTTATCACAGAGAGAATAAATGAAAATGTCAGTTTCCCCAGAGGCAAGAGTGGAGGCTCAAATCCAGGACCAGTCAGTTGTTCCGATTCTGTGTGCAGGTTTGGGGAATTGACAGAATTATTGCTAACCACAAGCTGTTTGTGTCTGACACAGAGAAGGTGTGTTAGAAGGTGAAGAATTAGTTTATCAGGGTTGGTGTGAACCCAGTCTGCTTGATTGCTCTTCTCTTCCCCTCTGGACTGATCTGTTATTTTAGTGTGATGTAGGCACAGGTTGAATTACCATTCAATTTAAGAAAATTGTGCACAGCTCTTCAGTTCAATGAAAAAAAAATCAATTGGATATGTCATTCAGTGATGGGAAGCATAAAAGCCCTCCAATTAAACGTAACTGTAAGCACATAGGCTATCATTTCTCAGCCAGCCAGCCAGCCAACCCACACTGGCTTCATCCATTGACAAACTCTGTAGTTTAGTTTTGTGTTTTGGGTAGAAACCTTCTTCTTGTGGGCTTTGCTGTAGCTGCCTCTTCATTGTCAGTGCGTCCCATCCTGGCTTTCTGTGCATGTCTCAGATGAGACATCCATTACTGCATTCCAGGATGAAAGTCCTCAACACCAGCACCATGCTAGTGGCAACTGGCCCTTACCTATTTGTCCATTGGTTAATTTTCAACAATTGAGAGAAGAAACTGGGGGTGGGGGAGGGCGGTGGGGAGGAAGCATAATAGGAAAAACTTTAAATACCTCATCAGATAACAGCTTTATTTGACTTTTCAATGTTTACTGTGATCTTTATCTAGTACTAGCTTTCATAATTAATAATAAATCTCCATGTCACGATTTGGGAGTTGGCAGGAGGGACAGAAAAAATCCGCTTACAACCCAGTGCTGTGGGATGTTCAGTATGCTGTGAATGGGTTGCTCTGATTGGTTGATAAATAAAATGCTGATTGGCCAGTAGCCAAGCAGGAAGTATAGGCGGGATAAACAGACAAGGAAAATTCTGGGAAGTGGAAGGCTGAGTCAGTAGATACCAGCCCGCCATCCAGGGAGCAGCATGTAATGGCACACAGGTAAAGCCATGGAACATGTGGCAGCATATAAATGAACAGAAATGGGCTGAGTTTAAGTGTAAGAGCTAGTCAGTGGTAGGCCTGAGCTAATGGCTGAGCAGTTTTAATTTATATAAGCCTCTGTGTGTTTACTTGGGTCCAAGCAGCTGTGGTACTGGCGGGTGAGAGACATTTGTCCTGACTGCAGGCCAGGCAGGACACAGGAAAACTTCAGCTACAACCCAGGGCTTTGTGAATATTGGAAGCAGTCTGCCATTGTTTTATTCTGAGATAGTCTCAGTATCTAATGCAGTCTGTCTGGCTTTGAAGTCTTGAGAGTCCTGCTTCAGACTATTCACACTATAATGATGGACACATCTACACCAAACCCACATCTCCCAGGCCACAAAAGCTAAACTAAGAGGCCCACCAAGCCACGTGGTGTCTAAACATAGATAAGAATTATGGGTTAATTTAAGTAAAAGAGCTGGTTAGTAATAAGCCTAAGCTACTGGTTGAACATTTATAAGTAATATTAAGCCTCCAAGACAATTGTTTGGAAAGCAGCTGTTGGGTATTTGGGAGATGCTGGTAGGACAGAAAGTTCTGTCTACAGTTTTGCTTATCAATATTTAACTGAAAAACCAACCAGGGGAGGGAAAAAAGAGTTATCACATTATTTCCCCATTGCTTTCTAATAATTCACACACATCTATGTGTACATTTATACAGATATGTGTGTGTGTATGTGTGTGTGTGTGTGTGTGTGTGTGTGTGTGTGTGTTTGCATATGAAGGTCATGGATAGATTCTGTAATAGCCGATTGGATAAAATGCTTTACTTTGAAATCTTGTGCTATAAGAAAGATGATTTCAAAGATGAATCTAGAAAAATGCTACATTGCATTTTTAAAGAGTTGACATATTAACAAACTACCTTTGTGGTTTCATCTGATAAATATGAGCATTATTTGTCTGATTCACTAATACATTAGGTTGCCTGATATGAAATTAAATTCCAACTATCCAAGTGCTGTATGAATACTCTATGAATGGTGAATTGTCACATGACTATATCCTGTGTTTGTCTTCTTCAGGGTATGGGGGTCAAGTAAAGACAGAGGCTAAAAAACATATTTGCTTTGTAATCTAACTACAAAAGTTGCTGATACTAAGAGAGTGGCTCTCCTTATTAAATCATAGCACAAATAAATTCTGGAATTAGTCTGGTTTTGAAGCAAAACCACAAAAAGTTGTTACTTATAATTGTGTTTATTTTATTAATTATATTTTGGCATTTGTAAATTGTTTTTCTTTTGTCAATATTCTATTGCAGATACTGTCTGTTGGTTTGTGCTGACACTTTCATTATATACATGTATTATAAATGTCCATACTACTAGTTTAGATGTTTTTTGTGATTTTTGTGGCTTCCATTAATTCTTAAATTTTTTTTATTTTTGGTTTTTTTGAGACAGGGTTTCTCTGTGTAACAGTCCTGGCTGTCCTGAAACTCAGTTTGTAGACCAGGCTGGCCTTGAACTCACTGAGATCTACCTGCCTCTGCCTCCCGACTGTTGGGATTAAATGGCTGAATAGAGTGGATGCACAGCTGTCAGACTTGTGACAGACTTGTGGGGGAACTTCACAGTTGCTAGTAACCTTTTTTACACTCTTTCCCCTGAAATAAGAGTAAGATTTACTTCCCTTAGTTTTCCCACAGTGAAAGAAAGAAACAAACAAGATGAGGTTTTTAATATCAAGGTACCAATAATAGACAGGATTTTTAGCTCCTACGAGCCGATGCAGACTCAGAGGCAATGTACAGTCCACCGTGGGGGAACCAGAGAAGCCTGACTTCACCTTCCAGGCAGCAACAGCATGCCCTCTCTGTGATGAAAGCTGTAGAGCGCCAATTTCAGCTTCTCGTGCTTTTTGTAAATCGTTCCAGAGTTTTTATGAAGTCGACCCCCAAGTCACATTACACAGTAAAGAGGAAATTAATCTATTTCTGGTTTTGAGTTTAATTATATTCAATTACATCTTGTTTTGAAGAAAGCCGGTTTACTGGGTGTAAAACTTGGGGTTGCGTTGACTTGACTCAGCAGCTTAGATTTATGAGCAGGTGGCAATGTTGACTCTGATGCATGTCCTTTGTGAACCTCAGCTTCCTCTGCATGAGAGCTAGTGAAAGGACAAACCCATAATCAAGTGATCATTCGTCATCTTACAAAGGTTCTTCACACTCATCCCTGTCACCAGACCAACATACCAATGACACTATTACATTGTAGCAAAAAGCAGTAAAGAGTAACTATTAATCATGGCTACAGGGACTTGTACTATTTATTGCTCATCAATCACTTCTTGTGTGTTAATTTTTGTGAAGCACTTTATTACACTCAAACTATAATGATGCTTATTTTTCAGACTTCATCAGAGAAAAAAATAACCCATTGTAGGAGCCAGAGAGATGGCCAGAGGACACTCGAGTTTGGTCCCCAGCACTCATACTGTGTGGCTTACAAATGCCTGGAACTCCAGCTCCAGCAGAGCCCAAACCACTTCTGTCCTCCATAGGTACTAGCAAACACATGACATACACAGATACACAAACCAAACACATGAATTAAAATGTAAATAAAAATAAATACTGTTTAAAGGACCTGTAGTATGTATGTGGTGTTTATGTGTAGAAGAGACAGAAAGATGGAGAGATGAGAAAGACAGAGGGTGCCTAGTCAACAAGGTCCCGGTTTGTTTCTCTGTTGCTGGGACAAAACACTGATCAAAATCCACTTGGGGAGTAAAAGAGTTTATTTTAGGTTATCGGTTATAGCCAATCATTAAAGGAAGCCCAGGTAAGAACTTGAGAGAAGTGTTTGAAGCTGAGGTCATGGAGAATGCTGCCTACTGCCTTTCTCTCAGGGTAGTGTTCAGCTACCTTTCTTCAGTATCACTTGCTCATCTATCGAAGAACGGCACTGCCCATAGTGAGCTGAGCCATCCTACATCAGTTACGATTCAGGACTGTGTCCTATGGGCCAGTCTGATGGTGACAATTCCTCAGGAGGTATTTTCTCTTCCCAGATGTGTCCAGGTATTGTGTCAAGTTGACAATGACTAATGACTAACTGGCACACACACAAAGATGTCTAAAATAGTATTTGAGGAAACATCTGGATAGCATGACCAGCTAAGTACATTTTAAAAAAGAATAGGGGGGGAGGGACAAAAAAAAATTTAAAAAATAAATAAATAAAAAAGAATATTCTACTCATCACACTCTAAGGCATGCTGTTTTATTATTTCAGTGTTAAAGATCAGAAAATTAAAACTTGAGAACTTTAAGGTACCAATTCAGAAGTCTGAAAGAAAAGTGTTGAATCTTTGATTTCAACCTAGATCTGTCTTTTCTTACCACATACATTCTTAATAACTATGCATAATATATCTCTTATGCATTATGCATTTTACGTATGATTAATAACCATTTTATGATATATGATTTATAATATAAAATTATACACTAAATTTTTGCAATATGAATCTTCTTAGATCGTTTAGTGATAGAAATTGTAAAAAAGAAAAAAAAGATGGAAATGGTAAAATGAGAAAAGTTTGTCTTCTCTCTGTTTTCTCTCCTGTTCCTAGGCTGCGGCATCTGGTTGAATAGTTGATTCTCTTCTGCAGTTAAGGGTGTTCTTCTGGAACCATTAAATCCCCCTCAGTTTGTACCTCCACTTTTTACCTGTCTGGGTATTCCTAGAAGATAGCAGGGTGTGTTAAGTCATAATCCCATTCATTACTTCTGCTCCAGGAACTACCAATCTTAGTATAATTCCTGAAGCTATTTTTCCCACAAAACTTTGCTTTTACAACCTGACAGATACTTTAATGTGTAGCAATGTTGCTCTGAACGGTGGACATAGCCAATTTATCTGAGGAAAATAAAAAGTAAAGGAATGGAGATACAGCTAAGCAGGAACAGAACAAGTCTAGGTTTGGATCAGTCTGTACCAGTTCAACACATGGTAGGACCTGTGACCTTGAATGTATTTAGGATTAAAAATTTACCGTGACTTTTATTTTGATAAAAATCACATTCATCTACCTGGAAGGAGGCAATCTCTATGTACTGCAATTGTCTCCCTGTAAGTGGTAAATAAAATAGCACTTTTTTCTTTTTTGGAAAAACATAGTCTAACCTAGTAATTCTGTCAATCATTAGACTTCCTCCAGGGCTTCCCCAGGGCTCTATCTATCTCTTATAGTGTTCCTTTTGCCCAGGTAAAAAGCTTTTGTTTTCTTCTGTGTTCCTCCATCGTTTTGAAATTTTGTTATAGAATTAGACAGTGAACCTTTTAGATAAATCACTTTATTGTAGTGACATGGTCTGCATGATAGTTAAAATGATCCTGACTTCACAGCCGTATCTGAAATATGCTCCCCCTGTTAGGTCTTTCTTGACCCTAAATTCTATAGAATCACAAAAATACAGTGAATATTTCTTCCAGCAGTGGAATTGCTCACAATATTATACAAAATCATTCATTTTCTATTTCTCTGAAGTCTTAGTTCTTGCATTTCCTTAGATATTCAGTTGCCATATATGGGTGTGTGTGTGTGTGATGGTGGAGGAGAAAGTTTATTATAGTTATAGATATGTGGGAGAGCATAACCAGAGGCAGAGACATTTGGGAGAGTCCATAATGGACATGATCCTTAGCCATGTAAGAAGTGGGGGTAGGGAAATTGAGATGGGAGAGAGAAGAACCAGGCACATCAGCCAGGAGGCCCAAAAGAAAGTAGACAAAAGGGCAGGTAACCAAAAGGGTTAGATTATAGGGAAGGGTAGCCCAGCCTGTGGGCTGGAGAGGTTTAGGGTAAAGGGCATAGTATGCTAGCCAGGAAAGCCCTGTGATAGGTAGGGACTGAGGGATGCTGGGAGAACCTGGTGGCCAGCATCTGCTTTGATATGTTAAATAGGTACTTCAACCCTTTGTCCCAGGGTTTGAAAACTAACATCCCAACCTTTTTGTTGATAATAGACAAATGATATGGAGAACACAATCTTCTCTATGACTTCTTCCTGCTGACATTGAGGCTTCTTTGTTGTTAAGGGGCAGGATAGGAAAGCTGGAGTGCTGGTCAAGTTCAGGCTGCCTCACTCACTGTCCAGGCTCTGTGGACCTTCTGGGGCTAGGAAAATGCAGGCAGTTTTGGAGCCTTTTGTGAGGCTGGACCACCTGGGGCTAGCCACTTTGAAACTGTCTGGGATGCAGATTTTGAGGGAACACCTGGATCTGGAAAGTTGTTGGAACAGTTTGCAGTTGATTTGAAATCTGCAGGGACAGATAGACTAGAGAGAGAAGGTAAAATTAAGGAGTTTAGGGGAAAACTTTTATTCAGGGTGTACATTTGAAACTTCTAGGCCTATGGTCTTGGCAGTTGGGAGAGGGGAGCCCCAAGAACAGGGAAAGGGCAGTCTCCATATTTTTATACAGGAATCTACACTCAACTACTTTGAATTTTAAGATGAGAGAAGCAAAATCCAAGAGTTGGTTTCAGTTCAATATCCTCTGGATCATTCTAGGAAATATGTATATTTAGAGCCTCACTCCATCTCTCTTCTCTCAGTGAATTTTTTTTTAACGGAACTGTCTCTGGGCGGCATTTTTCTGTAGGCTCTTAAATTCATCAAAGTATTCCTCTGTTTCCTAAAAAAGCAGGTGTTGTGAAGGTAACAAAGAAAAACCAAAGACAATCTAAATCCCTCCACAGGGTAAGATAGCTATGGGTCTGATTGCCACTACCCATCTAGAGCTTTCTCTTGTTTCACAAGAGCACTCAGTTAACGGCCACACACACTGTCATGAAATAGTTTGTTTCCAAAGCTCTGAGAATCTCCGCCCTTATTTTATAAATATAATATACTCTCTCTAAACGGAAGCTCACTCACGCCATGGTAATATTATTTTAATCATAAAGAGAAGTAATGTTTTGGAAGCAAATTGCAAAGAATTAAGGCCACAGATTTTACTTTCAGATTTTAGTGTTGGTAGGTGTGCCCATGATTTTCTTGATGAACACCAATTTGGATCTTCCAGGACAATTAGTGAGTGTCCTGTTTCTCCTAAACTGAACCACAACAATATCTGAAAATGGCACAGACATTGGTCCCCACTCATTCCTCTTGATATCAATACTCTCAAAGGCAGTTTTGGTGCAAGGAGACACCAACCTGTCCAAGGCTTCTTCAACAGCTGCGCATTTTTCTTTCGCTTTCTTCTGCTGTGTCTTTTCATGAACACTGCTCTGAAGGACACTGCCCCCCACCACCTTACCATCCTTGTCCTCCACAATCATCCCTATTTCCCCCCAAATCTCTTGAATATCTACTTAGCATCTATTATTTTAAGAACCCAAACTTATATACAAACTCTTGGAACTTATTCAAGTTCATTATCTATCATTTCTCAACACACAAAGAAGAGTTGGCTCTAACACACCTAACTTTCAAAAAGTTTTGAGAGTGAAAGAGAAAGTTAATGTACAAAATAAGGAGAGTATTAAAATGAAGGCAATTTACCCCTTCAGATGATGTGCTCAATATTTCTTTTTTATTTCTCCACATCTCTTCCTTTCTTCCAGCTCAATCGTCTCTTCCTTTTTGCTCTCCTTTCTTTCCCTCTCTTCCTTTTGTTTCTGTTCTCCATTGTGCTTTTCATTTTCTGTGAAACAATGAGACAATCTGTATGTGCGTTTTGCTGACTTCCTTGCCTGCATGTCTCTTGTATGTATAGGACCAGCCATTGAGAAGAAATGAGAAGAAAAGAAGACAGCAATGCTCAGATCATCTCAAAGAGAAGAAGGAAGGTTAAAAAAAAAAAAAAAAAAAGAACACATGGGAAATAAATACAGGGTGATCCAAAGGTATAACTTGAGGTGAGAGACGGGAGATAAAAGGTTCATTCAGAATCAAAATTGCCGTGTGTACTGATCAGGTTTCTGTTTTCCTTGAAGTGAATCTATGGTGATCATTTCTAAATAATTCCTCAAGATTCAGTTAAGCAATTGCACCCTTGCTCTTTCTAGTCCTGTGGCTGTTTGTTACCTAGTATAATCCTGAAGAAGTTCAGATGAATAGCCACTGTATCAAGATGGCCCTTTACTGGGCAATACCAATAATAGAAAGGTATTCTGAAGGTTAGAGAATAAATCCAGTATGTCAACATAAATGGATGGCAGCCAACCTAGCAAGATAAAAGTCAATGACCTCCAAGTGTATCTTTGTTTAGGAATGCTTCTGACTCAACCTGAGTTAAGGGAAAGTACCGGGGATGTGCTTTGAAAAATAATATTTTTTTAAAAAATGAAGTCTCTGCTGTATTGCTGACACTGTGTTGTATTTTTCTACATAGATGTGGCTGTAAATCACACCAACTAGAAGTTTATTCTACCTTCCCCCCAGGCTTCCTGAAGAAGCTCCGAGTCCTGTCATCAGGATCCAGGGACTTTACATTTTAGAACAGGAATTTACTGCCCTTGGTTAAGTCATCCCAGAAGGCCTGGGTGGAGACTGCCCTATGATTAAAGGCCTAAGACATCATAAATTCCAAACAACACATTGAAATATCCATACGGGCTTGCAAGCTCTAAACTCCAAGGGAGCATATTGAGTCAGAATTTGAAGCTTCAAAGAAAATATTTATGGATCAAGACAGGCAACCTGGGGGCGGGTAGATTGCAGAATTGAAAATTGCCTCAGCTCAAAGTCAGCAGGTGCAGTATGAGAGAGGGGCGTGGCTCCAAGTTCCTCTTCCCTGGCTCCCTGGACCACAGGAGAGCATTTGAGTAAGCTTCCTTGTAGTGGCCAAACACCTGACATGAAACAGCTTTAGGGAGGAGGTTTTGGTGTGGCCCAGAGTCTGAGAGAATTCAAGGTTCATTGCAGATGGCAAAGGCATTGAATGTTGGCACTCCGTGGAGGTCACAGCATGGAGACACTGCTTCTGTTATTTTATCTTCAGGGATCTAGAAGCAGGGATGACTTAGGCAACAAGCAACCAGTGCCAAGCTATAGCATCTGAGACAGAGTTCCTCCAGTAAGACATCACCTCCTAAACGTCCTATGGTCTCCTAAAACAGTGTCACCAACTGGAGTCTGTGGGAGAGACATTACATATTTAAGTCATAACACTGTGCTAAAGAAACCATTTGCAGAGTCAATTCTTTTGACACAGCAGGGTTTTATTGTGCATGTTTCTATTTTCTGTTTATCTGTGTTATACCCAGAAGTTTTTCAACTCTAGGTATGACTAGAAATTTCTAGAATATCCTAAGGTTTGACATATCTCTCACTTGTTGTCTCCCCCCTGTCCTTCTTCATAACTGTTATGAACTATAAAATGTAAGTGTATTGGCTTTGAATTTATCCAAGTGTAGCCAACCACAAATTTAAAACAAATGTATCAGATATCTCTACTATGATTTTCCTTGCTTTTTGTTTGGTAACCATCTTCCATATAATTTTCTTCTAGAGCAATCACTGGGTGAGACATCATTTCTAGTTGCTACTGCTATTTACTTTTCTGTCTTCTGAATTACCACTCCCAGTATGGAACGTGAGTTCCATGAAAATGGGGTCATCTTTGTTCTCTTCGTTTTTGTTATTCAGTACCTAGTATGTCACATGCCCATGGATTGTGAGCAGTGTTAAGCCCAAGTCGAGAGACCCCTGAAGAGACCACCGGAGACATGAACTCACCAAAATGCAAAAGCAAGGTTTATTGGGCAGGGACCTCGACAAGCACACCGACGCAGCAGAGGCTAGAGGAGGTGCCCTTTCCTGAGGATGCACAGTTTTTAAAGGCAAAAACCACAAAGTTACCATATCAAGGGGTTTTAGTATAGGTACAATCCTTATTGGCTCCTGCTTGGGGACTTTGCAGAATTCTGCTGTTATCTCATGTCCAGTTTAACCCTGGTCATTTGTTAAGCCCTTTTGCTGAGCTATCTCCAGATTTGGACATTCTGAGGTTAATCAGTTGTCATCAGATGGCCAGATGGCTGTTCCTGTCCTGACTTTGTACTTTCTGGTTCCTGGAATTTATGTCAGCAATACTGAGAACTTAAAACCTGGGGCCTGTTGCAAAAAATGGAGAGGTTTACAAGATGGAGGGGCCTTGGTTCTTCAAGCAGATGAAATTAGGACACTGTCCCTGGACCTGTTTCTCAGGTTCTACACATAAATTTAGAAACTCAGCATGTAAGCAGCTCAGTTAGTCACTCACTGCAGTACACTGGTGCTTACACCTTTGTAAAACTTTTGTTCTGGTTTCTGGAAAGACGTGAAGTGTCTTCTGTTAACTCTGTGTCTTCTTTCATCCCCTTCCTCTGGTTGAACTCAGTGTCCTTGTAATCCTTCTGTGTTTAATTCATGCAGATGTCTTACAGTTTGTTATTGGTCAGGAGCACAAACCTGAAGCGCCAACACAAACAATCCCTCAGAGAATAGAAAACACTGATTCTCATTGGTGTTGACAGTCACATGCCATCAATGGAATTTCAAAACCTCTCCCACGCCCCGCCCCCCCAGTGTAGCAGGTATCTGTTCCACCTATGGCCTTGGAGTACCTTGGGGAATGAATACCCACTACCATGCCCTAGGGACTGGTACCCCAAGGCCATAAGTGGAATGAATACCCACTACACTCCAAGCTGGCTTTCAGATATTGTCTTCAGATTGGGTGAGAGGTAAAAACAGGGAGACTTCTCATCTGGCCCTTCATCCCACCTCCCAAACAGGCACTAATCTCATTTTAATGGAGATTCTGCAATGGAGCATTTAACAGCTTGCCTATCACTAGAGGAGACTGATATTTCTACTGCAGGCTCATTGCAGAGGCAGAATCCAAATCTCTGTGTAATTGTCCACTGAATACCTGGGATCTCTGCTGTTCCAGTTCTTTGCTTCCTTAAATGACTGCTTAGGATTTGTTGTTGTTGTTGTTGAGATGGCTGTTTTACTTTTTTTATTGAAAAAATTTTCGTGTACTATATTCTGATCACAATATCTCCTCCCTCAACTATTCCCAGATGCTCCCCACCTCCCTACCCACCCAACACACACACACACACACACACACACACACACACACACACACACACACCACATGAAACTAACAGCAAAAAAAAACCCTACAAAAATAAAAAATTAGAAATCACAAGATACAAACAAAAGACCAATATGACAAAAATTTCCCCAAGCACAGTAATATGAGACAAGAAGTCCACAAAAATACTATTGAGTTCGTTTTGTTTGGGTCATCTTCCTCTGGGCATGGGTCTACCTTAGAGTGTGGTTAATTTACCTGATGAGACTCCATCGGAGAAAATGAATGTTTTTTTGTCAGTGCCTATCAATTTCAGACCGCTTGCTTGTCCATTTCCCCCCCTCAGTACTGCGGCCAGTCTGGCTTGACCACATGTAGGCCTCCTGCATGCTGCCCCGGTCTCCATTAGTTCATATGTTCATCGGTCCTGTTGTGTCTGTATGGCACTGTTTCTTTGGCATTTCTTTCATTCCCACTGGCTCTTACAATTTTTTCACCTCATCTTTCATGTAGCTCACTGATCTTCGAGAGCAAGGATTTAACAGAGACATAGCATTTAAAATGGCATGCTCCCGAGTCTCTAACACTTTGTATGTCGTTCAGCTGTCAGTCTCTAGGTTAGTTCCCATCTACTGCAAGAAGAAGCTTCTCTGATGATGGCTGAGTGAGACACTGATCCATGGGCACAGCAGAATATCCTTAGGAATCATTTGATTGCTACATTCCTTCAGCAGAACAATAGTATTTCATTTTCCCCTGAGTCCATGTCCTACCTAGTCTCAGGTTCTCAGCCACCTAGTGGGGTCAGGCATGGGTTCCATCTCATGGAGTAAGTCTTAAATCCAATTAGAGAATGGTTGGTTACTACCACCATGGTCATAACATTATTTTCTCCTCTTACAGCATCAAGAGTACCTTCCAGTGCCACGAACACTAGTCAGTAGGGGGGAAGCCTTGAATTAGGCACCAGGTCGATTTCTCAGTGTTCGATGAGATAGGTATTTTCTTCAGCAGTAGTGCCTTACTCTCAGTTTGTAGATAGCAACCAACAACCTTGATAGTAGCCTATGATGTTTGGGGATTTCCATGAGACCCTGTTGGCAAATAACTCAACTGAATGTAAGCAATTCCCAGCATTGGAATTTTCACATGGCGGTAGAAGTTCTCTAGTTGGGGCTGTGTCTCCCCCATTATTTGGTGACTTCATTTACATTTCTTTGATATTTGTATATAATTTAGGAAGCTTCCACAGTAGCAGATTTTATGGGGCCCTTCAAATGTCCATTCATGTTACTTATCCTTCCCCATATTCGAGTCTAATGAATGACACTTTATCCTTATGGCTTGCCAGCTAATCCAGAGGCCTATGCTGATTCCTTCATTGAAATTTCACCCAGCTCACTGTTTTCTAGGCAAGTTACACCTTTTATAATTGCTCCTTTCCTCTGGCTCTCATTGCAGCAGTGCACTTTGAATGAAGTGTGCCTACCGCTTGCTAGTTACTCCCCTAAGATTTGATTGTAGCTCCTCTGTCTAATAAGAGTAGCAAGGAACAAACTAAATAAAATTGGGCCTGTAGATAGAGTTTTGGTCTTATGAGGTAAGGCAAACATCCCAGGTATTAAACAGATGCTTAGAAATGGAGATGTCATTCATTAGTGGGATAATCACTATAAACAGCTTTATTATTGTATGAGCCTCAGGGTGAAAGCAGCAATTTCCACTTCCATAAGATGTCACTTTATCAGATGTTAACTACAAAAGATCAGATGCACACAGGGTTCTACTTTCTGCTGGGTTGTCAGTTCACATGGCTTCTTAAAAATGACCTCATTGATGTCATTTAAAGTTTTTTTTGTAGTGTGGACCCATCAGTACTTTTGAGTATGTTTGTTTGCAAGCAAACATCCAACTGAGAAGTACTAGTGAGTTTCTAAATGTATTTTATGATCACTTTTTTAGGCTTATTTTATTTTTATTGTATCCAGGATGGGGGCAAAGGAATTTACAGTTGAGTACCGGTGTCTGTGGAAACCAGGAAAGGCTATCAGATTCCCTTGAGCTGGAGTTACAGGTAATTGTGAGCAGCCTGACTTGGGTGCTAGGGAGCAAAAATTGGTACTCTGCAAGAACAGTATGTGCTTTTAACTGATAAGTCATCATTCCACCATTTTCCATGAAATATGTGATCAGCTCAAGAGAGCAAGTGGCACTTTCTTGAGACTAATATTCTAGTTATTCTTGCTTGTTCTCTTTTTCTTCCTGCTCCTGTAATTGAGTGGGAATAGCTATGTTGATCTCATGTCCTGGTAGCAAAGAATGGAGGCATAGAAGTGGTCTGAATACTAACAACTCATTTAAGCTTAGCATGACTGTTAGTTCTCATGAAATTCCTCAGGGAGAGCTTCTAAAAAGAAAACACATTAAGTCTTCACCAAACAATCCCATCTGCATGATAATTCCCTGGTTCTGAGAATCAGTTGGAAATGGAAAAGCTACTTGAGTGACAAGAGCTGTTGAGATTTATTTGGTAAATTTCAACAAGCATTTCCTTTGATAGAGAACAGAATGAGAGACATTGAACTTGACTGTCTAGGCTTTCACTTCAAAAACCATGATGGAAAACTGCATCAGCCATTCCTAATTGATTGTTCATTTGTTTTCTAGTTTATAGATGTAATATAGCCACTTTACTAGCATATAAAGTGTTTCTGGCAGAGACTTGCTGGCTGACTCACCTTCTGTTAATGTTTTATGTTTCTGTGAAACCTCACCATGGCACCATGGTGAGTTATAAAAGAATACCAAGGAGTGACTGAAGAGCTTCATAGATTAGTGGCATTTCTTGTCACTGTGACTTAAGGAGAAGCAACTTAAGAAAGGAAGGGTTTGTTCTGGTTCACAGTTTGAGGGGGCAGTCCATCATGGCTGGGAAGGCATGGTCACAGGTCTGGCTATTGGCTGTGCCATCAGGAACATGAAACTGCTACACTCACAACTAGGTAGAGCAGTAAGTAGAGATTAGGCAAGAAGCAGTCAGACTATAGACCTCAGGGCCCGCCTTCTAGATATCTATATCCTCTAGTTGAGTCCCACCTTCCAAAGTTCCTGGGACTTCAAAAACAAACAACTGTATGGAGACCATGTGTTCAAACACACAAGTCAATGGAGACCTTTTACATCTGAATTGTAACACCTGGAAAATGCCACAACTATTCCAGTTCTACCTGGTGCACCCCTGAAGGTGGATCCTTGCTTTGATGCTAATTAGGGGTAGTATATGTTTACTGTATTGTAAGACATTATGTAGACAAATCATCCCAAGAAAGATCTTAGTTGATTTACTGTTCTTATGACTGTAGGTTTCACAGTGAATGTTTTTTCTAGTGGAAGGGAATAGTGATTCTAATATACTTGTGGGGAATATACTGACTTCCATGGTAGAGCCTAATTAGCCTTCTGTTACCTTGTCTTCATTCTTTCCCCAATTACAAAGAGAAAAGAATTTGCACTCAGAAAGATGCTATGGTGGTTTGACGAGGTATGGCCCCCATAGACTCATGTGTTTGAATACTTGATCCATAGAGAGTGGCACTATTAGGAGGTGTGGCTTTGTTGGAGTAAATGTGCCTTGTTGGAGGAAGTCTGTCACTGTGGAGGAAGGCTTTGAGGTCTCCTATGCTCCAGCTATATTCAGTGCGGCACACAGTCTCCTTCTGCTTCCTACTGATCAAGACATAGAATTCTCAGCTTCCTCTCCAGCACCATGTCTGCCTGTGCACTGCCATGCTTCCTGTCATGATGATAATGGACTAAATGTCGGAAACTCTAAGCCAGCACCAATTAGTTGTTTTTCTTTACAGGAGTTTCCATGGTCATGGTGTCTCTTCACAGCAATAAAAACACAAACTAAGACAGGTGCCTTAATAGCATCTCGAGAAGATTTGCCTTCTTGCATCAAAGACTCAAAAAGATAAAATTAGACTCATGTGAAAGATTTTTCCATTACAAGAGAAACTTCAGGACACCTGCCCCTAGCTCACACAAGGATAACTACAGTTGTATTTTTACCAGGTTCATCCACCCAGGGCTTCAGAATTGATATAACTAGCATCCAATTAGACTTGGCTCTTAATGGCAGTGGCAACAAAACTTGGTATCATCTATGGAGTCCTGGTTTTGTCAATATGTAGAATCCAAAGTTGTAGTATAATCATAGCTTCTATCATGGTTCCAAATAAAAGTATGTGAGGCCAGGCAATATATACTTAGATTAGTTTCCCCGTACAGATCCCTTGAGAGGACAATAAATGAAATCAAAAGGGTAATTACAAATATAAGCTATGATGGAGTTTCAAAATATTGATGTCAACTTAAGGCAACTTAAGAATAAAAGCATTTAATTAGGGACTCCTTACAGTTTCACAGAATTAGTCCATGGCCTTCATGATGGGGAGCATGACATGGTGCTGGCAAAATGTCTGAGACATTACATGTTGAGATGGCAAGCATAGGGGAGGGAGAAAGAGGGGGTGGGAAGACACACACACACACACATACACACACACACACAGACACACAGAGAGAGACAGAGAGAGAGACAGAGACACACAGAGATACAGAGACAGGATGAAAAATTAGCATTGGCTTTTGCAACATAGACATCAAAATACCAAATAATCCAGCTAAAAATGGGGTACAGTTCTAAACAGAATTCTCAATGGAAGAATCTCAAATGGCTGAAAGACATTTAAGAAATTGCTAAACATCCTTAGACATCAGGGAAATGGAAATCAAAATGAATCTGAGATACCATCATACACCTCTCAGAATGGCTAAGATCAAAAACACTGATGATAGCTTATGTTGGAGAGGATGCAGAGTAAGGGGAACATTCCTCCACTGTGGATGGGAGTACAAACTTGTACAGCTACTTGGAAACCAATATGGTGGTTTCTCAGAAAATTGGGAATCAATCTACCTCAAGACCCAGCTAACCAATCTTGGGCATATACCCAAAGGATGCTCAATTATAACACAAGAACACTTGTTTAACTATGTTCATAGCAGCATTATTTGTAATAGTGAGAACCTGGAAACAACCTAGATATCCCTCAACCAAAGAATGGGTAAGGAAAATATGATACATTTACACAACAGAGTATTACTCATCTGTGAAAAACAATGACCTCATGAATTTTCAGGCAAATGGATGGAACTAGAAAAAATCATTCTGAGTGAGGTAACCCAGGCCCAGAAAGACAAACATGGTATGTACTCACTCATAAATGAATATTAGGAGCAAAGAATAGGATAACCAACCTACAATCCACAGCCCCAGAGAAGCTAGATAACAAGGAAGGCCCAAAGAGGATGAATTTCCCTGGGAAGGGGGAATAGAAGAGATCTCCAGGGTAAACTGTGGGAAGGGGGAAGGGGTGGAGGGATGGGAAATTGAGAGAGCGGGTGGCAGCCTGGGTGTGGAAAGTAGGTTGGGAGTGGAACACAGAGTGGGGAGTAATGAAAGAGATATCTTGAAGGGGGTAGATTTTGGGGTTAGGGAGAAAACTGGTGCCAGGGAAACCCCCAGGAATCCACAAGGATAACCACAGCTAAGACTCCTAACAATAGTGGCAAGGGTGCCTGAACTCGCCATCTCCTATAATCAGATTGGTGACTACTCTAATTGTCATCAGAGATACTCCATCCAGTAACTGATGGAAGCAGATGCAGAGATTCACAGCTAAGCACTGTGCTGAGCTATGGGAGTCTTGCTGAAGAAAGGGAAAAGAGGTTGTACCAGCCAGGGGATCATGATGGGGGAACCCACAGAGACAGCTGACCTGAGCTTGTGGGAGCTAATGGACTCTAGACCAACAGTTAGGGAGCCTGCATTGGACTGACCTAGGCCCTCTGTATGTGTATGACAGTTGTGTAGCTTGGTCTGTTTGTAAGACTCCTAGCAGTGGATCAGGACCTGTACCTCATGCTTAGCTGGCTTTTGGGAACCTGTTCCCCATGCTGATTACCTTGCCCAGCCTTGTTGAAAGGGGAGGAGCTTGGTCCTGCTTCAACTTGATATGCCATGCTTTGTTCAAGCTCATGGGAGGCCTGCATGCCGCTTCCTGAATGGAGACAGACTGAGGAGCAGTGGAAGGGGAGGGGGCTAGATGGAAAGCAGGGGTTGGGAGAGAGGAGGTAGCAGAGGAGGGAGGGGAATCTGTGGTCAGTATGTAAAATAAATGAAAAATGTGTTATTTAAATAAAACAGAATATAAAAAAAAAAAAGAATAGGAAAAAAAAAAAACACCCCCAGTGACATACCTCCACCAAGGACACACCTTCTAATCATTCCCCAAGTAATTCCACTAATTGTAGACTAAGCATTCAAATATATGAGCCTATGGGGGCCATTCTCATTCAAACCACCAGAAATGGAGATGGCCCGTGTCAGCTGAAGAAGGCTGCAGACACCCTTGGAGCAGATCCAACAGAGAATCCATTTGTGCAACGGATACAACACCCGACAAGCAGGCCTGCCAGCCCACAGACGTTCACTTCACAGTACCACATGTCTCAGACTCTGGACAGGAAGATATGTGTTCGCTGCCTATCCTGCTGGGAAGGATCTCTGTTGTTCTAATCTTTATTTGCTGTTCTTCTGTGTCTCTCTTTTGGAATGGGCACATTTATTTGCTGACATTATATATTGCAAGTATGTAACCTTGTTTTGGACTTTACAGAGACTCACAAATAAGATATTGTCTCCAGCCTCTACAGATCTGGACTTAGACTTTTGAAAAACAATGCAAGCACTAAGTCTACAAGGATTTTAAAAGTTGGACTAAATTTATTTACATTCTGAGATGGACAGATCCTTTGGGTACCAGGGATGAATGTGGTTTGATTTTATAATGTGCTCTTCTTAAAATGACTAATTTGCCAACTTGGGGATATATCAGAAAATAGTAGAGACCACATGCAGATGTTACTCTAATATCCAGGCTAACAAACTCTTTGGGATCCAAGAAATGGAAGTCTATTCTATCTGACTTAAATGCAATGGAGTGTATTTGAGCATGTCTATGTAGGTGGGTTTAACACAGAGTCTAACTGAGTCCTGGATAGGGATGAGTTAATGAGTAGGACTTCCTGTACATCTCTTACTCATTTAGTTACTCTGTGTCTTTTTTTTATGTAAGGAGAAAATTTGTTAGGGTCCGCAAATCACCCCATAGAGGACCACCACTCATGTATGTAAAAGCAAGAATGTTTATTTCTCAAGAGAAATTCCTGCATGCAGGGGTCAGCCACACAACAAAATGGCCAGGACAGGAGAAGCTCCTTTTAAGCACAGCTGGGTGAGTTTCAGGGATGGTTACGTCATCTCCAACAAACCTGACTGGCTAAGCAAGCAGTTACAACTAGTTTAAATTTGATTGGCTGTGGCATCTTGGGCCCTCAGGGCAAGTCTGGACAAGTCCGGACATGTTAGGGGGAGGGAGGTGTTTTCAGGGTCTGCCCTTTTCTGATTGGTCAGCACTAGCCCTTGGTCCCTCCACAAAATGCCAGCTTGGCAACAAGAAACCAAACTAAAGCCTAATTTGGGGGCCGGCTGTGAGGTTGGCCATGGCACCCATCAAGCCACGCATGGGATCATTCTTCATCCATCCTAGGGCCAGGACTGAGCACGCTGTAGGGCTCAGACCACTGGAGAAGCCAACCAAGTTCTTCCTACATGTCAGGATTAGCCTGTGAGGAGGCCATAATCATGGCCCCACTGGAGAAAGGTGAAATGGCAGCCTAGAAGCAGGGCTGGGGGCTTGCATCAAAGGCCAAAGCTGTGGAAAGCGGAAGCGGCTGAACTGAGTCAGGCCTCAGCTCTGTGGCAACACCCACCCAGGGCACCCGGCTCCACCACTGCCAGCACTGCCACCCCACCCCTGCCAGTAGTCTCAAGACCAAGCAGGGTCTAACAGAACAGACTGCGAGTGCCCAAGTGCCTAAAGCGGGGGTACTGGGACCAAGCACAGACTCTGGTAGAGTAGGGCACTGGGGGTAAGCACCAGGTACACGAGGTGGTGGGGCAGGGGTACTGGAATGGAGCCAGGTGTCCCATCCAGACTCCCGGAGCTAGGGCAGAGCAGCTGGAACAGTGAGCCCTGTCCCAGTACCTTGCATCCAGTGACAGAAGATGGTGTCCGACAGTTCGGTGCTGATCTTGGTGCCCCACACTAGTTCCAGTAGCTCTTTGGTCCCTTCGGACATGATGCAGACTGGGCAAGAGAGTCTTTGCTTTCTGGATTCCAGCCCCAGAACATAGGGGAGACTCGAGAAAGGGGCAGCAGAACAACAGCAACCAGGTGTGAACCGGAGGCTGAACCAGGTGAGGGCAACAAGTCTCAAGCCATCTCAAAATTCTTTGCAGTTATCTGGATGCACCAGAGCATAGAAATCTTAGCACCTGCCAGGCAGCCGTGGTGTACGCCTTTAATCCCAGCACTCGGGAGGCAGAGCCAGGCAGATCTCTGTGAGTTCGAGGCCCGCCTGGTCTACAGGGTGAGATCCAGGACAGACACCAAAACTACACAGAGAAATCCTGTATTGAAAAACAAAACAAAATCTTAGAATTTGCACATCGTTTCAACCATATCTGTTAGGGTCTGAGAGAAGCCCCCAAGAAAGACCAACAGTCACATATTTGGCTATAGCCTTTATTATTTCCAATAGGTTGGGGTGGTAAATAGCGACCCCCAAAGAAGGTCACAAGCTCCTTTTAAGTGGAGTTAGAAGAATTCCAGGGAGGAGGGGTTAGTTCTGAGGCTGATTGGTGGAGGTAAGATTAGTCTGGGAGCTGATTGGTGGGAGACTGTAGTGGTTAGGGGCTTATTGGTGGGGGGAGATGTCTAGTGCTTAGGGGCTTAATGGTGGGAGGGTAGGGAAAGCTATCTTTAGCTAGCAGAAGGCTAGGGGCATCTGCTGAGCCAGCACAAGGGGCTTCAGGGAGTCTGCTGAGAAGGCTTTGGGGCACCTGCTGATTGGTTGCCCATAAATGGTGGTTTTCCTGAGAATTGCTTGCTCATTTTCAGCCCATTCTAGTGAACCTAAACTAAGGCCTGCTCTGTGTCAGGGCTGCTAGGGGAACCTGTCATGGCCCTGGTTTGGCCAACCAGTCCTCTCAATATCCTCTTCAGATCTGAGAATATAGTTGAGCCATATTACTTCTGGAGATTAAATACTTTTCTTTACTGCTTGAGCTGGCTACCTATTCCACAGTTTGGTATTGAATGTGTACATCTAAGTCCAAGGTGTGAATTCTTGAAGCAGTTTTACCCTTTTCCTGGTTTGTAGCAGTTCCTACAAGAGTGAAACATTTTATCCTATAGGGATGCTCATCAGGACAGAAAGTATACAACTCAAAATAGCTTCAGGAAGTCCCTGATACCGACCAGACTCATTTTTAGGGCCCTCACTCTCTTGGAGTAAACAGTAAAGACTTCTGGGAGTCTTTCTCAGGCAACCAAACAACAAAGCATCTCAGACAAGCCAACCTACAAAGAAGCAGAGAGCAGCCAATTAACTTAAAAGAAGCAGAAATGAGCCAAGCTCCCTGGAAGAGGTTTTCACCAACTGAGTCACGTGGAAAATAACACTCTCCATCCTGTTGAGGTGCCTGCAGGTGGGCAGTGTGCTTCAGGTTCCCAGCTGTCATGAACTGTCTCTCAGGCTGGGGTGAGCTTGTGAGGCACCTGTCTTTGAGTCATTTCTTCTCCTCTAAGTAAGCCCTCACCCATATTCCTATAGGTAACTCCAATAAAATTCATTGGCTCACCAAGTAGGAGTTTGTTGGCATTCATACTTTGGTCTGTTTTGGTGTCCCTATCTGGGGATGAGTAGGTGTGTGTGTGTGTGTGTGTGTGTGTGTGTGTGTGTGTGTGTGTGTGTATTCTCTCACCGTTAGAACCGTTAGAGATGTGACTGGCATGGAAGTTAGATTATTATGTGGCTTTAAGAAAATAGTTACGAGATTTCATGGGTATAGTCCCATACTAATATGGAAGGGGGAAAGCTCATGGGACCTCAGCCCTAGACAAAGAACAGTAGGCAACTGGGGAATGCTTCACCAAGGAAGACCCTCCCAATTGGTCATCTGATATCAAGTGGTCAGAAGATCACATATATGCTATGGACTGAGCAGATTATATTTATGTATTTAGGATTGTAGTGTGTGTGTGTGTGTGTGTGTGTGTGTGTGTGTGTGTGTGTGTGTAAAATAGCAGCTAAAGGAAAAGGGACCGTGAATTTGAATTTGAAAGAAAGCAAGGCAGGTACATTGGAGAGTTGGAGGGAGAAAAGGGCAAGTGTGAATAATGTAATTATATTGTAATTTCAGGAATGTTATAGAAAAGAAAGTAATTATTTTGAGAAGTCTTAAATCCACATATTATTTTATATATTAAACAAGTGTTTGCCCTACAGAATGCATTAATAATAAAACTTTAAAATTTTTTTAGCTGATTTCTTATACCTTTATACTGTCTTAATTCAATTCCTGAACTCCTTCCCTTTCATATCCACTAAAACCAATAGTCTCCAGTCCTTGTTTTCCTCACAACCCTGTCCCCATTATCATTTGCTATGAGTCCAGTTCCTGGCTCTTTACTTTGTCACCCCAAATCATGAAGGCAACCAGATGGCTGACCTCGTTTCCATAGCTGCACCCAGAGTACTCTCTGAGCCTAACTGCTCCTCTGGGTGCCTTACGGAGGCTGACTATCCTTAGGTTGTCCCTGCCCACCATAAGTGCAGAACCAGTTATGTGACAACAGACTTTGCCTCCTTTATGCTGATGCTAAGACAGTTATTGCTTATCACACTTACCTGGTATGCCAAGTTAAGTTTCCAAAGCATTAATAGGTCTCTTTTACTGACAGAAGCAAATTTCTTCTAACTTTATCCATGATGTCTAAAATATAGGAGATATCATTCCCATATATATTTCTGGACACATATTAATGAACACTAAATCAGCATCTAGATGGGTGGAAAGAAAACAGACTATTAAAGTGGGGAATGTATGTCAGAAAAATCTTCTAGTTGGAAGTTCATCTAAAGTCAAACGACATCTTTCCAGGCTATTGACGTCGCTTACTCGTACATATAAATTTTTCATACCTATGGTTCAGACATTTTATCTTAGCCAGCCTTGAGATTATTATGAGGCTCTGGTTTGAAATGCAGATAAATTACTCATTTCAGGAAACCTATCAGGCTTCTTCATAAATACATTGGTCTTCCCATCTGAGGACAGCTTAAGAATGTATCTGAGTCTCTCTGTGGCTGTATTAAAGTGAGGATGCTTTCTTCTCCCTGAGATGCATGCCCTGATTGGAAATATTGAGTCCCATCCAAATCAGGGATGCTTTGCGATTACTTGGTGTATGGATAGCAGCACAAATGAATCACTGCCCTCAAAGAGCTTTGAGCAGGACAGATATGCTCGTGTAAACACCACTTGAACTGCATCTGGAATACATAGTTATAGTGTGGGAGTGAGCAACATGAATGGTGCAGCTCAGAGTCTTGCCCCTTGTGTCTGCACAAGGGGTATGTTCTAAAAGGGTTAGAGAAAAATCGTAACATCTGTTGTGATTGGTTATGCGTTGACTTAAGAGTTTGGAATGAATGAGAAGTGAAGACGGTAATGTCGATTAAAAAACAGGAGCTAAAATCTAGCATGCTTAGTTATTGTATTTTCCGCATTAAATTACACTCCCTTGTGAGAGAGCAGTGAGATATGGAGGCCAGACCTAATGGGTTAGAAAATAAACACAGCCTTGTACACTTTTCTCTTGGAGCTAAGTTGTATGACCACTTTTCATGGGAGTTACAGAAGGAATAAAATGCTGGTTTACATGCTCCTCTCCAGCGTTGTCTGATACATACACAGATCACACCTATTCTCTAGTTAAAGACCCTCGAAGACATAAACAGAAACATCAGAAAAAGGTTTCAAGCCCCAGGAAAAGTTAAAAAACACAGGTAAATCAATAGAAGAACATCAATCTATCACTGAAATCCCTTTTCAGGAGAAGATAAGCAAGGTAGTGACTTAATTACTCTATGAAATGCAGAGAATCTCATGTTTTATTTTATCTACTAATCTATTATTTTTAAATTGTCTACTCAACCTTGATGGGATGCAATCTCTACTTAAAAATATAATGGCACTTGTTTCAGATTATTTCCAAAGATTCATCAGTTATCATTCAATAACAGTAGACTCCTCTGTGTGTGTGTGTGTGTGTGTGTGTGTGTGTGTGTGTGTATGCAGGTCTGTGTAAATGTGTCTGTACATTTGTCAACCAGAGGGAAATGACTTCCTTTCTCACTTGTTTTGGTTGTACTTGCTGATTAGGAAGCTTTGGAGATCTACTTGTTACTGTCCCTCAACCTTGGGATTATCAAAGAATATGGCTGTGTCAAGCTTTGTGTGTCTGCTGAGGATTTGAATTTGTGAGCTCTTATTTTCCCAGCAAGTCCTCCTACACAAGGAGCCTGCTTCCCAGGCCCAAGTACGAGTACATTCTGTACATGTCCTATTTCTTTCTGTCATTTTGGTGACTAAAGAAAACATAGTATTCTTTTAGTTAACTGCTTTATAAATGTTCATATATTTTAGACAAACCATTAATATATAAAATAAATAGGAACTATAGACAAATAAGGGCCAACCATTAAATCAAAACATTCATGAGAGCTACTTCAAATTTTATTTAATTCTAACAAACATTACCAAAAAGTAGATATTCAGCTCTCATACTTTCCTTTATATCGAGTTGAGCAAAAGCCTCATTTTACAGCCATGCAAGTAAAATGTCAATAGTTTTTCTTTCAATTGTTTTATAATGCAATAAAATTAGAAATTGCATCTTTAACCTCCCAAACAAGACCCAACTAGCATCATCAGACTGCTTATCAATTTGACTCTGAGGAAGATTTAGTTTGACATTATGTATGTTTATTTTTTTCTCATAAATGCCACCATTGTGTAAGAAATTTTAAGTAAAATTTAAGGCATTATTTTGAGTAGAGGATTCTCAATAAATTTAGGAAGATTAGGCATTGTGGGGATCACATCACTGTCTATACATGTCTCCTAGAAATAGATGAAAATGGGTGGGTAATTTGTGGGGTGTGTATCTGAAGCATATGACCAAAGATCTATGTTTCCAAGGCTTTTGTCTCTAGAACAATGCCAAGCAGTGGGTCTTTGGTAAAGTGACTGGGTCATGTAGATGATCTCTTATAAGGATTCTGTCCTTTCATAGATCCTTATTTGAATGGACTAGAAAGTGTTGGAAGCTGTACAAGATAGGTTAGAATCGAGAGAAGATAAGCAGAAACAAGCCTTTGAAGGATGTAGTTTATATCTGACGTTTCCTCTCCTGTCTCTCACTTTGGCCCCTGTCTTCCACAGAGGAGGGGACTTCCCCATGCATACGTAGGAAATGCCTGAGTTCACCTAGGATGATGTAAGCTATAGTTAGGATGACAGAATTGTTCACAAAAATCTTTTGTTTTAAATTTTATTTTGTTGTATTGAAAAACTCTATGTTTTTTTCCTTTCCTAATTCTTCAACATTTTAGCCCAGCCTTTGTGTTATTTTCATTTACCACCTAGGCTTTCTAATCCAACCTGAATCCTCAAGGAGACCATCTTCCTTCTGACTCTAAGGAGGCTTCCATCAATATCTCACTGATTAATGTGCCCTAAGATATAGAGTTCTGATCTCACTTTTATCAGGCTAATAATTTCCTTTTCTGTTTATATTAACTTGAGAGTTTCTTGTAGATATTTATTGCTGAAATCATTTTGCTCAGATTTCATTTGACTAGAATATCCCTGGCCTTTTACTTTCTGTGCAAAGATTAGATAAGTCGTGGACTTTTCTATTTGTGATTTGTTTTATCTCTGGTCTGTGTATTTTGTGTCATTAATTTCCTGAAAATATTTCAGTTCTGTCAGCTTGTTTTTCATTTCCTATAAAAGGTTTTAACTCCATGTGTTTATGACTACAAATTACTGCTTCCTTAAATTTGATATATGTTGTGATTTATGCTTGTAAATTCTCTACTGGGGCAGGAACAATTCACATACCCTGCTTGCGAGAGAGATCAATTTCAAGGTCAGCATTCTGAATTAGGTTTGTAATTTTAAAATCATGGTCACTGGATAAATACAAGATAACTCCTACAAATCTGCAGGGCATTATTTTGCTAAAATGAGGTGAGTTATATTAAGCAAACCTGACATTTCTTCCTTTTCTTTTGACAGTGGCCACAAAAGCCTGTAGGCTGCAATATCACCAAGGTAGCAAATAAACTGCACTCAATGCCAGCCAAACAAATGACTTCTTGAGTCATATTTGTTGAACCAACATAGTGTATTTTTGCAGCTGCTCATCATTAGAGGATATACTTTTTAAGACTTACTGTATTCTTAATTACGTGTATATATGAGTGTCTCTATGTGTGTATGTACAGGTGAGGCAGTACTTTCGGAGGTCAGAAGAAGGTGTCAGTTCTCCTGCAGCTGAAACTTCAGGCACTTGTAAACCATCTGATCTGAGTACTGGGAACCAAACTTAAGTCCCTAGCAAGAACAGTGCACACACTTAAACACTCTGCTGTCTTCCCTCTTCCTCTCCCACACCTTTTATTATCAAAATGGCTGTTAAAACTCCTTGGGGAAAAAAATACAACAAACAAAGAAAGAAGCAAGACAGCTGAGAAGGCATCAGAAAAAAGTTGCAAAAAGGCAAACTTCAGTCAAATCAGTAATTACAAAGTTTTCCTTGTAGGATGATGTTACCTCATTTCTGTGAGTTTATGATCTAACAGAATCATGTGGCTGATAACTGGCCACCATCACACCATCACACATATAGATTCTATCTGTCTATGTGAATGAGTGGCTAGACAATACATTTGAAACTCTTGAATAGTAGAAAACTACTGATCTGAAATACCATCAAATATTCATCAGTTAACATTCTAAGTTTCATGAAAATTTGATAAATATAGTGCATTATGAAAGGAAATCTTCTAAACATGACAGTAAACATTATCTTTTTTGGCATTGTTTAGAAAGCAGGAAAATAACCAATATTAACAATTGTATAAGAACTGGGCCCCTATGGACTCTGTTAAGAGTTAAGGAATTCCCTACGGTCCCCATCCTTGCTTTGACTTAGGAAGGATGCCTGTTAGGTTTGGATGTGGAATATCCCCCAAGGTTTCTGACTAGAATGTTTGATGCTCATCTGGTGATGCTGTTTTGGAAGGCTGTGGGACATTTAGGAGATGAAGTCTAACTACGAAAAGTGGTCAGTGGGGGGTAGGACTTGAGACTTATTGCCTGGCCCACCTTCTTGTGCTGTCTCTGCTTTCTGGGCCATTGAGATAGGAGCAATCAATTGTCTCACATTCTCAGTCCCAGAGAGCCACCCGCCTGCTGCCATGCCTCTCCTCCATGACAAACTGTATTTCCTCCAAGCATAAACCAAATAAACCTTTTGTGTCATACATTGCATCTTGTCAGATATTTTGTCTTAAAGATTTGAAAAGTAACTTATATAATGCCTATGTAATTACCACTGCCTGATGACTGACTACATGGGCCACCAAAAATATTGGTTTGTTTTCCGTACTATATTGTTATTTATGGCAAGGTATAACAAATTTGAGCTTAGTTCTTGTTCCACATCTAAGACCTTGGAAAGGCCAGTTGCCTAGGCAGGACCTCATCTTAGATGCTCTTGTCCAAAGCCCGCTTAGACAAAAGCTGTTGGTGATACCAGGCAGTCTAAAATGCCCATTTATCACTGTGCTGTTGTCTGTATCTCCAAGGAGTTTGCATCATTATTCCAAATGTAGTTGCTCAGGCAATCCATTTGCCACAGTTAAAATTTTAAGCTTCACTTATGGATCATGAAACATCACCCACTCCTCTCATCTCCTGAAGAGAAAGCAAGGTGAGCACCATAAACATACATGCTATTTTCCTTTTAATTTTTCAACCTAGTTGAATACTAACTAACCTGCAATCAGTGGTCACATAGACAGACTTATTTGGGCTTATTGATTTGTGTTTCACTTTAAGCTCCAAGAGGCCAAGAATTTCTTCATATTTATTGTTGTAACTCATTTCCGGTATAAGGATGGTATTCATTAAATCCAATGATACATCAAGAAAACTGTTCGAGTGTGGCACAATGGCCTCTTCATTTTGGGTTTGCAGAAAAAATAAGTTTTAGCAGTTGTTCTAGTGTTAACATAATTAACATAATTCAGTCCTTATCAAGAAGTATTTGAATTTGCATGCACTGGGCATTGTGGCACATGTCTATAATCCCAGAATGGAAGCAGGTGGAACAGAAGTTCAAGGTCATCCTTGACTACTTATTGAGTTCCAGGCCAGACAGGAATGCATAGGACTCTGTCTCAAAAGAGAAAGACTCCCTTAGTTGAGATGATAAATTACATTATCACAGCATTTATGTGCCATTTTTTGCTACTTGGTAAAATTTCCCCATGATAAAGCCTATACCTTTTTCATCTTTGTCTCCTGGACACTTAGTATAATGCAGCAAGCAAGTAATGGGCATTCAGTTAAATTTCACTGAACTGATTAACTAAAAAAAATTCATGAAATATCAAAAGTAATTTTCTACACATAAAAATCCCACAAGAAAGGAAATACAAAATATGTTTGCATCATTCAGGGGCTGGCAAGAAATGGAGAGCACATTCTATTTTAGTGATTTGAAAAACACTCTTTTAATGAACTCTGCAAAGAGTTGGAAGTCATGTGGTAAGAGAACAATTTTAGAGAAGGACAAGAGAAAAGAAATGTGATATTTAACAGACGAGGGGAGGATGTGGTCAATTTTTCGGAAAAGGAAGCTGCATGGAAACTCTTGCAATCTGGTAGCCATGCTGGAGAGTCAGGGATACAGGCAATCTGTGTGAATGCTTGTAACTAAGAGAAGGTAGTCCCCTGCCCCTTACACACACACACACACACACACACACACACACACACACACACACACACACACACGACCAGCTTTTACTGTTGTCTCTTCCTTTACTCCATTGTTAGATATTTCTAGTTGACTATACCCAGCTAGAAGCCAGAGGGTAAAGAAGCCTGATGATCCATTCATGTCAGCCTCTAAGGAAATGCAGGATGGAGAAAGGTGAAAAAGAATCTCCTAGGGAAGTTTGAAAAGCAATATCAGGGTACTGTACAGAGGGAGAGAAATACCACTGAGGTTTGGCTTGGGATTGGAGGATCTAAATGATCTCTAACGTTAAGGATTGTGACAATGCTTTGGACTACAGTGTCCACACTCTTCGGATTCTGAAAACATTATCCAAACACAGGACCTGTCATTCTTGACTGGTCCTTGTGAGACCTGCAGTGCTTTAAGGGCAGAGTCTCTTTCTATCCACCATACATCTGGAGACAGTAAGTTCCTATTAACCAGTAAATAAGTGGAGGAACTTAAGGGAAGTAAGCCTATTATGAGAGGTCAGGGAACATGTGACCACCACAAAATCAGTTGAATGCCTTCAAGAGATTGAGCTTTTCTGTGCTTGGGAAAGTGTTGGAAAGTGGAGCTTTTGTCAGTTGTTTGTCTATAGAAAAGAAGGACTCAGTCCTGTTAACCTAAGGTTCTAAATAAAATGAGATATAATCAACTGTAAGGAAATAAAATTAGCCCCCTCATAGTATGGTATGAATGTTGTCTTTGGATAATAATCTTTAAACAACATTCTGATTAAAAATTCCACTTCCATATAGCAGTAGCATGTGGAAAGATTAGAGTAGATAAGTAAGGGAACATTCTAGCCAGCAGAAAGTATTATCTCCCAGCATTCACTACAAAGAGATCCACACATCAATACTTTCCTATTTTGATTTTGGTTTCCCATTTTGTCAGATTAATTTCTACATGCAATTGACCTTTTGTTGTTTTTGGTGTATGCTCTGATGTCCTAAAAGCATGATTTAATGAAGCATTTTTATATTTTCCTTCACTCTTTGAAGAGTAATTTGGTAAAACGATACATATATGGATTAAAGTGAATTCATAAGTTTGAAGTCCCAGGCCCATCATTCACTAGCTGTGTGAAGCAATCTGGGTATCAATTTCCTCATCATGAGGTCTTGAATTCTAGAAAAATGAGTACTTAATGAATTTGATTTTATTTTTATATGACTTTAGAAATGTTCATTAAGAAAATGGTCATGCTTGGTGAGCTATTAACATACATCATGTCCATATTCCTATCTGAGGTATGTAGATACATGAGTACCTTTGATAGCAATTACTGAAGGACATTAATATAAATATATAGACTATTAACAAATTTATGGACATCTCTCTTGATTGTGGTATATCAAAGAAGACTGTGCCATCAGGGTCCCTGATTTCTGTCACAGTGAGGAACCTAGGGCATTAAAATTCTATCCAGAAAGAAAGATATATTTGCAACATTCTGTACCACAGGTTAAAAGGCACATTCAACCTCTCAATTAAAATTGACTTAAAATCTGAGGGAGGGATGCTGTGAGAGATTAAAGGAAGCAGAGTACTGTCAGTGAATGATCATAACTAGACAACAGTTATTAATCTATGAATCATAATACCACACTGGTGGTTGTCTCTATACATCATTTAACCATTTTGTGGTTTAAAAGCAGTGGGCGAGAAGGTATTGATGTTATAATTACACTGTTGATATAACTTTGCTAAATAAAATACCTCTACTCAGCAACCAGAATCAGAGGTTTTGGCCTAAATTAACATCAGTTAAATGCTGGAGCCATCACTGGGTCAGGACTAGAAACTGTTTGGGTCCACATTCTTCGCAATATCCAAATCAGCATTTGCTGGAGAGTCATTTCTCAACACTGATCTTTTCGTGGGTTTTCTGAGCACTGGGGATATTTTAAAAATGGGCATAATTTAGCTTAGACTCAGTAACTGATTTAAGATAGGAGGAAATTCTAGCTTTATTTAACTGGCTCACACACTGTCTCTACGATAGCAGCCCAAGGCTGGACATACCTACATGGAAGAACATCAACACTGGCAATTGGCTTCTAGTAAGACATCACTAGACAGCTTCTACCACCCCAGTCACCACAGGCTGGAGGGACATTACTTCCAATTTCTTTAGATTTTTGAGAAGAGATCAAAATAAAGGTCTACTCTTTCCACATTTATGCATTAAATGTTTTTCCCTGAGGCCATCTCTGAGTCTTCTGCAAGATAATCATGCATTAAGAACCTAAATGTATTTACTTTTCAAAATGGAAATACGTTATTTCTCTGAATGGAAAGCTAATATATTTTTAAAGATGCTAGAGAAATGAGAAGAGTTGGTTTAACACATGCATGGATATAGTTGCATGAAAGAGCCTGCCTGGTTTTCCATTGCATAATTGGGTGATGATATAACAATAATATACAGCACACTTCAAAACATCTGAAAGGGATTTTGAATCTTATCTCCACAAAGAAATGATAAATACTTCAGTCTCTGAATATATTAAATCACCAGCCAGTACACAATATTTACACCCACTGAAACATTACACTGTTGCCCATAAATATGTATAATTGTTAATCTACAATAAAATGTTTAAAAAGAGGTCATAAAATTTTTAGAAAGTTGAAAAAGAAACAACTATAATTTCACTCTTCACAGATAGATTTCATATATATATATATGTATAGAAATGTATTCTATATTTCTTACTTATAGGATACAAACATATGTATGTTGTAAAACTTATCACTAACAAGTTTTTACAGGAAGCTTCCTATACAATATTTGCCCAATTGTACCTAATAAATTAGTTAAGACTCAAAGTGGTTTTATGGCAGCTGATGGCAGGCCTGAGATTTAAATTGAGACATCGGTGATTTCAAGGCATTACCCACTCCCTAAAAAGTTGGGCATTAGATTTTTCAGTCTGAAATATTAGTCAGCAATGGAGGAGGTACCAGGATGTCCTTGAGACCTTCTTTTCAAAGGACCTTGTTTGTGAATAGTGGGACTAGACACTGTGATAGTGTGATTATTCAATGATTCAGCAAGCCAAGCCCATGAAAACACCATAGTGCACTGGGAAGAAGTCTTCCTGAAAAGTTTTGGAATTCCTGAAATTCATGTGTTTAGGAGAAACCATGTTACACTGTCGAGTGTTAGTGTCAACTAGATCTAACAGTAAGTTCTTTCACAAGTTCGTATGTCTTGCTATTTGAGCAGCTGTGACCCTGCACTACACAAACAAGCCCCTTCAAGTTTCATTTGCAAAGTAAAACCTCGTGCAACAAGTGATCGCAAAGATACCCACCCTCACCTCCTCAAGACACATTTCTTTATCTCCTTTAACTTGAAAATAACTAATCATTTTTAATTGTTCTAGAATTCCATATATGCATACAACACATTTCAATCAAATTCTCCCCTCCCCCATCTTTCCTCTCCCTCTCACCACTCTTCCCTCCCAAGTTGATGTTTTAAGCCCCCAAAACCCACTTACTGCTGCCTGTGTGTGCCTAGGTATGTATGTGCATAGGGCCATCCGTGGGATCACTCCCTTTAGAAAACGGACTCTCCCACCATCAGAAGCTATCAACCAGAAGTAGCTCTTCAGCTGGAGATTCTGAAATTCTGGCTAGCATTGATATTGTGCAGGTCTTGGGCAGAAATTCGTGGGTACAGTGAGTCTATGTGTGTAACAGCACTCTAGAACTTGAGAGTTGAAAAAGTCATTTTTTTTTGATATATGGACCATAGAGGCTTCTTGTGGGCTAGTACCTGAACCGTGTACCCTGGCCACTCTAAACAAAGGCTAATCCCTGCCGGACATCACTGAGTAACTTGTCACGTTAGAGTGAGGCAGAGTGGCATCTTCCATGCCTCTGCTTTGGAGTTCACTTATGACCCCTACACTGAGATATTAGTGGCTGTAAATGTAAGGGTTGTCCTCTCTAAAGTGGGTTGGAGGTGACAACGTTTTGGTGAACAAAAGCCAGTTCAGCTCTTCTCCTTCTAAAGCACAGTCCTTTTCAGTTGACCTGCTATGTGCCCAGCATCGTTCAGAAGCATCACAGGTCTCCAAACTGGCATTTTTCTCTAAGCCCAGCAGTGGGTGCAGTCCTGTATTACACTCCTACTGCGGTCTCCTGGTGCTGTACTTCGCTAGTGTCCTCCACCGTGCAGTTCTCAACAGCCGAAAGTCGCCATTCAGTAGCTGGCTGAGCTTGCCCTCTTCGTTCAATAATTCATTGTGCAGGTGCAGCATAGGCAGATCATTAAGAAATCTCAGACTTTGAAAGAATTAGAAAATGAGTTATTGATTGTTTGCTTCTGGGTGTTGCATTTAATTTGGATATTGGGAGAGTTTTCATGAGTTGCAAAGTGTCTACTCTACAGAGACTTTTGTTATTTAACATTGCTTTATTTTCTTTTGGAAAAAAAATAATGGTTTCATTCCTGTGGTCTGTTGAGTATCTTGGCTATAACAAATTGGATGTAGCCAGTCGCTGAAGCATGGTGTTATACTTCACAAACACATCAGCAGGCATTTTTCAACAGAAACATCTTCCCCATATCTATGGCTTAAGGAGCTAAGTGTGATCACAGAGCAGTGCTTCCTAATCGCTTTTAAAGAAGCATAAATGTATCGTTTGTTAATTTTCTATGTGAAAAACATAGGAAATCTTTTTTCTTTTTGGTCTTGTTGAAGCACATTTTTTTTGAAATTATGTAATTAGGTATTTGTGATGGTTGGCTTAAGTTAGCACCTTGACACAACCTTGACTTACCTGGGGAGAGCATCTCATTTTCTACATTTGGTTTGCTTACGGACATGTATGTGGGGATTGTCTTAATTAAGTTCACTGTTGTAGGAAGACCCAGCTCATTGTGAGTGGCATCATTCCCTAGGTTAAGCAGAAGCAAGTAAGCAAGTGAGGATGCACGCACACACTCATTTCTTTCTGTCCTTGACTGTGGATATGATGAGTCTAGCTGTTTGAAGTTCCTGTCTTTACTTTTGATGATGGACTATAACGTGCAATTGAGAGAAATAATGTCTAATACTAAAAAGAAGGTATTTGTTAAGAGTATTAAAACAATACTCAAAGCAGCAACAGTGTAAACTGTAGGACATGTTACTTTTCAGAAAGACTGTGAATGGAGGAGGAAAGGAAAACAAATGTGTAGCATATGTAGTGCAGATCCATGGAATCTCAGCTCTTGGAGAGGAGTGAGGCAGGGGGATGCCAGATCCTGGCTGTGCTAGGCTATAGACAAGACATTATTGAACAAAACAGACAAACACAGAAAATGCAAAATTACCCAGATTATCAAATTGTTATGATTCAATCCAGCATCTTCCACAGGGTTATTGCAGTAGCAAATACCATTTTAAATTTGTTCAGACATCAGCAAGGATGTCTGAGTCAAAGCTCTCTCTACAGAGTGGTTCTCAACCTGGTGGTCGAATAACCCTTTCACAGGGTCGTCTAACATCATCATGAAACACAGATATTTACATTACCATTCATTACAGCAGCAAAATTATAGTCATGAAGTAGCAATGACAATAATTTTGTAGCTGGGGGTCACCACAGCATGAGGAATTGTATTAAAGAGTTGCAGCATTAGGAAGGTTGAGAACCACTGCTCTACAGCAATCCAGGTACATGATGGCTGTTTAAGGTGTTATTACTATGTAATTAAAGCCAGACATGGTTAGCTGACTTTATCTTTCATTCTTCCTCAGTGTGTGGTTATTACTACTGCCTTTTAAATTATTTCTTTATTTCTGGAAGTAAATATTTTTTCCTCTTTTTAAAAAATATTTACATGTTCATTTGACATTGGATTGAGAGGACACTTTGTAATATTAGAAGCTGGCCCCATGACTAGGTTTGCCATGCTGGATGGTAGAGCCCACCTCACCTGGGAATAACGAGTTATACAGAGGATGAGAAATTGTTTTTAAAATTTATTTTAAAAGGTTTAGTATCTGGTATAAAATATGAATCTGTAACAGTTTTTTTTAAAATTTACACAGTTATGCCCTGTTTATGTGGTTTGTCAATGTTTCTTCTGATTTTCCTACACTGTGTTCCTGACAAGTCATCCATTTACATTGAGTCCTTCTAAACACTTCACACTTAGATTTTAACCCAAGGTCATATAAGGAGGCTACAGACTTGAAATGATGGACTTCAAAGCATCTCATCTTTTACTTCTCACTGTTACTGCTCAGACTGTGGGTTATCTAAAATTCCTTACTCTATTTTCTATTTAGAGTTTGTCTGAGAAGTGACCGCTAGGTGGTGTTTTTCAATGAAGAGCCCTGGTTGTTCATACTGACAAATGATTTCTATGCCAGGGCCAATCTGAAGTCCTCTCTGTCTACCTCCATAATTAAAAGAGTACCTTATAGCTAAGAGGGTTGCTGCAAATCCATCTATTTGTCTTCGATTCCCCAAAACCATGAATTGTCAAGAGAAAACTGTGGGCTTTGATTAAAAGCCATGTTCTTGAAGCACTGACATTCTAGTCTTGGAGTGGGAAATAAAATCTCTTTGGGTGTATCAATCACCAGAGGTTTCAAAACATCAGTGAGAAACTTCGCTGGCTATGTCTCAGGAAGTCCACTCTTGCCATTGAGAAAGGACCAGAATGGCTTTGCACCATAGAGAGATGCTGCGCTCTTCTCAAAGGCCACAGGAGACGATTGATTTTGATCTGAAATGGTGCCTCCTGTTCAGATGATCTAATTTGGATTTTGTGGGCCAACTTATAAACAAGAACTTAATTCTGGCATCTCTAACTTGCCATTTCAGTTTTTTCCCCTTAAAAGTAGTATGTCTCCAGTTTCATCCTTGGTAGTTGGACAAAAATGCCTTTCAAAGAAGAATGTAGAAAAAATGGCGGAACTATTGGCTAGCCTCTTAGCTTCCCCTTTACCTCTCTGCAACCCTAAGTAGAACACTTTACGATAGGACACAGGTCAGAGTAATTTTTAAAAGCTATTTTCAGCCAAGTAAAAATAGAAATATTAATCAAACTTTATGGTGGTATTTTGATCTGTAGGGTATTGTAATCTCTCTGCATCCATCTCTTATCTCTCCCTACCCCTCAATATTTTTTTCTTTCTCAAAAAAATTGAATTCATTTGTGATAATAATAGTGGCTACAAATGGTTGAGGCCTGTGTGTGTGTGTGTGTGTGTGTGTGTGTGTGTGTGTGTGAGAGAGAGAGAGAGAGAGAGAGAGAGAGAGAGAGAGAGAGAGAGAGAGATCCTTCCCAGTCTTGTATATTGCCTGAACAATTGGGGGATGTATGGTACTGTAAATGCACTCAATATCTCAATATCACTGTTAGGAAAATAATCAGGCAGATAGCTTGAGAAGTCTTTAGAAGACATGTCAACAGTCTTAGAACACTACTATAATCTCTGTCCTCTACCCTTAGTGGACAGAAGTGGCTCAGAGAGAGTCTTGGAAGGGTTTCTAGCTCTGTTTATTTCCAGCGGAGGCATCTAGAGCAGAAACTGGCTTCAGTTCCTCAGAATAATGCTCACAGTTGTTGTTGACAGAATCATGATTCTTAGCAGGGTTTGATGGCCCTCTTTCAGAAGAAATAAAGAAGAGGCCACAGTTTCAGTTCTGATTTCCCCTTAGTAGAATGTGTGTGTGTGTGTGTGCACATGTATATGTACATGTGTGTACATGTATGCATGTATATATACATGTGTGCACAAGTGTATGTGTGTATATATATATATGTGTAAATGTTTATGTGTGTGTATATGATGAGCACATAGGTATGTATATATGTGTGAGTATGTGAACACGTGTATGATGTGTACACATGGTGGGGCTAGATGTCAAACTCAGGTGCTGTTTTGCAAGAGTCATTCACCTTATTTTGGAGATAGGTTCTCATTCTGAGCTGGAGACCAAGTAGAATATTCTGGGCAGTGAACCTCTGGGGTCTTTCCACCCATCCTTCCCAGTGCAGGGATTACAAGCACAGGCTACCAGGTCTGGATGTTTTTATGTGGATTTGGGTTTGGGACGGGGAGGGGACTCAGGTCCTCATGCTTGAGCGGCAAACCCTTTACCAACAGCCATCTTGTTAGCTACAATAGTATATGTTTATTTTATATAATATTATTTTCCTATTTATATACTCATAAAACAACTATAGAGGGAAAGAGGAGAAGATGATAGATAGATAGATAGATAGATAGATAGATAGATAGATAGATAGATAGATAAACAGATAGATAGATAGATAGATAGATAGATAGATAGATAGATAGATAGATTCTATTATAGTTATTACAGAAGGTCAAGAGAAAAAGGAAGTGCCTGAACACAGGCAGCTGTAGTCAGACTAAATAAAAAGAAACGATCACCAAGATACTAAAGAAAAGGAATAGACAAGTATTGTACACACCAAAGAAGAATTACATTTAAATATAACCTTTTCCACTAAGCTCTGAAGAAAATGTGAGGTATTTTTCAAACCAAAAGCCCCGTACTGTTTTCTCCTCAGGGTAAAAGGCATTTTCCCTGCAAAGTAAAAAACATCTACCTTTAAATGGATATGAGTCTAATCTGTCATTTTGAAATATATTTTGAAACAAACCTTAAGTGTGTGCCAGCTGACTTTGCCTTCAAGGAATATTGACAGCTTCTAAGCACACAGTTTGTGTTCTGGATTACTTAATATTCCTCACGTTCTCCCTTGCTATTAAAGAATTAAGATTTAGAAATGCACTTTTAAGAGTTGACTTTTATAGTTTAGACATATTAAAATATTTTATTAAATTTAGATTTGATGTGCTTCCAATAAGAGGAAAAAACAATTATTCCTTTATAGATAACAGGGAGCCCCAAAGTGCCAAATATTAAATCTACTTTGCAGCATGGAGTGATGGCTGGCCTCTGAGGCAGGTAGATATACTAGTCAAAAATAAACCAAACCAAACAAACAAAACACTTGGCTTTTCAAAGTGTTCTTTTTGTTACAGACAGAGGCTGCTCTACTAAACAAGCATGATTTTGTTATTTCAGCAATACTAGTGTGGGAGAAGTTTACTTTTGCACAAGCAGTTTCATGTAGCTGTCACTTAGATCCAGGGTGCGGATGTGGAGTTTAATATCATCCTGTTTTATAAACAAAGAGAGCACAGATTTATTGCACTCCCCTGGATGAAGGAAATGTGAGCGTTGTTCAGTAGCGAGTACAGCCTGAGAAAGGAGCTCACTCTAACCACATGAAGTATCCCAGCAACAGTCATCTGTTAGAACACGTAGAGAAATCAGAGAGTCTTGTTGTAAGAGGACAATGAAGGGTGAAAAGATGAAGGTTTATCCTTTTCCCTTTTCTTCTGTTGGAAATACATGTAACTTTCCTGTATTTGCACAGGATGTGGACTGTGTGCACAGCTCAGTGTGGGAGAGGCAGAAACTCAGGGGTTGCATTCAGGTAGAATCTGAGAACGCAACCCAAATTAGAAATCAGGAAAAGAGCATTTCCTTTGCCTGCCTGCTCAAGCATTTTTGGCTGTACCTACAGTGTTTTCCTGAAATCAGTAGCTGCTTTGTTTAACAATCTGTTTCATGCTCTCATCTCTTCATGTTACATTTCTTTATCTCTAGAGGACCTTAGAATTCTATTCATGAATTGTTTTTTTAGGCTTCTGAGGGACAAAGTTGCTGGACTGATACAATCCAAGGACTACAAGGTTCTGTAGGGCAGTTTTGTCTAGGACAAGGACATACAAGCCTTTGCCCCTCATTTTCTAGGGTGTTTGTGGTTAGTGGAAGAAGAGGTGTTACGAAAATGACAGAACCTCCTTCTTTCCTCTTTACACACGTGCAGTTTGTTTCATCAATGAGAACATGGCATAATGGATATCCTGTATAAGTGTGAGTTTGGACTCCTATTAAAAACCAGAATCATTGGGGAATGTCTAAACCATTATGGTCATTGAACAATTAACAAGTCAGTCCTTCAGATCATTTTTAGACAGCCATGTTGTTAAGGTTTTATGGATGTAGCTCCCCTGGTATTTCTAGGGGATACAGTCTCACAGCAGACTTCCTGTTCCTCCAGCTTGCAATCTTTCTGCACCCTGCCCTGTGATGTCCCCTAAAGCCTTAGGTTGTAGGTTGTAGCTATATCAGCGAGAGCTGGAGAAACAGTCCCCCTTAGGGAAGAGCCCAACCATTTGTTATCCCCAATACCAAGCAATCAGCCCTGAAATCATACACATACAAGTAACATTACATAGACCAAGCAGGTTGCATTTACATATTGGGGATTAAATAAAAAGAGGCCATGAATTCAAGAGAGAGTAGTGGAGTACAGGGGAGAGGTTTGAGGGAAGAAAGGGCATAGGGGAATAATGTAATTATATTTTAAACGTCAATCAATAAAAGAATTAATTAAAAAAACCTTGCACATGAGGATATTAAAATGATGATTACAAAGCATAAACTCAGACCCTGTTTCCTGGTGTTTGCAGTACAAATGCTTCCTGGGAGTTTATGACTCCATGTCCCAATTACTTTCAGCCCATTTTCAGTTATATTCTAATATATAGTATTATAGCTAATTATAAATATCATAGTAGGTTTTAAAAAATATATGGTGTGTGTGTGTGTGTGTGTGTGTGTGTGTGTGTGTGTGTGTGTACTGGCTTGTTGTATGTTCACCACATGCGTGCAGGTGCCCACAGAAGACTGTTGTGTCCCATGGAGCTAGGCCTACCGGTAGTTTTGAGCTGCCTGATGTGGATGGATTCTGGGAACTGAACCAGGCTCTCTGCAAGAGATGTAAGAGTTCTCAACTGCTAAAACATGACTCCAGTACCATAACAGCATCTTAAGTGCTTCATGTAAATAAAGTTTTATGTGATTCTAGAACTTTCCATGTACTCCTTTGGCGTCTTTGTAAACCCCAAATGACAAGGGAGTGTGTGGCTGGAAAAATGATAAGGTTTTGGGTAATCGAATTAAGTTTGTGATTACCAGGCAGAGCATGACAGGCAGCTTTAATTAAGGGCAGAGAGTCCATGCCACTACAGGAGAACAGAAAGCTGTCTTTCCTGATTTTTATGTCTAGGTCAGTAGACCATCGTTTTTAACATTCAGAGGAGTGATTTTTCTGAGAATGACCTTTGGCATAACACCATAATTTTGAAGCATGCCCCCCACTAGCAGAGAAGTTATTGTGTCTTACAGATCCTGACCTTTGGATGACCTGTTCTGTTTGAGTTTTAAATGAATATGAAATGGAATTCCCAAGAAAATGAATCTGGCATTATTGGATGCTGGCTGTATTCGGTAGCATGAATTTTGCAGATCTTATTTGTCTGTCTGACTGAGGTCATTTCAAATGTGAACCACTGCTCTGTACAAGTCCTGGCTACTGGAACGGCAAACACCTTTTGGACACCACATGGATTTTCTGTACCTGGGAACTGGGATCGGTGAGTTTATGAACAATCTCTCATCACAACTAGTCCCCTTTACTTTCACTTCTCTATTGTGTACTAAGGAGGGCCTTTAAACGTTGGAACGCATAGTACCATATTATGGAACAATTGGAGACTTCTGCAGAAAGTCACAAGGATCTTTTCTGGTGGTAGGCATGTTGCATAATCCAGACCAAGGTGTATGAGAGAAATAACATATGCTCTGGGGAAAGTAAGGCCACGACTCTGTAGTGGACAATGATGCTTCTCTTTATTTCTCAGTGTTAGCTATGTAACATGTTCTGGGTGTGTGACACTGGAGACTTTATCTTCAGTTATAAAGTGGAGGAGAAAATGTTATTTTTCTCTTACAGTTCCTGTGGAGAAGGGAAGGAAAACAAAGAGAGATTACTTAAATATTTACCCCTGTTACAGTACTGGGGAAATACATGTAAATCATTGTGGAGGCCCACAAAGGTTTCCTAGTGACATCTGAGCTTGCTTTACCCAGCAGAGCTGCATTAGAGGATTGCTTGACCACATGCATCATTATCAGGTATTTGGAATACATTGGGATGTGCGGTACGCTTTGATCTAGCAAGGGAAGGTCTTTTGTCCTGCCCTTTGGCATTCCTTTAAAAAGCCCTTTAGAAGAGACAGAGGGGGCTGGTAGTTAAGGATCCAGCCCCACTCTCCCCACCCCTGAGCTATCCAGTGTTTCTGTCTCTCTTCCCTCTATATTTCTATCTAAACATTTCTCAATTCTCCCTCCTCAAGAGTACCCTGGGATAAAAGTGGGAGCGGGTCTCCCACAAATCATGTAACAAATTTCTCATGCCACAGTAATGGGAATGCATACATAATCTATAGGATAAATTCCCTACACTAAACTAAAAAATTGGTCCATGTCAACCTCTGGATTGTTTATACTGTCCAGTGGACCTAACCTGAGTCATCTGGGAAGAGAAAACCTTGGCTGAAGAACTGCTTCTATCAGATTGGGTCTGTGATCATGTCTGTGAGAAATCGTCTTGATGATTGATGGAGAGTACCCAGCCCACTGTCAATGGCACCATCCCTTGGCAGGCGAACTTGGAAGGTTTAAGAAATCTAGCAGAAAACAACCGGGAAGACACCCCCCCCACACACACACACACAGAACAGAGACAGAGAGACAGAGACAGAGTCAGAGACGGAGACATAGAGAGACAGAGAACTTATCCATGGTTTCTTCTTGAGTTCCCACCTAGACTTCCCTCAATGATAGTCTGTGAACTGGAAGTGTAAGTCAGATAAACTGCTTAGCTCCAAAACATATTCTTATCCCCATCCCTGTGTTAAATTAAATCAAATTGCCTTTAAATCACGGTGCCTCAGAGATGAACTTCATGTTCTCCCAAGGCATTCCACCTATCTGTCCTCCATTTACTACAGGTTTTCTCTCAGTGATCCTCAATTCTGTCTTCTCTGCGCCCTCTCTATCTGACGTTGGCTGGACTCTACTTTTGCACTGTGTAGGTGAAGGCTGGGTCCCCATGCAGTCTCCACTTACTTATAAAGAGCCACTCACAAACACATTTGCTGTTGAGAATCTGCTTTGTTCACAAAGGGGACCCTTGCTCTACAGAGCCAGCCAGCACTTACATGCTCTCCTTTTCCCCTGATGCCTGGGACCTCATTCTACACTCGTCCTCTATCAGCAGATGTAGTTTAAGTTTGAAACACTGTGTGTTCAAATGAGACACAGAAGAGAAGAAAAGGAAGGAACAGTGGATAGAGAAAAGAAAAGGGCACTAGCTCTAGCAATGTCCTCCAAAATTTATTCTAGGGGTATAGCTTACATGTCACAGCCACCAAGACCTTGAGTATCATATACTGATGGGTTTTGACAAATGCATATTCTTCTGTAACTCTCAACTCTGTTATAATGCAGTCCATCCCATCACTCCAGAAGACATACCTCCTAGTAATGTAACCCCTACTAAAGCCCTCATTCTGGTCAAGAAACCACATTTTTGTTTCTTCTACTGATTACTTCTCCTTATTATTTAATTCTTCTACTGATGATTTCTAGAAACTGCATCATCATGGACTTAGGGCTACTGAAGCTTCTCCAAACCTGGCTCCTGGCTTCTTTCATGCGTATGGTATTTTGAGATTCATCCATTCCATGCTGTATACTAGCATTTAGTCCCCTTTTTACTGTTCAGGAAAATACCCTTACAAAGCATGTTACAAACTGCCTATGATTTTGTCAGCTTGGGAACTTAACAAATTATACGGTTATAAGAATGTCACTTTCAATGGGTTTATGGACTTACGCTCTCATTTTCCTTGTGAAAATTTGTGGAAGCGAGATATCTGTATTAGAAAGGGCACATGTTGTGTGTTTTAGGAAAATACCACTTACTGTCCTCAAAGATTGCATCATGCTCACAAACAATATGAAACATTCTAACTGCTCAGCTACACAGTGAGCATATGGTATTAAGCTGCCAAGGATCATCCACTCTAATTTAAATGTTGCAGTGCTGCCCGATGCCTCTGATATTTTCCCCTCATGATTAAGATTATAAGTTTTATATGTTTGTTGGTTTTGTTTTAATATTCCTGTGGATAAACTTATTGAGCACTTCCATACATTTACTTTTTAAACAGAGTTTTTGTATTTTCTCATTTTTTTAATTTAAAAACAATTTTCATTATAATTATAATAATAATTATTTTATTATTTATATCCTGATGGCAATTTCCTCTCCCTCCTCTCCTCACAGTCCTTCCACCCAACCTCTCCTCTCTCTCATATCCCCTCTGCCCCACCTCCATCCAGTTCTCCATTTCTTTTCAGAAAAGGGCAGGCCTTCTATGGTTATCAACCAAACATGGCATATCAAGTTGCAGTAAGACTAGGCACTTTCCCTTATATTAAGGCTGGACAAGGCCACCCAGTATAAGGAATATGGTCACAAAAGCAGGCAACAGCATTAGAGACAGCCCCTGCTCCTACTGTTAGGAGTCCTACAAGAAGACCAAGCTACACAACTATAACATTTATGCAGAGGGCTTAGGTCAGTCCCATGCAGGCTCCCTGGTTGTCGGTTCAGTCTCTGTGAGCCCCTATGAGCCCAAGTTAGTTGATTCTGTGGATCTTCTTGTGGTGTTATTGACCCCTCTGGCTCCTACAATCCTTCTTCCCCCTCTTCTGCAGGATTCCCTGAGGTCCGCCTAATGTTTGGCTGGGGGTCTCTGCATCTGTTTCCCTTGGTGGCTGGGATGAAGCCTCTTGGATGACAACTAGGATAGGCATCAATCTATGAGCATAGAAGAATATCATTAGGCATCATTACCTTGATATTTTTCTCGGCCAGTATTTTCTAATTTTTATTTTCTCTGTCTGTGTCTGTCTGTCTGTCTGTCTGTCTGTCTGTCTGTCTCTCTCTCTCTCTCTCTCTCTCTCTCTCTCTCTCTCTCTGTGTGTGTGTGTGTGTGTGTGTGTGTGTGTGTGTGTGTTTCTCTGTGTGTGGATGTGCATGTGGACTTCATAGAACAACGTGCTGAAGTTTGTTCACTCATTCTGACTGTGGATTCTGGGGTTTGAACTCAGGTCATCAAGTTTACATGTTGATTGCTTCTACCAGCTGAGACATCCAATTGCTCTTAAAAAAACTGTATAATTATAACCCTTTATGATTTTCTCTTGATTCTTAGGGCCTTAAAAATCATTTATGTTCATAAAGGGCATGTTTTCTTTTCACCTGTGACTTCTATGGCTATATACAGTGATTATTTAGCAATTTCTAGCCAGTGGCCGTGTTTTACACTTTCCGTTTAATATGGAGTTTTCCATGGTAAACATTTATTTTTCATTTATCTGCTGGAAGATGAAGATAAGTGTCCCTCTGGAGTATATAGTTTGGAGTTGAACTGCTGACTCTACTAGGGTATAAACAACTTTAATCCTGCAAGATAATTATTTACTATAGCAGTTGGACTCATTTATCCTCAGCAGCAGCTTGTGGCAGTCCCTGTAACTCCGCATCTTCATTTGCCCTTATTATGGACTGCCTCTCCTTTTTCTATTCGCCTCTTGCAGTAATGCCGCAAAAGGCATGTTGTGCTTCAGAAATTCTTCGTCTACTTTAGGAAACTAAGCCTGAGTCTTCATGTTAAACAAGGGACTACTGGAAGCTTCCCTACCATAAAGTATAAAGTTGAAGGTCAGATAGGTCTGAACTTTTAAAATGATGGCTGGCAGCAGTTCTCGGTCTCTGTGACAGACACCTAGACACCTCATGGGTAATTTTCCTTCATCCCCACAACACCCTTCCAGGGAAGCTGATGATGTGTCAACAGTGCTTCATTCCCTCAGCTTTCCAGCCTCCATGGCCACCAACTGCCCATGTTTATGGTTTTCTTTTTCCACTTTCAAAGTCAACATTGACGAACTAAGTCCTCTTCATGTTTCCATCTCTGCCTTTGTCTTCTAATTATATAATTAATGTAAATACATAAGACAAATATGAGAGTGTAATTAGAAGATAATTGCATCGATGCTGTTCTTTAGACCAGTACAAGTCAAAATGCCAAGGTTTTTCTCTAGGCATTTGCCATGTGAATGATTTGCCATTGTGAAAAATTTGAAAATTCAGTAAGGATATGAAAACAAAAATGAGATATAAACATTATCATTTTAATCCATTTTCTTGTAAATTTGTAAAGACTTCTTATTACTTTTAGGCTGGGGATATAGCTCAGTGGTAGAGTCCTTTCTTAGAATGTCCAAAGCCCTAAGTTCAGTTCCCAGCACAATTACAAATATTACCTCTTTTGTATTAAGAGTTTTAAAATTAAAACTCTATGTACATTGTAAATATTATTTTATTACTGGCAAAATCTTACTATTTCTTTTGGTTGTGCTGAGGGCTAACTGAAAACCACAACTTAAAACAGACTTAGAAAGTAGCTAACTCTTATTCCAGATCTAACAGCGCCATGTCACAGTGCATAAGTGCTTACACCTTTTCTGTACATGACTGTTATGTGTCCCTTCTACTTCTCCAAGAAGTTCTGCAAGCAGCTGTCAGTTGGGGACATCCAGTGTGAGGGTGACTTAATCAAGTATGGTGTCTCAGCATGATCCTGCTAAAACAGAGTCACTGGAATGCTACTGTAGCTGCTTCACACTGTCAAAATTCCGAACTTCCAAGAGGGATTGAGACAGGATGGTCACCCTAGTAGTGTGAAATGAAGTGTGGGAAACAAGACTCATGGCAATATACTCCTGCAATGTTTCATTTATGCTGTGTGTGTGTGTGTGTGTGTGTGTGTGTGTGTGTGTGTGTATGCCTGAGTCTATGTTTACCACCTATGTGTAGTAGCCTACAAAGATGAGAGGATGTCACATGATCTCTTAGAAATGAGGTTACACACAGTTGTGAGACATGATGTAGGTACTGGGAATCAAACCCAAGTCCTCTGCAGGAGCAGTGAGTTCTTTTAACTGCTGAGCCATCCCTCCAGCCCTCCCTCCCTACCTGACCCTGTCTTTCAGACAAGGGCTCACTAGGTATTCAAGGATGTTCTGAAACTCCTTGTAAGTGCTCCCTGCCTCTGCCTCCTCTGTGGGAGAAAACTACTAACTATAATAGCTGTAAAACAGCCTGAACACTTCTCAGAATTTTCACTGTCTGATGAACAACTGAACAATTTTCCATTTAGTTGCTAAATGAAACAAAGGGAGATGTCCATCTCTGTGCCTTGAGAAATCAGTATACTGTCACAGGAGTGTGTGGGGGTGTGTGGTGCTCAGCAAACCATGTGCCATGGCATTACTGATTCCCACCACAGTCATGCAATTCCATTCTGGTCATGTGAGTTTTCCCTGCATCTCTGCCTTCTCAGAAAGTGAAAGTCCACAAGATGTGATTCAGCAGGAACAGAAAACCCACAGAACAGTAACATCTGTCTTGTTTCCTTCCAAAATAATAGTTTTTAAAATGCTTAATCAAGTCCCACATTCGTACGTATGTTTGTCTGTATACATACTATATATCTATATATGTATATATAGATATGCATATACATGTAAGCATGTGTTTATATGTGTGCATGTATTCATGTGTGCCTGGGTATATATGTACATATATATGTATGTGTAATTATATATGTATGTATGTATGTTTGGATATATATGCATATATGAGTGTTTATAGACATGCATACAGATATATATGAATTTTTCATAGTGATTTTAAGGAAAGATGTACTCTAAATCATATGGTTTTATTAAAATTTGGAGGGTATTATTTCTCCATTGACCAGGATGATAAAATCATGGTTTATGAAATTCTATGCCTGGGAGAATAAAAGGGAAACATTTGCTCTCAACTGCAATGAAGTTCCTATTTGTGAATCCCAGTTCCCACATTAAAGTGCTTTGTGTCTATTTATTTGGAAGATACTTACATCATTTAATTCCACACAAACTCCCCAGTAAGTTGGCCTAATGTGAAATCAGTTTATAAGACCTCACTCAACACAGGATATGTGATTTGTCTTCCTTTTGTTGCAGAACTTCCTTGTGAATGTAATCATGCAGATTGGTCCTGACATTGCTCCAGGAAGATACCGCCTTTAATCTTCCTTAATTTAGCAGATAGATAAGTTATTTTGTTCACATTTTGATTGACCTTTCACATAGTTGGAAAAATATTATTCTTTGAAGACAGTAACTGAGCTGACAGAATGCTTGCCTAGCATGCATGAAGCCCTGTGATCAAAAGCCAGCACTGTATTTAATAGGCATGGCGGCACACACACCAGTGATGCAAACACATGGGAGGTACAGGCAGGAAGACCAGAAGTTTATGGTCATCCTTGGCAATGTAACAAGGTCAGTGCCAGCCTGGAATAAGTGAAATTCTGTGTCTCCCTGTCTCACCTATCTCTATCTCTATCTCTATCTCTATCTCTATCTCTATCTCTATCTCTATATATATCTACACACCTACATACACATGTATGTATATACACATATATGATATTACCTGGGTCAAATACATAATGTGAAAAGGAAAACTAGGTATTGAAAACACAGCAACATGTTGCACATGAATACAATGGTTTATTCTTTAAAAATCATATCATCTTATAAAACATCCTTCTAAATTCACAGAACCTAAAGAAAAATAGGACTGACACCTATATTTTTGTCTGGTCACTTAATATTATCTCACTGGGAGAGGAGCGATTCATAGGAAGTCCAAGGGATTCTCTGGTGTTAGGCTAAAAGTAGAAACATCTCACTTCAACAGTTATTTTATAATTTTGAAACACTTGGCTACATTTAAAATTGTTATATTTGACTCTTAAAACATGTTTAAAATTTTTCTTTACAATGTCTAAGAAATTTCTTCCTCCAGAGATAGACATTCTCAGTTATAATAATGCCAGTGAGAAGAAAGAGTTGTCCACTGAGGACATGTCCATGCAGGAAGCACTGCTTTGGGAACATGTACTTGACACACAAAATATAATTAGAGTCCAAATCATTCATTCTAATTCTTTCTCAGTTGTTTAAATTCTAAGCAATATCAGATGACTGTAATCCAGATTAAGCCTCCCAATGCAAGTACCATTATTTCCATTTCACAGATAAGAAAACTGACTGTGTTCAAACATTGTGGCCTGGGTCATGAGGATTCTGAATTGCATCCCAGATTTAACCCCATGAGTATGAACAGACTTCCTCTACCTGACCTCTCTTTCTCTCTGAGAGAGTTTCTTCCAGAGAGAAAGGAGCTCTCCTAATTTGTGTAGATGCTGGTGCAGGAGCTAAACCTCACAGAGATGATATGCTCTGTAGTTTTCTCATTTACTCTAGGAGATCATTTAGTCTTTTAAAATGCAAATCAAATGAATTTATTAAAATAATTTAATAACCTTTTAAACAAAACACGATAATACAGGAAGACTTTCACAGACCAGTTTACAGTCGGTATCCTCACGTTAATTGTGAAATTTGCATAGAGAAAAGTATATTGAAAACAGAACTTTTAGACCATAAAATTAATACTTCCCATAAGGAAGGGATGCTGACGGGAGAAATAAGAAAACAGTTGAATCCAGGAGGCATGGATTATACCCTTAGCCATAATTGCAGCTTTTTACAAGGATTCAGTCACAAGCATCAGCTGGCATCCTAGAAGGAAAAGAAAGGGAAATACGTAAATGATTCCCAAGGTAACCGAAAAATTTGCTCAAAACACAACTGAGAGAGTAAGGGAGATAAACACCAGTGTTTGAGTGCAAATATACTCCAGACAGAATGCATTGTACTCTCATCTAACAAAGGTTTGTCGAAGGTCCTAACCAACGTCAGGTGCTCTGTCAGTCTTTGGAGAGAGCAAAGAGACGGGGGAGGCCTGTTCCCCATGGTCTACTAGACACATTTCTAGCTCAAGAGACCACTGCTAAAAGACTTTGTGGATGTCAGTCCCTAGGGTGGGAGAATGTGTTGGGTGCTAAGGGAGGATGTGTAAGGTCACTAAGTTGATCCTGGAGAGGTTATAGAAAGCTTCCCAGAGGAAGTAGCATCAAAGGTTGGGAGGGAAAAGCTAGAAGGAATCAGTAACATGAAAAAGCGAAGAGACTGGAGTGTCTGTAGAGAAAACTTCCAGACCCAGGGGGAGCTTCCAGGTAAAAAGGATGCTTGTGGATAAGGCAGGCATGGATGCAATAATAATTCCACAACAGCTTGTTGTAGGGCCAGCAAATGGCTCAGTGGGTAAAAGATTTTGCTACACATGCCTGATAACCGAGTTCTGTTCCTACAATACACAATAAAGGGACAACTGCCTGCCACAAAAGTGTCCTCTGACCCACACACGCATACACTTATATGGAGATGCACAAACACACGTGTACATGCACACACACACACAGTAGTAATAAACAATAAAATGAAAAGCTTGTCGTAGTGAAAAGACAAAAGAAGAGTGAACCCTGAAGAGTCCCAGGCAGTGGGCTCTGTGTGTCCTTCCTTGGAAGCCAACACTGCATTGACAGTCCTCCCATCCATGGTCCTTTATCATTTTCCTTTCTTTTGCAACTTATCATCACAGGTATTGCAAAACAAAAGCTGACACCCCCATGGGGTTGTGATGTGCCCCCACATCAAGGCCTGCTCATGGTAAAAGCACTGCAACTACAACTCACTCATGTCCCCTGAGTAAGCGCTCGCCCTGTGTTTATGTGAACCAATAAACAGTTTATCCATTTTGCTGGTAGTTACAATGCACCTCTTTTTTCCTTCAAATCTATGTGGAGTGTAAGTGCCCAGTGATTGATTTCATGCCTCTAGGCATTCCCTGACATCTCAGATTAATGAAGCAGCAACGGCATGAGAATCAGAAATTCTTGGCAAGGAAAGTTTTCAAATATTGACATAAACCAAAGCTGTAACCATCAAAATGCATTGATCCTCCGACAGATCCTTGGGGCTAATATGTCTGTGTGTGTGTGTGTGTGTGTGTGTGTGTGTGTGTGTGTGTGTGTGTGTGTGTGTGTGTGATGTACTGGATTTTATTCTTGTTGCACCATTCTTTAAGCATTAATGTGTGTGTGTGTGTGTGTGTGTGTGTATGTGTGTGTATGTGTGTGTTTGTGTGTGTGTGTGTGGTGTGGTGTGTACTGGATTTTATTCTTGTTGCACCGTTCTTTAAGCATTAATGTGTGTGTGTGTGTGTGTGTGTGTGTGTGTGTGTTTACAGGACAGTGTGAATTTAACTTGCAATTATTTCATTATTTCTTGCTTTCTTTACTGAGACGTCTTTCTGACACGTGGGAGTTTCCTTCACTATCAAATGCATTCTAGAAAAAATAAAGGGAAATCTTTGAAACACAATGTGAGTTGAGGTGTGGAATGCAGGCTCACACTGCCTGTGTGATTCCTCAGACTCCTGTGTCCTGGTGGAAAGCTGGTGTCTGGTAACTCGACTGAGGGGTGTCTAGTCTATGCTTGTTCATGGAAGCTGAATTGCATTGGCTTTAGGCCTTCTGCATATGAGCAGTTCTTGCATTTTATCACCTCTACTGAAGAATTAGCTCCGTGTAAGCAAAGGCTGCATGTCCTTCATTGTTTCATGATGTTTCACTGAGTGAACTTGCACTGTCCACTTTTGGAATGAACAGTCATTACAAGGTGTGTGAAAGATAGATATTGGTCCCAGATCCCAGAGTAGCTTTCTGGTCTGTGTGTGGTGGGTGATTGCTATAGGGAAAAGGGACTAGCTAAAGAAACCCACCTTGACCCTGGAGCCCAGAACTAGGGAAAGATGGCTCAGATAAGGCCAGTGAAAGAAACACAGTTTGGCTCAGATCAGAGCCATCTATGCCCCCGGCCAATTGACTCTGGAAACCAACCAATCACAGAGCAGGACAGTTAGTACCCTGGTCCTGGAGCACAGGGAAAAAAACACAGCCTGGGTTTGGGACCTGAGCCAGAGAAATGAACACTTTATCCCCAAACCCAGAACCAAGAAAACATGCCCTGACTCTGAAATTAGTGCCAAAATAACACTCTTGATCCCTAGAATCAGAGTCAGTGAAAGAAATGTGCCCTGGCCTTAGAGGTAGTGTCAAAAAGCCAAGAAAGACCAGTGAAAGAAACATAGTTTGGCTCTGAAATCAGGACCATCTCTGTCCCTAGCCCACAAAACTGGCCAATCTCTGGGCAGAAAAAAACGAACCAATCACTGATTGAATCAACCCCCAAGACATCCTATATAACTGTCCTACCTGGTCAGCTGTGGGCTGTTCTCTCCACCCTGGTAGAGGTGGCTACTCTTCTGGACTCCTCCTTTCCAAATAAATCTCTTTTTCAAAAGAGTTTTGGGTGTGAAGATCTTCCTTTACTGGTGTAGAGAAGATCTTTGCTGAGACGTCCCTAAGTGCACAGAGCAAGGGAGAGCTGAAAAAATAACACTTTTCTCTGGAGCCAGAGGAGATTGTCACATTTCTGCAGGGGTTTCCCCTTTTGCAGAGTGAAGCAAAAGAAGCAACATCTTAGGCCAGAAAAACAGAGATCTGCTAGGAAGCCCCCTTAAGTGGGGACTGAGCAAAGCTCAGCTGTAGTGGCTCTCCAGGAGAGGAGCAGGATTGCTATATCCTGTGGGGAGACCATCCCTCATCACACCAAGTATAGTCTGACTCTCCCAAACAGACAGGCACCCTTCCCTGCAGAGCTGTCTTGGCAGCTCCATGCCTGACTTTTTTGAACAGTCAGAAAAACTTCCCTTCTAAGGGCTGAGCTGTCTCTTTGCAGCTCCAGCCATCAGAGATGTCCTAAGCAGCTCCAGGTGTTGCCTGACTCCCCAAGTAGTCAGGATACCTTTCCCCAGAGTTGCAAAACTCATATTTTGGTGCCAAAACCAGGGTTGCAACAAATTTACTTACAATTGCTTAAATTATCTGATCCCCTGTTTAAATAATACATATAAAATGGAAAAAGGATGGAACTTAGTATTAGAGTTAATGCCTGCCATGGACATTTCACTGGATCTATTCCCCAAGAACACCCTCACACACAGATATATCCACATGTGTGCACACATGTACAATCACAAACATAAACAAGCATACACACATGTGCACAAATATGCACACATGGATATACATGCACATACATATAAACATGCATACACACATATACACATATACTCACATATAGAATACACACATATACACATATACATACATGCACATATGTGTACACAACCTCAGACACCAGACACAGATACACACACATGCATGCATACACACATTCATACTCACACATCAAACATGCACAGATATATGTACACATACATACACACATACACAGATGCATGTGTACACATGTACAAACACATATGCACAGATATGCATGCACACACAATTATAAACACACAAGCACACATATGCATTCACAAACATGTATGCACACATGCACATGCACAGCATACATACACACACACAAATACACACACATTCACTCACACACAAATACATACACATGTACATACATGCACACACATGAACACATGTACACAAACATGCTCTTCAAAAGCTGAGGCAAGACCATGAGATGGAGACAAGTCTCAGTCACACAGTGAGTTTAGAGTAGTATGGGCAATGTAGAAAAATCTAATCTCAAATGCACATATACACAGGAGCAACACTAAGTCAAATAAATAGATTGTATATACCTGTGTGTATTTATGTATGCATGTATATACATACATAATATGTATATACTGAAATACATAAATGTGTGTATGACAGTAATAATTAGAAAAACGACGGGAACAGAAAGGCAAGAGAGGAGTCTGAGGTGAGCAGAGAGTTAGAGAGTGATGTAGATGCAGTATGCTCATGTAGGAAGTCCTCAAACATTTTTTTAAAGCATGATTTTTAATCCTTTAGCAAAAACAACTACTCTACCAAATATACTACATTTTTGTTGTTGTTGTTTGCTTGCTTATGTGGAGGTCATAGGGCAGTTTGCAGAAGTCGGTGCTCTCCTTTCATCATACCATCCCTGGGGACTGAACTCAGGTCCTCAGAGTTGGCTGCAAGCCCTTGCTCACTGAGTCATCCCGCCGTCCTCAACAGCACCTTCTACAAACATGGTCTAAGTAAGTAAATCAGACATCATTTTATGCTGTGTTTAGGCTTAAATCCATACTTTTCCTCTCTGGCTTCTACCTCACTTCCCTACTTTACTCAGAATTGGCGCTGCCAATAGGCCACCTTTTAAAAACTCATTTATTTATTTATTTATTTATTTAAGATTATTTCACCCTTTACATTGGAATTCTCTGAGCTTCACATCCTCCTTTTATCATCTTGCCTCTATTTAAAACGCCCCTTTCATCCCTAGTCTATGAGCTACCCTTGTCTGCGTCTTATGATGCTGTCACACTTCACCTTTTGCATAGGCCTCATTAACTCAGCAACTTCCCCTGGTATGGATTAATAGTACATATATTCTTTCATTTTTATAGCATATTTTCACATGTGACTTTGGAATCAAAATCACGTCTGCTCTTTGTATAGTAGTCTACAGCTCCTGTAATTGGTTCATAGCATTGAATAGGGCAGCACTAAAGACTCAGTTCTGGCACATGACAGACAGATATGGGTTAAATCCCTGCCTCTCCAATTTCCTACCTAAGTGAATTTTTGCTAATTTCTTGATCTCCTTAACCTCATTGATGTCACAAGAATGGTGGTAAGAGTGACAGCTCCATGGCTCCACTTCCTATCACTGTGATGAAATGCCCAGCACAGTAAACTTAGAAAAAGGAAACATCCATTTTGGTTCATGGGTTTAGGAAGTCTTAGGTTGATGGGCCTTTGGTGGCTCATCATGGCTGCTGCCTGTAGTAGAACTAGTCACTGCATAGCCAGGATGTGGAGGAGAGAAGGTAGCTTCACTAATACTGAATTCCAATGTACAGTTTATATCAGATGTTTATACGTGTTATATACACAGAAAGTCAAATTTATGCCACTCCATAGTCATACAAAGTACCTTTCAGAGATGTATGGCACAGTTAGAATGAATATGAAACAAAACCATTGGTTATTATTTCATTACCAAATCTGTGATGTAAGGATGTTATCATTGTTTTGTGTTTTAATATTCAGTACAATACAACAGATATTGATATCATTTAACAACTTTGGAAGACCATGATACTGGCGCCTGCTAGTTCTCTTCTGTGCTGTCAATCAGGAGCGTCCTTGGCTTATGTTCATATAGAGAGAGGATTATGATTGCACGACCTGGAGATAGGGGCTTATTTATTACCTCTCTGTATTCAAATTTAGACAGATAATTGAATGCCCTATCCATATTTAAAGAACTAATAGAAGTACTTTCAAAAGCGCATTCCCCTCCATGCATGAAAAGCTTATAGATTTAAAAGCTGTACAGCTCAATTTCATAGAGTGACAATGCTGTGGAAAAAAATTAAATATATACTTGACTAACCTAAAGTTTTTCCTGCGAGTTTTGAATGAGGTTAATAAGAATCTTAGCTTCCTTTGTTCTTATAAGGAACATCTTGTACTTAGAATAATGACTTGAATAAATTGAAAGAAACACAGAAACAGTAAGAGAGCAATTGATCAGGAGGTGAGAGCACTTGGATGACTCAGAAAGGTCATAATGATCACAGTCTTTCTTACCATCCTTCTTCCTTTACTTGACGTTTCTTTATTCTTTCTAGTCTTTTCTTTCTTTCTTTCTTTCTTTCTTTCTTTCTTTCTTTCTTTCTTTCTTTCTTTCTTTCTTTCTTTTTTTTGGTTTTTTGAGACAGGGTTTCTCTGTATAGCTTTGCACATTTCCTGGAACTCAATCTGTAGCCCAGGCTGGCCTCGAACTTACAGAGATCTGCCTGACTCTGCCTCCTGAGTGCTGGAATTAAAGGCATGCACCACCACCACCACCGCCTGGCTCATTTCTCTAGTCTTCAAGTTTTAGTGTTAATGTCACTCACAGTTGAAAGTTGTATCCATATGACCAGGGATTATATGACCCAGAATATTCTGATTGCCATGACTCATTCACATATGGCCAATAGCTACCTGTCACTGTGACAACATATCTGAAATGAACCTAGATGTAGTCTGGCTCCGAAGCTTCAAGTTTCTAGGTTCATGGTCACTTGACTCTGTCGTGCTTGAGCTTGTGATGAGGCAGATTATGGTAGAAAGTGTGAAGACAGCAAAAGCTTCTCATTTCATGGTTGCCAGGCAACAAAGACAAAGACAAAGGTGGTGATTCCAGTATCTCCATTAAGGTCACAACCTCAATGTCCTTACTTCCTTTTCCTGGTCCCCACCGCTTAGGGCTATACTACCTCCTGATTGTGCTCCAACCCTGCAGTCAATTGTTCAACACAGGGCCTCCCAAAGTTATTGAAGTTATTGAGCCATGACACTGACCCATTGTACTGACATGATTCAATTCTCTATCCACAGAGAGTGTCCTTCTCAAAGCATTTGCATTGTGTTGGTTAGAGTGCACAGATAACATGCTGGGCAGTTCACAACTGCCTGTAACTCTAACACCAGGGAATCAGAAACCCAGAAATCCTCTTCTGCCCTTTGTGGGCTCCTCTACACAGTGTGACTACCCCTCACACAAACATAAACATAATTAAAAGCAATGAAACCAATTAGTATGAAATCCCAGTCAATTGAGGTGTATAAGTGGAAGAGATATTATGCAAGGAGACACCCACCCTGCTGTTAGATGCTACACTAAGGTATTTTTTGTTTCTTTGTTTTTGGGAAACAATATGTCTGCTGCTAAGCTGTGCAGATTTTATTGATAATACAAGAGATCTAGTGAAGACATGAGTTGCATGGGAGTCCTGACATGTTTTATTCATGTTTTCAGGTAGCAGAGAAAGATCTAATGGCATGTCATATGACTACCACTCTCAGCAGACTGTGGTCTCAGTCTCTGCCATCATTAGTTTTCACTCAAAGAAAGACTACAGAATATACTAGAAACTTTGACATCTCATCATATATTTACACCAGACATTAAGAATTCAATACAAATTTATTTCTGTATTCTGAGGTAGAAATACCAGTTGGATATTCTGAAAGATACAATGGTAGCTATACTACAAGCACTGCTGCTGTGTAGTGGTCAGGTCCATTTTTGACACTCACTGAAGTGAGGCCAAGCCAGAATGTTCCAGCCTGTAGCTGGATTTCTCACCATGCCTTTATTCTGTTGATAATATGATAAGACAAGCAGGAGAGAGAGAGAGAGAGAGAGAGAGAGAGAGAGAGAGAGAGAGAGAGAGAGAGAGAGAGATCTAGAAAAAGAAACCAAAGATGCTCAGAAAATCAGATACACTAGAGTCATACATTCATTATTCTTAAGAAAGAAGCACAGGAACAAATAGCCAAACTAGTGGAAACACATGAACTATGAACCAATAGCTGAGGTGCCCCCAATTGGATCAGACCCTCTGGATAAGTGAGACAGTCAATTAGCTTGAACTGTTTGGGAGGTCCCAAGACAGTGGGAACAGGAGACCTGTCCTTAGTGCATGAGCTGGCTTTTTGGAGCCTGGGGCCTATGCTGGGACACTTTGCTCAGCCCGGGTGAAGGGAGGAGGGGACTGGACCTGCCTTGACTGAATCTACCAGGCTGAGCTGAATCCCCAGGGGAGTCCTTCCTTGCCCTGGAGAAGGTGGGAATAGGAGGTGGATTGGGGGGAGGGGGGGAGGAGGGAGGATAGGGGAATCCATGGCTGATATGTAAAATTAAATTAATTAGAAAATTAAAAAATAAAAATAATAAAAAAGATTAAATTTACTTTTAAGGACAAAATATGTTAATACATCATATAAAACAGTGAGAGCATGGAGAGTGCAGAATGTGTGAAGTAGTGAGGACAACAATTTCCTTTCTGAAGTCACTCACAACGTCTTCATCGTGTCACCCAGCTCCAGTGCGTTTGCCTGTGTGAAACTGCAGGTCAGTCTGGATGAAGTCAATGATGACTGAGGATATCACACTCCATAAACTACCTCTTCACTCTGCTGCTTCCTCCCTTTGCTATGCAAGAATGGTGTGTGTGTGCGTGTGTGTATGTGTGTGTGTGTGTGTGTGTGTGTGTGTGTGTGTGTGCGCGTGTGTGTGTGTGTATGTTTGAGGTCCACAAGACACGAGCACATAGAAGTCCGAAAGTCAATACCGGGATACCTCATCTATTTCTCTCCACCTTGTCTTTTGAGACAGACCTCCTTCTTTGATTGGGAGTTCACCATTGTACCTGGACAGCCTGCCTAAAAGCCCAGGGATTCACTTGCTTCTTCTCTTCTTCTCTCCCAACCTCAACCCTGGGTTTACAGTCACACATCTCCTGTGGTTAGCTTCATAAGTGGTTGTTAGATATCTGGACTTCATCTACATGTCTGTGCAGAATGCACTGAATCATCATCCTAAAATAAGATTTTAATCGTGCTCATCAGTTCTTAGTATTAACTCAAGCTATGTGAGTCCTTTTCAGGAATTCCTTGCTTATGCCTACATCTTGAAGTGCTGTACCTATATGTTCCTCTATCAATATAATGATTTTTCTAGATTCTATTGACTTTGTACAAGGTATATGTGTGAGAGAGATCTATCTTCATTGTTCTACATATGGATATTCAATTTTCCCATCATCCTTTTTCTCTTTCTTTTTTTTTGGTGGGGGGGGATTGTTTTACCTTATCTTAACTATTTGAAATTATTCTATTTTGCAGGGTTTAAAACACTAGTCTGTTATATGTTGTCTGTCAGCCTCTGTGTATGCATCATCATCATCATCATCATTATTGTTATTATTATTATTACACTTACTTTACTCATCAGTTCTCATTGTGGATGACTTCTATCTATTCCCAATTTGAAATAAATGCAGGCAAAGTTATTTGATGTGACTGAATCCCTCATATTCTAAACAAAAGATTCTTTGAAGAAGATTTCAAAAGGAGACTTGGAAATGCATTTCTTTATATCTATTTTTAATCTAATTGATTTATTCAACATCTGGCTAAGTTTTGATATCTCTTTTTGTAGCTGAATTCTGAACAGATTTCTCATGAAGAGAGTTCTCTGCAAACATGTGGCACTTCATGTCCTTGTGGGGTAGGTCAAAAACTAAATAGGAGGCTGATGAGATGAGTCAGCTGACCAAGGCCCTTGATGAACAAGCCTAAAGGACTGAGTTTGATCTCTGAGACCTACATAAAGATGAACAGAGAGGAGTAACTCTGCAAAGCTGTCATCTGATCTCTACACACATCCCTTGGCATGTCCACTGTCTCACACACAGGAAGCATAAATAGAGTTAAAAGACATAAAAGTTAAACAGGGGTGCTGTAGGTATTAAAGTTCAGAGAAAGTTAGCAATGAGGATAGGACTAACAGTTACTTCTTCCTGATTCCTCCCAGAGAGAATGTGTGAGACACTGAGGACATGAGGAATCAGGAAGAGCCAGCAACATGGTAGGTACCAGCTCACATTCCAGGATGGAAGGAAATAACTCACATTCATGTACATTTTTCATTACTAGTTATTATAGCCATATTAGTTATTTTTGCAGAGAGGAGCATGCTTGAAAAAGACTAAGGCTTCTGCATTTTTTAGATGTCTCCACCTCACTTCAGCTCTATTTTATCACAGAAGATGTTATTTTTTATTAAGATTTTTAAATCACAAATTGTTGAGTTGAAAAATAGTTTTAAGATCCACTAGTTTTTTAAATTTTGGCATGAGGGTCTGGAGAGATGTGTCAGTAGTTCCAAAAACTGGCTGTTCTTCCAAAGAATCAGGATTTGATTCCCAGAACCCACATGGTAACTCACAACTGTCCATAACTCCAATCTCAGGATATCTGATGTCCTCTTCTGGCTTCTGTGAAGACCTATTACACACATGGTGTATAGACATGTGCAGAAAAAACATCCATACACAAAACTGATATTAAAATTTGTATTTATTGCATATTCTTGTTCATTTATTAATGACTATTTATTACATATCTCATAATTAGCATTGACATATCTTTGGGAAGTTTACAGGAATTGAGTAAAAGGGAAACCATCATCTCAACAATCCTTTCTTTCTCAGAGATTTAGTAAAATCCAAATGGGAGTGAAAAAGCATTTCCACTGAAGCTGCAGAACACGTGACTGTATGTGCAAATCAGAAGGGGTGATGTTTGTGTATGTGTCTAAGTTGAGGTCGGCTATTAACTACCTTTGAAATAGCACAGGTAACACGGTGATTAGTTTTTTGATTGTGTCTGAAGAGAGTCTCACCGAGGAGTTGTCTAGATTAAACTCCTCTGTGAGCATGCCTGTGAAGGATTTTCCTGATCAAGTTAGCTGAGGTGAAAAGATGCCACCACTGTGGGTGGCACCACTCTCTAGGCAGCAGATTCCGAACTGTGTACAAGGGGAGAATGTGAACCAAACGCGAGCACACATGCATTTGTTGCTCTCTGCTCTGATTATGAATGTGGTATGACCAACTTCATCAGGTTCCTGCCATCTTGATTTCTCTGCTGTGGAGGGCTGTCACCTGAAACTGTGATCTGAAATAAATCTTTTCTTGACCTGATACAGTGGCCAGCACAGCCCTGGGCAACAAAGGGACCTGGAAGGAGGCGAATGGTAGACAGAGACACCAGACTGTTTTGGATTCACTTCACAAATTAATGATTTTCTTTTGTCCACAGCTGCTGACATAGTGTTTGGATACTGACATTGCTCTGAAAGCAAGGCTCGAGCAAATAGTCTTTGTGGAACATTACACTGTCCTGGTTCTCTGGGTTCTTCCTCCCTGCACTTTCCTGTTTATTGTTTTTTACCCCTGTGCAGGAAGACATTCCTGCTTAGAGGTTATCTCATGCCTGCAAGCTTTCTACAGTCGCACACCCACACTTCAGTCTGTGTGCTTGAGAAAGGAACTTCATACCATCTGGATCCTGAATATTTTGTTACAACAACCTATGTAACATGAATCTTAAAAGGTCTTATTAATAAAAACAAACCCAGAACCAGGTATTGGGGTGAATGCTGAAAGATCAGAGAGACAGAACAAGCCACAGCTAACCTCATCTCGTCAATTCCTCAGCTGGTCTTGTTTCCTCAAACTGAAAGCCTCTGAGTCCTCATCTGGATCTCAGCTGAACTGCTGCTCAAAAGCCTAAAAGCTTAACCAGACTCTAGTTCCTGGTCCTCATGCCTTATATACCTTTCTGCTTCCTGCCATCACTTCCTGGGATTAAAGGCATGTGTCACTATGCCTAGCTGTTTCCAGTGTGGCTTTGAACACACAGAGATCCAGACGGATCTCTACTTTTGGAATGCTAGGATTAAAGGTGTGTGTGTCACCATTTTCTGGCCTCTATATCTAGTGGCTGTTCTGTTCTCTGACCCCAGATAAATTTATTAAGGTGCACAATATATTGGGGAACACAATATCACATCAAACCTAAATGAAACAGTGATAGTACGTGCTATATTTCTATCACTGAAAATTTTAGCAACATAGTAGAGATTTATATTTTACTTCCCTCATTAAGAAATATTCATGTGTATTTGTGGGGAAAATGGGGAAGTGCTGGGGATGCTGTGAATGTGTTGCTCTGATTGAATGATAAAATGCTGATTGACCAGTAGCCATGCAGGAAGTATAGAATAGGCAGGAAAAGGAGAGAGGAGAATTCTGGGAAGTGGAAGGCTGAGTCAGGAGAAGTCAGCTGCCACAGCCATGAGAACATGTAAAGTACTGGTAAGCCACAAGCCACGTGGCAACTTATAGATGAATAGAAATGAGTTAATTTCACATGTAAGATCTAGATAACAAGAAGCCTGAGCCATTAGGCCACAGTTTAAATAATATAAGCATCTGTGTGTTTATTTGGGTCTGAGTGACTGCAGGAGCCGGGTGGACACAGGAATACTCCAGCTACAGGGATGTGTCAAAGTATGTCCACATAAATTCTTTTTTTTTAAAGAAAAGTAAAGTTTATTTATTTTAATTACTTGGGTGGGGCAGGTGTGTGTGTGTGTGTGTGTGTGTGTGTGTGTGTACTCACACACATGGACACAGTGCCTGAAGAGGCCAGAAGAGGGTGTCAGATTCTCTGGAGATGGAGTTATAGCCTGTTGTGAACTATCACACATGGGTGCTGAGAACTAACCTCAGGTACTCAGCAAGAGCTCCAAACACTGAGCTCTCTCTCCAGCGCCCCAAACACTTGATTCCAGAACATGTTTTTAATTGTACCCTAAGCACTGTAACAGAGATAATCTAATCTTAGAAGACATAAAAGTAAGAGAATTTTACTGATTAATGGCTAAATAGCTAATTGGTTTTATTTTATTTCATTTTATAAGAAAATAAAGGGTCCCTGAAGATGTGAGTTTTATGCTTTGGATAATAGATTTTAAGCAGTATATATCAGAAGACCAAAGATCGACAGGAATGCATTTTATTGAAGGCAGTTATTTTACACATAGTTGAGCAATGCATGCTATAACTCTGCATGTCCTGGTCAGTGGAGGTAGAAAGGCCAGGATCCTGCATATTTCCTGTACAAAGCCCAAAGACTCTGTTCAATTTCTCAATCTTGCTACTTTCCCCAGGGCTTTCAGTGTCTATACTCTGCATTTCTTTATTTCTTGCAGCACCAGATAAGGTGCAAACAAGCATTTCTCACTCACCCAAGGCAGTCCTCCAGCATCTTTCCACACTCTGACATTTGTGCTGAGTGCTTATGAAGTGCCAGGAGCACCCGTTATTAAACTTCATGCGAGAACTATACGGTCGTAAATGAAAGCCACAAAGAAGCAAGCCGCATTTCTCAAAACTCATTTACCCCCTTTATTCGTGTGAATTTAATCTGACTCATTGACGCAACAAATGCTTCTCACCTGAGTCACAGGTATGACCTGAGCTGCAACACACTGATGGTTTCTTCCCATCTCTGAAGCTCTGCTCCCTGCTCAATAAGTTAGTGAGCAACCTAAGGCACTTGGGCTACTTCTGATAAGGTGAAAATGAGGTGTTTATCTGAAAGCTCAAATTTATGTGTGACTCGAACAGATTCTGTTATAACAAGTCAAACCAGAAGTACAAAGAAAACATACATAGGTGTGCCTCAGTATGACCCAACTCAGAAATAGTATAGCAGGAGCTAATCATCATAACTTTATAGGCTAGAGAGATGCTCTTGCAAAGGACCTGGGCTTGGTTAACATCACCCCCATTGGACAGCTCACATCTACTGATAACTCTAGTTCCAGGGGATCCGACAGCCTCTTCTTGCTTCTGTTGGTACCTGCATGCATGTATGTACATACGTACGTGTACACACACACACACACACACACACACACACACACACACACACTATTAAAACTTAAAAATGAAAGAATTCAGTCTCTAGTCTTCATCTAATCCTTTCCTCTTCCAGTCATTATTGTACATCTATCTTACATACCTCCAGTGAAATTTCCCCACCTTTTACAAAGTGATGTTCTTTAAAAAGTAAAGGAAAAGAAAAAACAAAAAATGAACATGGAGCTGCAGATAGTGCTGATCAATTAACAGTGAGCCTGCTCTCCAGACAGTCTGAGTTTATTTTCCAGCACTCACAACAGGTCACAACTGCATATAACTTCATCTCATGGCCTCTGCAGGTACCTACAGTTATACGCGCGCGCGCGCGTGCACACACACACACACACACACACACACAAAATTAAATATTAAAAAAAAATAAGTTTGTGAAAATATTCAACTAACTTTTCATTTAGATAAGTAGAATTAGATTAAGTATCCTTAGTTATATTTCTATTGGTGTTAGACTGATCTTTTATATATACAAAGAAAGTGTATGTGTTCATATGTGTGCTAATGAGCATATGTGTGTGCATGCATGCAGAGGCCAGAGGTTGGCATCAGATGTCTTCTGGAATCATGCCACGACATGTGTTTACAGAGGGTCTCTCACTTAACCTGAAGCTGGCTGATTTAACTAGGCTACTTGGCCAATTTGTGGAAGACATCAGGATTGGGGGTGGTGGTGGGGGACATGACACATTAAGCAATTATACATACATATATGAGCTGGTCTCCAGCTAACAGAGATCCGTCTGGCTCTGCTTTCCGAGTGCTGGGATTAAAGGCGTGCACCACCACCACCTGGCCCACAATATTATATTTATGCCATCAACAAATTCAGAAAACAAACTTAGTAGTACACCTTCTGTGCTATTTTAGAATACAAATTAAAAATTAAAATGCTCTGGCTGGAAGGAAGACCCACAGATGAATTGCATTGCACACATATTATTACACAGTTTATTCACGTTCCAGAACAGAAACAAATAACAGGAAGAAATAATGGAAGCTCTTGTGTTCATCCTTACTGAATCAGCCTAGCTCTTGATTATAGTATTTTCTCCCCAGAGATATATTTATAATCAATTCCTCACTGAGCCTTCTAACTCACTTTCAGGAAGCCATGAAACACTAAGTACTTATCATAATGTAATTTGAGGAGGATTTTATCCAGTGGAATTTACACAGAAGACAACCTCCCACTGCCAGGCAGGCAGAACCATAGTTTTCTTTTATCTACAATACCTTCATGCAAGGGTAAAGTATTGTGTGCATAGTATTTATTGATGACTTTTATTGAATGACTTCTCAAATTAATAAAAGCAAGATTTCTTACCTTCTGTAAGCATATAATAACTCCTGCAAGTTTACTGATTGGGCCACTCTTATATAATTGGATGAGTCAGTGGTAACTTTACAGATGAAAAGACATTCTAGACCACTAGTTAAATATAATCTTGCAATAAACTAATTTCATCCCAATGCCTCAAACAGTGGTAGTTCACTGCTGGTTAACTCCTGGATTTCTGGGGCTGGATTGCTTAGTCACATTGTCACATTTAATGTTAGCAATGTTTCAGTTTTGTTCTTTGACATAGTAACATTCCCCACATTATGCATTCTCCTCCAATGAGGTCTCACTTTTTACTGTCCAGTCTCTTGCGTCCTTTTTAATATGGAAAGGTTCAGGACTTGTTCATCTTGTAGGATATTGATATTCTTGAAGAACGTAACATGCTTGGCTCTATCTACTGTTTTCTTGTAGTATCAGTCAGAGGTTTGCACTCAGGAATTTTTTAGTCATCTTTTCTTTGGCATGTTGTTATGTCTGGAGATGTTCAATGTTCATTTACAATGCACCAATGAAATTATCATTGTTGATCACTTTTTGATTTCCCTGTCTCACTTTGCAATTAGTGATTTGTATGTATGAAGATGTTTTAAAACCGTGTGAAACTTATTAGTGTTTGGTAACTTTATTTCCTCTGTCCATTGTTCATTTTATTATTATATAATGTTACTTATTATTGATTCTGATACATTGCCTGAAGCCCTGTTTCTAAACTTATTGTTAATTGACAGTTAGTTGAATGCTGGAGTATACACATATTCTTTATTTTGAACTTTGTATTTGTGTTGGTTCCTGTATATTTAAGCAACATTCAGATAAGTTTTATCAGCACTCATTATAAGAACATTTTCTTAAATAATTGGTTGTTATTATTTTAACACCTTTGGTGTTTACCCTTATATCTAACTTGTTCTTGCTGTTAGGCACCCTGGCTAGCTTTGTCCCTTGCTTCTTTTGTAGATTTGAGTGTCTCTGTTCCGTCCTCAAAGTGAGTTAGCTGAAAGCAAACACTTGCTTTTGGGGTCCTTAGAGGAAGAAAAATGACTTCCCCAGCTCATGAGCTGATTGCAAGAGACAGGTTGTTTCCCCAATGCCCCCAAGCCAAGTCTGCATGCAACTGCAACTGAGCATCCATGGAGATGAACACCTAGCCACATGCCTGTTGCTTAGTCAGAGTTAGCCTTCCAGATTCCACTGGCCAGCTTCAGATTCTGACTGGCAAGAACAGTCACTTTAGTCCTAATTATTTCATATTTACTCAATCCCTACCTGTGTTTGGTCCCACCCATGTCATTTTCATATTGTATAAACTCCTATTACTTACTATGTTGCTGTCATCAGAACCTATTACATTATCCCCTCCTGTGAGTTTCCATTTTCTCTATGGGTCTTGCTTATGTAGCTACTGAGGTTGTGGTTTATCATCAGAACTTGATATATACCTCAGATTTACTCCAACTTTTGAGACGAACACTTAATATTCTTGTTTTTTTGGTAAACAAAAAGGATCTGTAGATTACATAAACCTGATACTCTGAAAAATATCAACTCTTCTGATAGGCACCTCCAAAGAAAACAGGAGTATCAAAGCTCCTTTACCTTAGCTGAAATTTCTTTAATTGGCAATCATGCCTATTATTGCTATGAATGGCATATTGCATAAAGTCTTTTGAAATGAGAAGTACGGGGTCTTTTGCATGTAAAAGAGCTATCAGCGTACTCATTTTTTTCTAGAATAATTGAACTAAAGTTTGCTGGCATGGAGAATTTAATGGCTAATGATTCTGAGCAATTATCTTTTATTTTCTTTCCTCTTTAAGTTCTCCATCATGGTGCAGCAGGTTTCTCTGGTTTTGTTCACACTGTTCATTTCTCTTTTGTGGCAGAGGGACTCAATTTGCTCAGTCTTTGCCCCCCTGACGCCCCAGATTAATCATTTGTCTTTTACACAGATTTTTTTCTCTTTGTTTTGTTATATGTAGTGATACTGTTTCTCTATTGTTGTTAAACTTCCTGCTGATTGCGTGGGAAAGCAAATGAAAGAATGCATTGACACACAGGAACCGTTCACGCAGAGAGGTTGGTTAAACTAATAAATAAGACCTGTGTGATAATAGGACCTGAAGGAGTTGAACGCAGGGTGAAGGAGTTTGGATTCGGGCAACAGAGAGAGTGCTGCTGAGCTGAGTACAGATTTGAGAGTCAAGACAATCCGGATTTGTTGGAACGTTAGTGAATCTGAGAAAGAAGATGTAAAGAGGGAAGAAAAGTTCACTCCGGCCCATGTGGGCAGAGTGGAGAGGTAAATGCTGTCCTTAGGAATTCTCCAAGGTGTCTAGATGAGGTCCCAACTTCATATGGACAGGGGTCTTTAAAAAAGGATTTAATTTTATTATTTTGACTTATGCATACCTGTGCATGTGTCTGTGTGAGTATGTGCATATGAACGCAGGTGCCCAAGGAGGCCAGAGGCATAGGATCCCTAGGAGTTGGAGTTACTGGCAATTGTGACTCTCATGTGATGAGTGCTTGGAACCAAACTCAGGTCCTCTGTACAATCAGTTCACACTCTTAACCACTGAGCCATTTCTTCAGACCCACAGGCTGTAGTCTTAATAATGCAACCATATGTAGAAATTTCATAAAGATGAACACTGTAATTTATAATTTGCATATTGTAGTGGTACAAATGCGAAGTCCCCTGTTGGCTTATGCATTTGAACACATGGTCTTCTTTGTGGCGGTTGTGTTTGGGAAGGCAATGGAGCCTGTTCGAGGTGCAGCTTTGTTGACAAAACTATGTCCCTGGAGGATAGGATTTGAGGTTTTCTAGTCTAGCCCCACTTTCTCCCCTGTTTCTGCTTCCTGTCAGTGGCTAAGATGTCGCCTCCAGATGCCATGCCTTTTCCATCATTGTGAACTTTCCCTCTATAACTTTAAGCCAAAAACATATTCTTTCTTCTTTTATAATTTACTGTTAGTCATTTTATTTTTACCACAGCCACAGAAAAGTAACCAACACACATATGATTTGAAAGTAAGTCTCACCTCAGGTCTAACAATAATATCCAGGCTTACAGTCATCACGTATAATGTAATGAAGGCTTGATGCCTTGGATGTGGCAATCTGAATGGAACCAAATTGCCTTTGCTTTTTAATATGTATTTGTCTAATCCACACAAGAGGTAGTGGGCTTTTCTATAAAAGTTTAACATAACAAAGTATTATGATCTGTATTGACAGATAACTGATATTTCCACATTATTGTTGCCTGCATTAACACAAAAACATGATTTTTTTTATATTATGAAAATTATGAAGTAAAGACTAGAGCTGAATGTTTCAAATGAGAGACCAGGGTGAAATTCCCAGAAAAACCTTTTCATAGGCACTTCTAAGTCAACAGCATAACATTCCCATTGAGGAAACAGGAAGGAAGGGGACAGAGGGGCAGTCTTCATCCTCAGCATTGGCAGATACTACTGTGAATTTCAGAAAGCTATAAAGGAATACTTTAAAAACCTGTACTCCACTAAGTTGAAAAACCTAAAAAGAACAGCACCATGTAAAAATGTCCTTTTTCCTTAATCTGGAATGGAATTTAGAACATTTCCCAATTATTGTTTTGAACAAACTTGGTAGATTTCAAACTTCTGTCTTGGAGTTAGGGTGTCAGTTGTCATCATAAAGCTCTTCTATGGCCCTCACTGCTTAGCACCTGAGAGGCACCAGAGCATCTCCAGTCATGTGATTTCACTCCATTTAGCTGGTTGCTGCTCTGCGGGTAGATGAGACCATCACCTTAGTGTCATACAGCGGCTCATGGCTGTTGTCTGGAACTGTAGAGCTCAGCATAGTGTTCTAGGTGACTTCACTCATGCAGTACCTGTAGATGGTGATGGTTTTATATTTGGCTTGAAATAGCCAAATTAAATGAAATGGAGTAGCATAATTGCTAGTCAAATTTCAACTCGCTTTATTGGCTCTGGAATCATTAATGATAATTACGATGGGAACTGACATAATACAGGTGCATGTGGAGAAAATTGTCTTTTTTTATTGAGTTCGTGTAATAATTTACCATCTGATGTGTAAGTTTATTAAGAATGAAAATGTATTTGTTTCATGCTTTCCTAAGAAATATTTCTGAATTTAAGATGATCAGTTATCCTTTATAGGTCTCATTATAGTAGTATTTTAATAGTATCCTTTAAAGTATTTCACTTAATTCTTTCCTATTACCATGGTCTGGTCTGTGATATATTAATACTAGCCAGAGTTAAAGATTAATTACTTCTTTTTTCTAATATAATTTAAATGTCTTCCTGTTTTCCTATTATTATATTAGTATTTAAATATTTATTTATTCAAAACACTGGCATCCCTGTTGTTACAGTCAAACTTACAGCAAAGACTCCAACTATTGAAACAGCAGTCAGGAATATAATTGTAGCAAAGCCTTTGACTAACAAAACAGAGGCCACACAAAGGGAGACTAAATATCTACTTGAAAACAACCAAGGAGAATGAAGGCATGGCTAAGCTGATTTGACACTATTCTTGCCCAAGATATGTCAGAGTGGTTAATAGGAATTTATAACCAATAAAGGCAGAGAAGGTACGAGGGTCTGAAGGGTTCAAGAACAGAGTCACTATTTGAGTACGACATAACCACAGACTCAGAAAGTATGGCTCCCACTTGTGTGTGCTGTTGCTGTTTTGGTTGTTGCCCATTGCCTATTACAGGTGTTCATTTTCTAATTACTTCATGACAGGATCAGTGAGAAGAAATGTTCACCTCCCAGTCTTTACACAGAATATAGCAAGTGGCTAGTTTATATTACAATAGCTAGGACAAAATTGAGGCGAGAGGATAGAGCTTAACCACAGACTCTAGTGAGGAATGGCTGAATGAGATTTGGATCCAGGCTCTGCCACTCTAGAATCTGCCTTGCCGGCTTATACATAAAACACCTTGGCGATAATCTGGCTGATGTGGATAAGCGTGAGATGTTGTGGTGGATGGTAGAGTTTTCTTTGGGGTAGAAGTGTAGTTAACTCTGAGATGACCTGAAAACATCAGTAACAGAATCTAACATAGTATCATGTGTGGAATGAAGCGTGTGGGGACGGTGGCTTGAAAGGGATTGCTTATTGGTACTAATTTCTCTTTGTTCTGTCCATCTCAGTGAGAGGAAGTTGCCCTTTCAGAACGTGTGCATACTAGCTGGGGGTTTATTGGGGGGCAGGGGGTATAGTTCATAAGAGGCAGTTTACATGTGCAAAAAGAGCCTACAGTTCATAGTTGGTATGGGTACATTTCTATGGGGTGTTGGCAGTAACAGCATAATAGGAACCATGATGGGAAAAAAAAAAAACAGGTTTTGTTACTAAGCACATAAAACATGGAGGCTGACAGATTATGTCGTGCATGGCTTTACATTTGGAGTAAGTTATAGAGTGGAAGTTGGAATAGATCACCTCTGGAAAACAGCTGGTGATCCTTACGACAACTGGCCGTCTGCTTGTTTTTGTGGAGTTGATATATTCTGGCAACATGAGTATGTTACCATATGCCATAAACATTTACAATGTGTGCTAAAAGTTCTAATATTGCCATTAGTTCACAAAGGGAGTCATGTGCGACTTTCTTACTATCATTGAGTGTGTTTTGTTTTAAAACGGGAAGGAACCATTCGTTGTAGGGTTGAGAGGCTCGATATTTTACAGCTTGTGACTAGGGCTCTCTGATGAGAAGGCTGAGGCCCATGTAACTTGACTAGTGGAAATTGTGCAGCAAGTGCTTTGCTCCAGATTAGACACAGAGTTATCACAAAACTCACCATGCAAACACATCCTGACACACTGAAGGATTCTAGTCCTGAGAGCCATGGGGAAAAGCTCTCTGCCCACTCCTCTGGCTCATGTCACTGTGTAGCCTTCTTCAGAGTGTCTGTGATGCTGCTGCCACTGTAGGAAGCTGAAACTGGGCAATTATCAATATTTGCTCTCTTACAATTCTGGAAGCCGGAAAGCCCAGGACCAAGTCTCTCTCTCTCTCTCTCTCTCTCTCTCTCTCTCTCTCTCTCTCTCTCTCTCTCTCTCTCTCTCTCTCTCTCTCACACACACACACACACACACACACACACACAGGAACTTACACAAATCTATTGATTTTTTGTTTCTCCAGAGAATCTTGCCCAGCAGGAGAATTTAATAAATCTTTTTTTTTAAGGTAGTTGAGAGTGGTTTCTGTGGAATTCAATCATTTGCTTAAAGAATGGTGGAGAGGAAACATAGATGGGGGCCTGTGGCTGCCACAGCCTGCAGCCTGCAAAGCTAGCCCACCTGTGGTGCTATAGACAGGCTGCATAATGAGCTGTTGCCAACAGAAAGAGCTGTCTGTATGTGATAATGAAACCACCTAAGAGTTTCTTCTTGCTCCCTAGCCCCTACAGCCCGGGTCCTACTCCTTTCTTCCTCAGGCCTTACATCCATCACCTACTGCCATCAGTGGGAGATGTAGCACTCTGCGAATCATGTGTAGCTTTTACTGACAAAGAGGAGACACCCCATTTGTGATGGAAACACTTACTTCCAGCAGATAACACCCATCCACAATTTTAGCATCCCAAAAACGAGGCTGCACTGCAGTCACCAGGAAATGTCAAGTCTTAGGGACCATTTTCTTTTAAAGTTAATTTCTTATTTGTACAATATCTAGGGTTGCTGAGCTGGTGGTCTCGCGCTAACTTCCTTCTTTAAGGAGGAGGTCAGGGGCTACAATGAGTACTTGAAATGTTGTACCTGGTTAATGATTAGCTAGAGAAATATCACAGATTCCTTAAAATTGAATTGGGGCAGAGAGAATGTTTACTTGCAAGCATTTTTTTTTTTATGGCAGCTTGAGTTGCCATGTACTCATATGAGACATACTAGAATAATTTTTACAACTTATATTTTCCCTGGGGTAGTAACTTTAGTTGGTAATTTCTGTGCCTTAATTTTATGGAAGCGTCAAGTGGTGCTAGTCCAAGGCAGCATATGAGTATAGACTGTAGCAAGCCTTATTGAAGCAGGATATGGAAGTTGTATTGATTGCCAAGACTGTCCATTTGGATTTAAAAAGTCTTCCTTATGGCATTTCTTGCTTTGAATTGTTCTAGTTTTGACATTTTAAAAATAATGTTTTTGCCGGGCGGTGGTGGCGCATGCCTTTAACCCCAGCACTTGGGAGGCAGAGCCAGGCAGATCTCTGTGAGTTCAAGGCCAGCCTGGGCTACCAAGTGAGTTCCAGGAAAGGCGCAAAGCTACACAGAGAAACCCTGTCTTGAAAAACCAAAAAAAAAAAAAAAAAAAAAAAATTAAAAAATAATGTTTTCATTTCTTCTTTGGGAATTTTATGTAATATATTTTATTCACATTCACTCTCCCAACACCTCCCAGATCCTCCTCCACCTCTGTACTCACCCAATTTCATGTTCTCTCTTAAAAATAGAAGAAACACATGAACTCCAGTTTGTGTTATTGGGTGACGAGTCCTAGGCATGGGGTCTGCTCTGAAAGGTGGTCCATGTATCTAGTGTCACTCTACTAAAGAACACTGACTTTCCCTCACCCAGCAACAGTAAAATCCCAGAGCTATTGGGATAGGGGTGAGACATGTTGGAATTTTGTCTGGCTTGAGCTTGTGCAGGCCTTGTGCCTACTGTCACAGTCTCTGTGAGTTTAAATGTTCATATGTCCTGTTGTGTCTGGAGAACACGGCTTCCTCAAAGTCATCCTCCACTTCTGGCTTTTACAATGATTTTGCCCCCTCTTCTATATAGATACTTGAACCTCAAGGAGAGGGAGTGATGTAGACATCCCATTTAGGGCCAAACACTTCTAATTCTCTCTTTCTGCACATTGAGCAGTTGTGACTCTCTGTGTTGATTGTCATCTACTGCAAGAAGCTTCTCCAAAGAGGGTTGAGAAACACATTCTTCTATAAGTACAGCAATATATCATTGGGAGTCATTTTAATGCTATGTCCATTGAGCAAAATAATAACAATTGGTTTTCCTTTAGGACCCACGTCCTCAGGTACTTGAATGCATTAACAGTATTGGGTGTGGGTTCCGTCTTATAAAATGGGCCTTAAATCCAGTAAGAAAGTGCTTGCTTACTTCTGTTACATTCATACTACTATTGTACCTCAGTGGGCTTATCTTGCCAACTCATTATTGTAGCTTGCGGAGTTTATAGCTGAATGATATTGATGGTTACTTTTATCCTCTGGAAACATGAATACCACCTTCCAGCAGTATGAATGCTAGCCAGTAGAAATGAAGCTTCCAGTTGAGGCCCAGATAAATTTCTTCGTTTTATGACTAAAGCACATGGTGCTTTCATCAACAGATTCTTACTGTAAACTTTTCGTGGGTGGCTAAGAATATTGGCAACAGCTTGTAATATATGAGGCGTCTATGGATCCCCCTTGGCTAACAACTAAAAAAAGAGGTAATCCATTATAGTTCTCTGGGTTAATTACCATCTAACAAGAAGAAGATGGAGATGGCAGCACTCTGGGTGGTACCACACTCTTGGCCCTTGTCTACAAGTCAAGCAGAGCCTGGAAGCTGCCAGGACTCTGAGCTCTCTACTTTTACCCTCTGAGTAGACTGAGCTGGGCAAGTTCCCAAAGTAGGGGGGAAATGGCAACTAGATAGGAATGATCTGTGGGTCAAGATGGGCAGGGTAGTAAGAACCTACAGGTCAGGGTGCCATTGTGAAGGGCTCTACAGGATGTGCATCTGCTGGCTTCTCTGTATATCTTGCCTGGGGGCATGTGGTACTGGGAGTTTTATTTGATAGCATATGGCATCTAGTTGCGGTATTGCCATACCCCATTATACGGTGACCCTATTTAAATTTTTATATTTGTATAGTTTATGAAGCTTCTATGGTAGTAGGTTTATGTTTTAAACATTTGAAGCCTCCTTCTTTTTTTTTTTAACTGTAGGAAAGTGTTCACTTTAACTTCTCATATAGAATCCATAGAGAACCTTAGAGGGATGCTCAAGACACTTAGCTTTAGTAAATACATCATCCAGCTAAAATGAACAGCCTTCTTCTGTTTTAATCTCACTCCGGTGACAAGTTGAACTTAAAGTGGCTGCCAGCACTCAGCTTCTGCATATGTTTCTCTTTTTGCCTGTGTGCGTCACCCTTCACATTATGCTGTGCATCACCCTTCACATTATGCTCTGCATTACGTCAGGACTTCTGTTTCTGTGAGAAGTAGTCTTGCGTATGCTCCAGATGGAACCCCCGGGGTAAGTGATGGATTTCTGTGAACTGCATGCCTCTGCTCTCAGAAAGGAACTTACTACTTAATGCTGTCTGATGCACTCTGAGGAGAGCGTGCCTGCCACCTTTCTACTGGTTCGTTGTTCTGTGTATTTCTACTGAATGCAAAGCCTCCTCTACATTACTTGACACATTTTTTAACCTCCATTGGAAGGAAGTGACCCCTAGAAGCACTCCACTTCTTTTGCTTAAAAATCCCAAATGCCAAACAATATTATCCTGCAACATAGAAAGCCTTTTCAGAAAGAAAACATTTTTAAAATCTTTAAGAAAAACATTTTACTTAACAGTGTTGTTGAGCTCTATTTTTATCTCCAAAGGTAATACTACTAATGTGTTGAATTTTTTTCTTTAATCTTGTTAATCAGTTTTCAAATCTTATCAAGCATTATGACTACCTATGTTTTCCTGTGCCCCATGGGCTTAACACAAAAATCATAGGATTAAGTTACTCAAAGTATTCACACACCAGGAACAGCTTCCCTGTGGATCTAATATAATTAGTGTTTGTTCCAGAGATGAATCTAGTCATGAAGCTTCATTACCTCCCATTTTGTCATCTTTGGAAGTAAGAAAGTTTTAGAGAGAGGTTAAACTATTAAGTTAATGCATGTAAAGCATGAATCGTGTTTCTCAACACATATTATGTATTGAATCAGTATTGACTTCCCAGAAAAAAAAATCTTAGATGTTTTTGAAGATGCATATTATTTGTGATCATGTTTATGTCTATGTGTGAGTATAGGTAGGTGCCATGGAAGCCAGAAATGGCTATCAGATCCCTTGAGCTGGATTTACAGTTGGTCATGAGCTGCCTGTTGTGTGTACTGGGTGCAGTAACAGATATTCTTAACCACTCAGCTATCTCTCTAGCCCTTCTTAGACATTTTTATTTTCCCTTACCATCTTTCTGAGCTCTTGACCAAATCTTATCCCCAGATAAATTCAGTAACGTATAGAAGAAAACTTCTGTAGATCGTTTTTTCTAGTTTTCTTTTATTGAAAATATATTCTTTTCATACAATATATTTTGATCATGGGCTCCCCTCCCCCAGCTCCTCCAAGATTTTACCTACCACCCCTTCCATCCAAGTCTAAAACCTTCCTGTCTCTGTTAGAAAACAAATAGACATCTAAATAATAATAAGGAAATAAGATAAAACAAAAGCAAATAAACCAGAATAAGACAAAACAAAGTAACAGAAGAAAAAGAGTTAAAATAAGTGCACAAGAAACACATATAGATGGAGAGACACACATGTTCGTACACACGGGAATCCTATAAAATCACAAAACTGTAAGTCATAATGTATACGCAAATGACCTATAAGATTAAAAAATTTTTTTTAAATGTCCTGACAAAACTTTACAAAGAACCTCAAAAGATGTCATTAAGTTTGCGTTAGCCATTTACTGTTGGGCATGGAACTTGCCCTTAAGTATGGCTTATGGGATAATTTGAACATAATTGGCCTCTACAAGCTGGTAGAGAGTGACACTATTAGGAGGTGGGGTATTGTTAGGGTAGGTGTGACCTTGCTGAAAGAAGTGTGTCACTGTGGGGGTGGGATCTGAGATCTCATACGTGCTCAAGTCATGCTCAGTGTCTCAGTGCACTTCCTGTTGCCTTTGGATCAAGATGTAGAATTCTCTGCTCCTTCTCCAGCACCTTGTCTGCCTGCCTGCTGCCATGTCCCACCATGATGATAATGGGCTAAACCTTTGACTGTAAGCTAACCCTAATGAAATATTTTCCTTTATAAGAGTTGATGTGGTTGCTGGGCAGTGGTGGCCAATGCCTTTAGTCCCAGCACTTGGGAGGCAGAGGCAGGAGGATCTCTGTGAGTTCGAAGCCAGCCCGGTCTACAGAGCAAGATCCAGGACAGCCATCAAAACTACACAGAGAAACCCTGTCTTGAAAAGCCAAAAAAAAAAAAAAAAAAAAAAAAAAAAAAAAAAAAAAGAGTTGCTGTGGTCATGATGTCTCCTCACAGCAATAAAAACCCTGACTAAGACAGTTTGTATTCCTGGTGTGACTTCTCTGGGCTGGAGAAAACTAATTTTTCTTTGCAAGTGGTTATCAATTGGAGATAGCTTCTGGGTTAGGGGTGGAGGCTTAGTATCCACTTCTCTCAAAGCTGGAACTCAATCTGGCACAGACCCATGCATGCCCTATGCATACTGCCACAGTCTCTGTGAGTTCATATGAGCATAAGCCCTATTGTGTTTAAAAGACCTTTATTTCCTTGGTGGCTTCCAGCCCCTCTGGCTATTACACTCTTTCAATCTTCTTTTCCACAGGGTTCTCAGAGCTCTGAATGGAGAGATTTGAAGGAGACATCCCATTTAGGGCTGATTGTTCCAAGGAATCTCATTCTCTGCACATTGCCTGTGGGTCTCTGTATTTGTTCTCGTCTACTGCAGGCAGAAGCTTCTCAGATGATGGCTTAGCAAGGAACTGATCTATGAATATTGCACAATGTAGTTAGGAGTCATTTTATTGCTATGTTCCTTTAGCAGAACAATAGTATTTCATTTTCCCTTAGATCGCTGTCCTATCTAGTTTCAGGTTCTTGGCTGTCTAAGAAGTGTCCAGGATGGGTTCCATCTATTGGAGTAGGCTTTCAATTCAATCAGGTATCGGTGGGTTATTCCCATGAGATTGGTGCCACCATTGCACTAGCATATCTTGCAGGCAGGTTATCATTGTAGGTCAAAGCATTTGTAACGGGGTTGGTGTTTACCTTTCTCCTCTGGTAGCCTGCAGAGTATCTTTCAGAACCGTGAACACTAGTCAGTAGGGGTGAAGGCTCTAGATAGGCACCTGCTCTACTTTTCCATGTTTGATGAAAAGGAGGGCATAACGGCATGGACAGCTAATATCAAGGGTGTTTGAGGAGTAGTATGGAAATTTAATACAGTAGATGCTTCCGTGTGTGTGTGTGTGTGTGTGTGTGTGTGTGTGTGTGTGTGTGTGTATGCATGTGCTTGAGTATGAAGGTGATCTAGATGAAATAGCCAAATAAGGGGGGATACAGAGCCCCAATTGGACATCTTGTCACCAAATAAAGCTTTCAGTACCAGAAGTAGGTTATATATAATCGAGTTGTTGGCCAAAGAGTCCTCAAGGGAACCCTCAAACAAGCCAGGTGATTGCCAAGGCTATTGGTTGCTTTCCACAAACTGACAGCAAGGTCCTATTGTTTAAGACAGCACCTGTACAACTTATTGAACATGAAGAAGTAGAGCAGCTGCTTCTGTGTAGCCCTGGCTGTCCTGGAACTTGCTTTGTAGATCAGGCTGGCCTTGAACTCATAGATCAGCCTGCCTCTTCTTTTCCTGTGCCGGGATTAAAGGCATGTGCCACCAACCTGGCTTGCAACACCATTCTCAAATGTATCTAGATTTTATCCCATCTTCCCTCTTAGCATGAAGGGATGACACCTGATGGAGGCTTCAGGACAACACCCCAGTGTTACTGCATTAGAGTCCGCATGCTCCAAGGGACTCTCCTTTAGTGCCAATGTTGCTAAAATTACACACTCACTATATTTTCTCTCTGCACTTTTCCTACCACCCCTTGAAATGTTCTGTTGGTAACCTCCCTCCAATAAGTCAATTCTTAGCCTCTGCCTCTGAGAAATTTGTTCAGACAACTTTAGAGACTGGACAGGACCAAGCTGAACAGCATCAGATCCTCTCAGGCAGTGTGTTATCTGGGACAGAGAGCCCTTCATTAAATAATAAATAAATAAATAAATAAATAAATAAATAAATAAATAAATAAATAAATAAACTTCAACATGTCCTCAGTTCTTGCTGTAGAAAAAAATGTCTCAACAACAACAAAATTGCCTCATTTCTAACAAAGGTTTCTAGTTCCAGCAGACACTGAAAATTCACAGGTAACATAAGCCTGGAGTACTAAAATCTCTTTGATTTGAGTATTCCTCAACAATTGATCCTTGTGTATTAGCTAAGAAAGCTTCATTAAAATAAGTGTTGTTAGAGAGCAGTCTTTCTTGTCTTTGAGAATCCAAACACTACCTGCAATGGTGGAGATTTCATTGTGTACACAGGCTGTGTGACTCCCTCCTGTTCGTTTATTCTGCCTAGCTCTTTTGGAGAGTTAGATCTAAGCGCCAGAGAAAGACTGCCACCTTGGGTTTCATTATGTGGAGAACTTACCCTGTGCTTCAGCCCTGACTCCTTACATCAGTTTCCCAGTTTAAATTATGACCATAGAACTAACTAGTGTGCAGTTAATACTTACCAGTTTTATTTTCCCATAGTTTATTTAACTTGAAACTTCTAACTACTGTTTGAGGTAAACACAAGTTGTTATTTCAGTGGATTGCCAACTCTCACATAAAACTATTAAGGAGAACCTGGCAAATGGTGGCAGTTGTTGAGTTATATTCTGTTGTTTAGTTAGATAGCCTGTGTATCAATGAAGAAATGTATAGCACAGCATGGAAGCTGGGTCATACGAGCCACTAGGAGCCTCATCTGAACCGTTGAGAAAAATCTGACAAAGTCTGCGTCATGTAACATTAACTTGAAACTTCCAGTGACTTTATATAGCCCATATCTTTTTATAATAATAGGAAGGAGGCTGTCATTTCTCTCATACAGGGCATGGTACTCATGCTACGCTGTGGTGGTGTGATTTATGGGGACATCACGCACTTTTCAGTATTTCCAGAAAGAACCATTTAACTTCTGGGTTAACATTAATTAAAGGCAGGAGACATTAAAATTTCATTTTCCATCAGTTTGCATTTTGTGTACGGAAATTTGAATGTGATTTATAGAAAATATATTCTAGTATTAGAATTTTAAGGTTCATTGCCAGGTAGCATCTGTACTTGTGTATTTTGGGTGGGTGGAGTATGCATGCTTGCCCTCGGGATGGGATCATGTGTTTAAGGAAGATGCGATTATCACATGACTGAGGCTTCGCATCCATTGTTGCCCTGATTCAGGTGTGTTTATAAGCTACATCTTTTAAGTGGTTCAGAAAGGCCCATTTCCTGCAGTGAAAGTGACCTGAACTTCAGCTCTTTAGTGTGTTTACATTGACATCTACAGTTGAAGGAGTTGAGACTAGGAGAGTTTGAATGAGTAACCTAGCAAGCTTCTAGTGCATGGGATATGGGGGTATAGGGGATGGAGAGTGGGGAATGTGACCTATAAGTCACTATTTCCTCTAGTAGCAGATTTAGAATTTCCAGAGAAAATTTAGGAACCTAGAATGCATCCAAATAGCTACTGGGAGGAGAGGTGCAGAGTTCCTTGACTTCCAATAAAATCCTTATCATTAAGTTCAGTTGTAAGTATATTAATTAGCTGGGAACGAAAGGTAATAAATTACAGAGTGAAAACCGAAAATCAACAAGACTAATATTCACGGATGTTAGAGTATAAGCAGGAATTAGCAGGGTGATGTGCTAGCTGACACTGACATCCTGAAGAACTCTGTGAGTTTAACAATGCCTCACTGGTCCCTTGGACCTCAATTCACTCAGTAAGCACAGCCCCACCGAGACTAAATGGGCCGCACCCCCGCATCTGTTATCAGCAGCTGTGATTAGGAGTCACACCCGTTGAATAGAGAAGTCCTGAAAGGACAAGAAATCGTGGCTATCACCATGGGTAGAAGGGAAGAAGAGAGATGGGAACATTATTTTTTTGTTTTTGGAGTTAGATATGAATATATAACAGAGGATGATACTTTCCTGGATGCATGACCATCTGGGAAAATTTGGAGGCAGATGGAGCACTGATGAAGGAGGAAGAAAGTGAGTCTGACTGCATAATCTCTATTAAGACCGACCATCACCAGTGCCAGTTGCTAACATCTGGAAGAGGCAACCACCAGGGCAGAGAGCTGCCTAAGACAGTATCAACGGCAACCGGGAGATTTACTAAACCAGGAAGGGCTCATCTAGAACTTTAGCTTTGGGTATACTTTCATGATTCAATCGATTGATTCTTTTTTATTGCTTTGGGAAGGCTTCAGCGAGTGAATACAGTGGCTCCCAGCAATTCTGAGCTAAAGCGGAAAGTTACACGTGAGCAGTTTCCTTGCAGCTCCTAGCTCCACACTTTTGAATTTGTAGCTCTGCTTTCTGAGTATTCCATCAACGTAGAGAATGTTCTGGTATAGAGCTGAGTTGCTTTCTTAGCTCTTTCCTGTAACTGGCCAGAGATCTTTCCTTATTTCACTTTGAGTGGGTCTCATTTTGTTTTATTTAAAATGTTACATTATTTGAAAAGTGAATGGCTTTATGGATTCTAATTTTAAAAAATGCTCTGTTAGAAAATAATTCTACATGCTTAAGTCTTACTGTGAGTCATGCTTGCCACTCACTGGAACGAAGAGTCAAATCAAATATTATTGCATTTTTGGAAGTCCCTTTACGTAGCCAACTGGTTCTAAGCAACAAGCCTCGGTATGATTGCACACTGCCTTGTGCAGCTTAGAAATTACAGAGACACATTCTCTCTTTTCCCCCAAGGAGTTGGAAGGGTTCTGTGCCTGTCTAATTACCTTGACTTAAGAAAAAAATTGGGTTTTTATCTCGGTCCAGAAACCATCTTTTCTATCAGTGTTTTTTTTCTGTTGTCTGGAAGGCTGGGAGGGAGATATGGTTCCATCCTCCTGGCTTGGCTGTCCTGGTTGGTAATACTCCATTTATGTTCTGCTGGGAAGCAATTGAACAGCTGGTTCATTCTGTCTCTACCCCATTATGTACAGCTGAAAAAGAAAACTAACCATCATTTCAGCATTCTGTCTGTGCATACCCTCCCCACGTCCTCCATCCTACGATCCCAAAGCTAGACAATCTCCAGTAAAGAATTAAATCTGTATATCGTTGGGGACTACAGAATCGGTCACATAGGTTCACCTAATGATTAAAAAAGGTATTGTAACATCTCAACAAGTTTAATGTGGCCTCTGATCTAATGTCCAATATACAATAGATTCCTCTATTCAAACATTATCCAGCACTCAATAATTCAGTTTACAGTATTCACTATATTTTCTCTTCACACACATCTAAACACAGTATCTCTGTATAAATTGTTTATCAACTACGTAGACATCTGAGTGCATAGATGTAAAAATTGATGTTTTAAATTGTCGGTTTTTTTTCTTAGCCTGGAATATAACTATTCAGTTAACATAATTTATTTACTATTGATTAGTCCATGGAGACTTCATCAAGTAAACAAAGTATAGACACATACAGAACAAGGAAGAATCTGGAGTTGAAGTTTTGGGAAGCTTGGAAGCTCCTGAAGAAAAAGATCTTATTTTCTGGTTTACTGACTGTGTGCATAGTGAGAGCATTTATCAACACACTTGTTACTCTTTTTCTAAATCTTTACACCCCTCATTTCACCCGAGTGACTCCTAGTCTTCAAGTAGCAGCATAGATGTTACTTTTTTTTGAACAAACCTTTCAAAAAGAAATATCTCATTACAATGGGCAAAGTACATTCCTGGGCTGCTTCCCTGCCTCTTAAGAATGACTCGGAGGGAGTTACGGTCTTCAGGAGGCTTGAGAGAGAGAGAGACAGAGACAGAGACAGAGACAGACTGTATATGTGTATTTGTACATGCTTATGTGTGTATATCTGAGTATACGTGTGTATACATATCTGTGTATGTATATGTTTGTGTGTGTGTGTATGTGTGTGTGTGTGTGTATCTGGGTGTGGATGTCTGTGTATGCAATATGTGTGTATTTATGTGTATGTGTTTGTGTATATGTCTGTAGTTCTGTTTATGTATGTGTGTGTGTATATGAGTTTATGTCTGTGTATTTGTTTGCGTATATGTGTATGTTTTCCTGTGTGTGTGTGTGTGTGTGTGTGTGTGTGTGTGTGTGTGTGTGTGTGTGTGTGAAGGCTACATTAGGTCTTTCATAGAGAAACATTTTTCCCAAGGATCATCTGTTCTCTTTTGAGCTCCAATTTAGGATTGAAACTTTCGGTACTGACTGCATTTTACATGACTTTTTCAAATCATGGTCTAGCTACCTTATCCTCTCGACAGGCTCAGATGATGTCCTCACATATTTAAGTTTACTGTGGGTGTCTCAAAAGGATGAAAGCACAAGAGTTCAATGCATTGATTTGCACAGCATTTGTCATGTGGTGGATTTAGAGAAACAGTGACTACTGTCCCGCTTCATCTGTAAGTGTTTTCAACATCATGATGTATGCAGTTTGATGTTGTCTCCTCGGAGTGGGACTTCATGTATATTTTTGAAGTTTTCTTTTTGTAGCTAAATGACACTTAAAAGAGAAATGATAATTAACACAATTGTCTCTAAAAATAGCTAGTTTTGTTGACATCAAGAAGAAAACACTTACTATTCTTCACCACCATTATAATGTTAGAACATAGAAGCCGTGTTTCACTAACTGGCTTAATTTTATTTATGCAATTTTAAGAGAATATAAGTTAAAATATAATTCTTTCATGTAGGACAGGTGCACATTCAACCTTTTTTTGTTTTTTTTTTTGTTGTTGGTTTTTTTGTTTGTTTGTTTTTCAAAGAAACATGAAGCTTTGTCACAAAACTTTCTCATTTGATCTTACGGCATTCAAAAAGTAATTAGTAAAATCTAATATATAATACCCAAGTTATGAGTATAATGTCTGTGTGTAGGGGGAAGTATGTTTTACAAGCCAGTATTCACTGGCAACATTCTTTCGGGATCATGTTGTCAATCATGCAAACATCGGGTGCTTGTGTGGTAAACATAGCCACTCCTGTTCTTTAGAAAAAAAGAGGATCGTTGAAAATATCACCTTGAAAATACATGTGACCTTAGAAGGAAAATTTTAGCTACTGTTTAATCTTCCATCAAATTATTCTCTTCTACATAGTTTTCCAATCTACAAAAATAGCCTGCCAGAATTCTCTTATTTTGTTGTTAATTTTCTTTAAAACTAATATAAAAAAATAACACATTGAAAGCATTTGTTCTAACCAAATTGGTCTAAAACTGCTTACAGGACAATTAAACATGATTAAGCATGTTCTTCTCAGAGTATGCATTTTTTTTCTACTGCAGTTTAGCACAACTTCCTCGATGATATCATCTTGTTTGTAGAGCTGCAATGGCAGGACTGTCAATACTTCCATTGTCTACAGAAGGAAGTAAGCATACAATCTCCACTGGAATGGAGATATGATTTCTCACAAAAATTAGATAAGATCAACACTAAGCATACATATTCTCCTAGTGATTTGTAAATAGATTTCTGCATTTTCAATAGAGAAATACTAAGAGACGTGGGACCAACGGCTCAGTGGTTAAGAGAACTCTTGCATCACACCTGAGTTCAATGCCTAACACCCACCTTGGGTAGCTCACAGCTTCCTGTATCTTCAGCTCCTGGTGATTCAATGCTATCTTCTGGCTTCCAGGGCACCTGCATTCACTTGTACATAACCACACACAGACTCATAATTAAAAATAAAATAGATCTAGAAAAAGAAAAACACAAAGAATAAATATTTTACTGGAGTCAGAAAATCGCAATAAAATATGTAAATTACAGTAGAAGAGTTTGCAAAAACTGATGCAATCAGCACTGGGCCTCTGTGTGGGGAATCATAGAGATAGGTGAGGACTGAGAATCTTCAACATTCAACATTCAGCCTCAGTGTGAAGAAATGAAAGACCTAGGGTATAAGTATCATTGAGGGTTTGGAGACATTGGGATGTTTGCGCCTTGTTGAATATGTACCGCAGGAACCAGAAGAAACAAATCAAGATCATTTTAAAGTGTTCAAAATATAAGTACCAAGATGATACAGCAACCTCATATGTGTATTTATAACTAAAGCCATTGGAAGGAGGGTCCCAGTGCTGCTGGCCCATAAAGGAAAGCTGCTTGGTCCATACGATGGGGTATTAACCCACCTTACAGGAAAAAGAAATGCCACACATGAGGGTCAAGAAGTCCGCAAGTTAAGACAGAAATAAGCCAGGCAGAGTTGTGCAAATAGCACCTGGTTCCGTTTTCACGAGGATTTGATTTCTGCCTTTTCCCCTTAATTACACATAATGCGATTGAATGTATTTAGTGTGACCTAAAATAAACTAAAAGCGTAGCATTGTGGGAGAGAACTCCCTAGGTAATAAAACACCAACTCTTAATCATTTCATATTTGCTAGTGTGATCAAGCAGTTTCTTGGGAAATTGTCTCTTCCAGGATTCAGTGGCTGACAATGGATGTGTATAAGACTTTCATGGACCACCCCTAAGGCCCCTTGTTTGCTTGTTCTTCTGTGGGCAATTGTCAGGCTCAGGCTGAGTCTCAAGATGTTGTCTAAAAGGATAGGCACTCATCTCAGTCACTCTTAAGAGTTTGTGGTTTCTGTGTTGGCTCTTTCTTAATGTTGCTAGATTAAACATAGGTTTGCTTTTCTATGTCCCAGGGGAACTGCCTCGAAGGTTTTAGGTTTTACCTAAAGGATATATTATTTGCTCTCAAAGCAATTCTTTACCTAGCTGTAATCCTAACCTACTTCTACCATTAACCCCATCCTGAATGCTAACATAAATCCCCAAATAACTCTAAGCATAGGAATAACCTTAACACTAGCCATAACAAACCCAAGCTCACAACTTAATCTCAACACTACACTTAAACCTAATATAAACCATAACCTGAACCCTAAAAGTTAAAAAAAAAAACAACCACAATTTAAAAAAAAAGCAAAAGCAAACAAAACCACTAGCCTAGATAAGACCACAAACATAACCTTAACCCTAGGACCATGAAGAACACTAAACCTAACAGTAGCCTTATACTTATGAGAAACATTATCTATAATGAAAATTTTGAAACCTAGCTATAATCCTAGCTTAAACCCAGATCACACACTAACACTAATCAAAACATTAACTGTGCCGGGCGGTGGTGGCACACACCTTTAATCCCAGCACTTGGTAGGCAGAGGCAGGCAGATCTTTGTGAGTTCGAGGCCAGACTGGTCTACAGAGCGAGATCGAGGAAAGGCACAAAGCTACACAAAGAAACCCTGTCTCAAAAGACAAAACAAATAAAAACATTAACTGTAAACATATAACTCTAGGCCTAATCTAGGCCTAACCCCAAAGTCTAACCTAGCCCCTACCTTTACCCTTAATCTAGACATAACTCTAATACCAAAATATACCTCTAAACATAAACTTAAATTTCCCCCTACTCCTAACTCTAACAATATCAATAACTCTAAATTTACTTCTATTCATAACCTTAACTACAATTCTAATCCTAACTGAAACCCTCAATCTACTTATATAAATAACACTAGACCTAAACCTAACCATAAGTATAACACTGACCAAAAACCTTGGCCAAAATATAAACCAAACTACAAATCTACCCATAGTACTAACCTAAGAATACTTCTAAACAAACATTAACCTGAGGAATAATTGTAACACTATGTCTAGCCCTAATGCTAACCCAAGCCTTAAACATAACTCTGACCCTAACCCTATCTAGCTATAACCCTAACCCAAACCCTAACTACCTAACCTATAACCATAACTCTGACCCTAAATGCTTAGCTATAACTCTAACCCAAACCTTACTAACTACTTATAAACCAAACCATGAAACCAGCTATGTGGCTAGAACCATAACTTTAACCCTAGCTGTATAGCTATAATTCTAAACTTAATTCTTAATTCTATCTGCAATTCTATTCCTAATCCTAGCCTTATCCTTAAACCAAGTTCTAAAGTTAATTCTAACCACAGCCATAACCCTAATCCTAACTGTAGTCCTGAACATAACCCCAAGCCTAGTTATAACCCTACTCTTAACCAAAATCCTTACTCTTACTATACCCTAAACTTTAACTCCAACACTAAACCTAATGTAACCTACTTGTGACTCTAATAATAAACACAACTCTAACCATAGCCACCATCTTACATAACAAATGTTAGCTCTGACACTAATTATAGCACTAACCAAAATCCAACCCCAACCCTCAACCCAACCCAAACCCTAAAGCCAAACCCTTGCAACAATACCACAACCCTCAACAAAACCCTAGAACAATACATAGCAAACCTTAACTATAACCTCAATCCTAAACACTAACTGAAACCTAAGCCTAACCCTGAACGTAAGTCTAGGGCTCACCTTAACCCTAATCCTTACCCTAATTGTACCTCTGATCATAATGCTAACACTGTATTAACCATAGCTTTTGTCTAACACTAACTCTGACCCTAGGTTTGACCCTAATACTAGTTCTAATCTTAACTAAACAAGCATACAATTTCCAAGCAGGGTCACATGTCGGTGTGTGTATGTCTGTTCACAATTTCTGTGCATGGCAATATGTTGGCCTATATGGGCACGTTCTCAAACACATAGCCTTAGAACATGGTCACATGTCAATATGTACATGCATATTCACACACACACATCATCATCATCATCATCATTATCAACATCATCATCTAAGAGTACAGTCACATGCCAGCATGGACACGCAGGTTCACAGACAAGCAGTGTCCAAATGTGATCACGTTGACATTACACATATATAGTTTCTAAGCATGACCACATGTCAGTGTGTGCACACACATTCATTCACATCCACATAGTTTCCAAGCATAGTAACATGTTGAGATGGATGGAGATGTTCACTCAGAAGTAATGTTCCAGTCTGCTCACATGTTGGTGTGTGAACATATGTTCACCTGTTAGCATGTGCATACCTGTTTACATGCATGAAACATTTTGAGCACTGCCACATTTTGGTGTGTACATGCAGGTTCATAATCATACACTCTGAGCAGGTTCATATGTCAGAGTGATGCAGGTCTTCATATATATGGAATTTCTCAGCATTGTTGCTCTGAGCAGGTTCGTATGTCAGAGTGATGCAGGTCTTCATATATATGGAATTTCTCAGCATTGTTGTATTTCAGCATGTTTACATATCTTAACATGCATGCAGTTTCTGAGCAACATCACAAGTCAGTGTGTATGAATGATATTTCTAAGTATAATCATAAGTCAACATGTGTGTACATGTTCTCATACATTCCATTTCTGAGCCTTGTCATGTTGGCATGCATACAAGTTTTTACATGCATGAAATTTCCAAGCGCTCCCATATGTCAGCATGTATGCATGGTTTCACAGTAACACAATTTCCAAATGCTCTCATATGTCAGCATGTATGCATGTTTTCACACATATGCAATTTCCCAGTGCTCTCAAGTCAGTGTGTATTCATGTTTTTACACATATGCAATCTGAGTGCTCTTAAATGTGAGCATATGTGCATGATTTCACATGCATACAATTTCATTCATTTTTGTTATTGTTTTGGTCCAATATTAGGTGGCTGCCTATCTGCATATTTGAAATGTTCCCCAACTCTCTTTTTTTTAAATGATTTTTAACCTATGAAAATGTCAAAAGTTATACAAAAATTTGTATCAAATAGAGAAATCAGTAGCAAAGTACTGATAAATAAAGACTCCTCTATTATTTGCCAATATTATTAACTTAGTGTCAAATCTATAGAACAATTGAGATAAATATCTCCCAATACCATATTATTGTGGATATGAGCTGGATACAATAATCTCTTCATGTTTTTAAGCATAAATATCTCTAACTATACATTCATGGCTTTTATAACATTGGACCCTTTCTGTTGCTGGTGACTACTGGGTTATGACAAAGAAAAGAGACCCCAGAAAATGATCATTCTGTGGTCTATGGTGACGACACATGGTTTCATTGCTTAGTGTGGTGGTAACATTAATAAGAAGAGATCCTCAAACACAGAGTGTTTTGAAGTAACTATTCTTTTGGGCTGAAATGAATCCCCCCTGCCCCATAGCAATGACAATATCATTGGACTCTTTGCTTCACCAAAACTTTGCTACACTAGGCAAGGCTGAGTAGACATGAAAACTATCCCATCCAAAATATCCCTCATTTGGGAATTAAGAACAGAGACAGTTAATGCCAGACAAGACAGCATGAAGATCAGGAAAAAAGGGGGCAGGGCATCATTACACTACAGCCAGGTGCAATGGGAAGTGGCAGTCAGGACAGAGGAGGATAAGTGTGGCTTGGAATGGCTGAAACAAGAGTTATTAGAACTACAAGTGAACATGAAGTCAGGGGCTGAGATGGAGCCAGAACCCACTTTAATCTCACCAGAGTCAAGCTCTATTAAATTTCTTTGTTTTTGCAGCATATGTAGGGTTGACACCTTGGAGCAGGTAACACTGACTTGGGATGGTTAGAGCAAAAGAACGTTGTGTCCACCAGTCTTTATTGCTTTCATGTAGTAACTGTTTGATTTTGCTAACTCATCGTTTGGCTCATGGTGGCTTTACTCTCACATTGTTTTTATTCTAAAGAGACATCCCTGATTATGTTACTATTTAAGAGAACAACACCCCCTTCTTTTTCCTGCTGCATCTCTCAGCCTCACAGAGTACCACACCAGCTCACTCATTGTGTTTTCATGACAGGGCAAGGTCTAGGATTGCCTCTGGAAGGAAGCACACTTCAGCAGTCCATCTCTCTCCATCCCTGGGGAAGGTGTCATTCAGCTGAGTGACTTATCTGAAGATCTGAACAGCACAGGAGTTATTTTTCATAGCTTCCCTTTTCCTTTTCATAACTCTGCAGTTGTAAAAGCCACACTAAACTTGACAGAGGTGCTGAGGTGAGCAGTCTGTTGAGGAAGGAATAAAAGAGGTGCAGGAAAGAGTCTGTACCAATAACCCCAGATATTACTTTTTTACTGGCCATGGCTTTTGTCAGGAGAATGACCTATCATAAATCTTAATAAAAGTGAAAAACTAGTTCATGGTTAAGTAAGTTAAGATGTAGGATGTGCAGTTCAAACTAAATTCCACTTTCTCTTATAACTCCCCCAGTATATGGCACATGTACCTCTGTGTGTGTGTGCATGTGTGCACACATGTGTAAAAAGTAGATTAGCATGGCCATCTATCTCAAATAATTTTGCTTTAGTTACTAACACATTATTGTTGATAAGAATTATCTTGTATGCATTTTTTTAACAATTATTTTACTTCTTGAACTTTTCTAGAAAGTTGCTATAGAATTAAAGAAGCTAAGAAGAATAAAACAATAATTTAGGTTCCCAGAGAATGTGTGAGAAGCCATGAAGTAAAATGAACCACATCACTTGGCTCTTCCCAAAGTTCTCTCAGAAATACTGTGGCTAGACTTCTAAGCCACACTGCAGCAAGACAGAAGTCATTTTTAAGCTTTATCATCCACATTGACCAGAGTTAATGCCTATAGATGGACTTCTGAGCAGATAGTCTATAGCAGGAATAATTTCTAAACCCTACAAACCCAAGTTAAATCTCACTGTTATAGACTGAATACTTATTTTGCCTTTTCCCAAAAATCAGATGTTGATATCCTGAACTCCAGTGTAATGATGCATTTGGAAATGGGAGTTTCAGAGGCCATTAGAATGATGTCTTGGGCATGTAGTTGGTATGTATTGCATTGTATCCATATAAGAGACATCAGAAGATCTATTTACACCCACAAAAGAGGCCACAGTAAGATACCCTTGGACAAACCATGAAGAAAGCCCTCATCAAGAACTTAATTAGTTTGCACCTTGAGATTGAAATTCTGAGCCATGCTAAATTTCTGTTGTATAAGCAACACTCTCCACGATTTTCAGTTATAGTATCCCAAGCAGACTAAGATTCTCAATAAGTTTTTTCACTTTTCAAATAAAACTATAATGTTTCTTGTACAAGAGTGTCCTCAGAGTTGAGACATGCCCTCCAGGACATGGAAGTACAGATGGATTCATGAGACTCAGGATATATACAAACTTCAGATGTCTGAGGAATTGGAAACTTAAAAGATTTATGTAGCATCCTTCTTCAGGGTTATAAAAACAAAACATCTGTTAGAAGAAGGCATTCTGACCAGCACTGCTGCAGATAGATTTCCAGCCTGTTGAGATGCCGGCAGGCTGAGCAGAGGGCCCCAGGGTGGCAGCTTTTATGAGTTATTAGTGTGGTGGGGTTGCCTCTTCAGTGATACAGCTGCTTTGGGGTCCTCCTTCCTCCTGTAAGTGACCCAAATAAAAAACTCACTGGCTTACCAAGTTGGATTCCACTGCAATCATTGCTTTGGTCTGTCATGGTTTCCTCTCTGGGGTAAGGAGATATGTGTGTTGTGTTTCCCCAAGGAAAGTCTCTTGCACAACGGTTGTCTCCTAATGAAGAGTATGGATTCTTAACCCAGCGTGCTTTCAAGGGAGTGATGTGCTGTGTTTTAGCAGTGAGTCTTTTATGTTAATAGATTTATAATAAATTTGTCTCTCTGAACGTGGGGCAAAGTTGGGCTTCTCACATCTATGTGAATTCTAACTCTGACCCTTCTGAACCACAATCGCACTGTTGTTCTGGATTCTACAGTACTTCTCAAGCTGTGTTGACATTTCTTATTCACAACTAAGGGAGTCTTCTAAGTTCATTTTTATCCACACTTGTGTACCAGGACCCAAGTGCATTAAATGAGCCATATCATTTTTCACTCCTGGGTGATCTCAGCTACTAGCCTCACCTCTGTTGATGGTTGGAGGCTTTACCTCCAGGCCGTTTCCCGTGCAGAATTACTGAAAGGTGGCCTGGGGAAAGAATGAATCCACATTTGGAGTTCTTGTATTTCTTTGCCTGCATAGTCTTTCCCTTCTTTTACATTTCCATTTATTTGCATGCAATCTTTCAAAAGATAATTCCAAATCTTTTTGTCTTACCCTCTTAGACCAAAAAAAAAATTGAATGTAAAAATTACTGGAGACATGTGCATCTGTGTCTTTGGCCATCTTTTGTTTATTTATAAATAGTTATAAGGCCTGAGGATGGGTGGATGGACCAACTCTTTGAATACTGGTTTGGGAAAGCAGTGAGCCTGAAGTAATAATTAGTACTTCGAATAAGATTTCATCCCACTGGCCTGTTTGCTTCCTAATTATTATTTTTTTTTTTTTTTTTGCGTCGAGGTCTCCTTTATTGACTGGGTGTTGAGGCCCACAAACAGGGCTTCAGGCAGGGAGGGGGAACAGGGGAAGCACGGAGAGAAGGATGGAAAATTCCTAAGGGAGGGTGAGGTCGCTTTGGTCCCAGGCCCCTGCAGCTGGCCGATTAGCAGGTACTCCAGGAAGTTGTACAGCCCGAGGTTAGGCCAGGAACTTCCTGCCTTTGTAAGGTTTGATAAAGTAAGGACACTGCTGTCCGGAATCGGTCCCCAACAGTTCCCCCTCTTTTCTCAAAAATGGACCAAGTCCATGTGATCGGGGTGGCTAAGGTCCGAGAGAGTCCCTGTTTTAGGCTACACAGGGGGCTTCCCACACTCGGCAGCATGCCATGTTGAGCCGGTCTCGGGCGACCTCTGTATGCTGTTGTCTCCGGCGTGGGCCCTGTACTATTCCCGTCATTGAGTACCCTCTAGCAGGACCGTGGGGACGTTAGGGCCTTAGGACACTGAATCTGAGTCCTTGATGGGGCTCCTGGCTGGCCTCCTTGGAATCTACTCTGTGATAATGAATCGAGACATGTCGTGGTAAGGCTGAATCAATCTGATTTTTGATAAACTGAATCAACCACTGAAAGGCCCAGGGACCAAAGGTCAAACCACCCGTGCTGATTTTCAAACTCGCTTTTGTGAAGTAATTACAGAAGAGAGAAAACATCGCCCCTGTTTCCCCCCCACTCCAGAATGTTAGCTGAAAAGGGAATTTCTTGTCATAGGGAACCTGAGATAAAGTTCCAAGTTGCTTGAGGATAAGGAACTCTGTCAGCCATCACAAGGCTTTTGGCCTTGTGCTTCTGCTAATTACTGTTGGCTCTTATATCACTGATGTCTTAACTAAATGATGATTCATGTCTGGGTACCACTAAAACTGAGGATGCTAGAATTCCAATATCCACCTTTGAACCCATGACACACTTGCAGATGGCAAAAACTAAATAAGGGGAAGCTCGCTTTGCCATTGATAATGGGAAAACTCTTATGCTCTGGTCCAATTAGTCTCTGATATGGAATTCTTTGAGCAGAGAGGCAGATACACGCGAGAACCTGTGTCTATGACTATTGCCCTCTTGTTAGGTATTGGGGCATCACTGCAGGAATTGGTACAGGAACTACTGCTCTCGTGCAGAGCAACCACCTTATGCAGTCACAAATGGCTATGACTACTGACCTAGAGGTCATAGAAAGATCCATTTCTGCTCTGGAGAAATCTTTAACCTCGCTCTCTGAGGTTGTGTTACAAAACAAAAGAGGTCTGGATTTACTATTTTTAAAGGAGGGGGGATTATGTGCAGCCTTGAAGGAAGAATGCTACTTTTATGTCGACCACACTGGTATTGTCAGGGAATCGATGGAAAAATTAAGGGAAAGGCTGGCTCAATGCTTCCTAATTATTTATCATGTTCATCTATGTTTTTCTACAGTAGAATCTGAGTTCCATGAATGCAGAATGCTGACTCCTAGTCTAGTTACACACTTTTGTTTTAAGATGAAAATTTAAGGTTTAAGTGAATTGAGTTATCCTAATTAACATCCATTGATTCACACTGAAAAGGCCAAAAATATTAGAGTTGACTAAATTTTAAGCAACTCTGTACAATATTAGCTGTAATATAAGTTAAGCCTTTTCTATACATGTAGTATTTTTTACATTAGAATTGTATATGGGTTATAGCTATGTTGGCTATTGCACAGCTATAGCAACTGGCTATTGCTGTGTTGATTTCTGGTTAGTGAATAGATATAAAACTAAAAAGCTAAGGCACAGTGTTTAATGTCTTTCTAAATAGTCCATATTTTAATACCAAAGAGGGTTCCATAAAATATTAGAATAGAAACATCCTGTGCAGAGCTGGAATGATGTTCACAAACTTCAGAAAGGTGTTGGAGGGGCCGGGCTTCCTTGCCTGCAAGTTTTATTTTTCTTCCTCCACGACAGTGTGGGGTATAGAGGTGGCAAGAAAGGTCTGAATGTGTAGATGTGTAAACAGTCGTGGAGAACTGTGGAACAATAAGAATGAATGTTCTCTGTTCTCAGTGGAGCAGCCTATGTGTATGCCTCAGTATATTCTCAGTGTGTGTGTGTATGTCTGTGTCTGTGTGCGCACATGTGTGTGCGTGTGTCTATGTGTATATCTCTATCTCTCTATGTGTGTGTGTCTGTGTGTGTGAGGGGTGGGGAAATGGAGAGGGAGAAAGAGAGGGAAAGAGGGGGGGGGAGACAGGGAGAGAGAGAGAGAGAGAGAGAGAGAGAGAGAGAGAGAGAGAGAGAGAGAGGGTTTACCAAGCTCCATCTTTTTAAGCCCCTGAATCTGGAGAATGTTAAAGTAGTCAAACAAATAAAAGGAGTATTTATTCATAAAGCCACGTATTGAGTATAGCACTGCTGTTTGTTCGGCCTTCATGCTCCAGGACCCCCAGCAAACCCAGAACTTGGATAACTTGTTTAATGGTATCATCTCTTGACAGCTCAGGTCCTTTTCCAGAGGCAGATCCCTGCCTCTCAGTGTTAACCCACATAACACACACACACACACACACACACACACACACACACACATGTCACAACAGTATCAGAAAACTCAGCTCTGTGAGTTCATGGAACACACTGGACTGACCGGTGAGGTGACCCTTCACTTGGGCCACATAAAACAAGGGCTGCCTCACACTGAAATACGCCACCATCCACCCTCAGGGTGCCTTTCACTGAGGCTCAGCAACCTCTATCTATCTGTCACCAGACCCTCCAGTGCATGTATCATGGAATTGGAGAGTGGCAAATTCTCAACTTTTCCCTTGGGCTTCAGGTCTTAACCAAGCTCACTCAAGTCACCATTCATTGAACCCAGACATGTGTCTTGAAGCAGCACTCCCCTTGGAACTGCGTGTTACACTAACGTCTATCTGCCCACAGTGACTCTTTGCATGAAGCAGTGGAGCTTGTTTTTGCCTTCAGGAAAGCCTCCTTGGGTCCTGTGGCCTCTGAACTCCTTCCATAGCCGTTCTGAAAGCACATGGCATTGCCCTATGAGTGTCATGTGCAGTTCCAGAGTTAATACTGGTAATTCAGATTAGAATAAAACAGGAAAATATCCCAGCATGGAAATGGAGAAGTGGACACAAAGTTTCACCTTAACCAAGAAACTATTTGCAGCTGACACCAGCTGGGAAAAGGCTGGACACTCTCAAGTCAATCATCAATCAAAATGTTGCCTCACAGACTTGCCTGTAGGACAATCTCGGAGAGCAGTGGTTCTCAGCCTGTGGGTTGAGACCCTTTCACAGGGGTTGCCTAAGACCACCAGAAAACACAGATATTTACATTCCGATTCATAACAGTAGCAAAATCAAAGTTATGAAGTAGCAATGAAAGTAATTTTATGGTTGGGGGGTCACCACAACATAAGATATTAGAGAGTCACAGCATTAGGAAGATTGAGAACTACTGTTACAGAGGCATTTTCTCAATCAAGATTCCCCTGAGATATGTCTAGGTTTCTGTCAAGTTAAAAAAACAAAACAAAACAAAATCCAGCACAAATAAGATAGAAGGGAAGTCACAACTTCAGGAAACTTTTATATGTTTTAACATAGACTGTCATCATAGATTTTTGGCAGGATACTAGTTTATTGAAGACAATGTTAGCAGCCCAAGGGACCCACTCTTAGTGCATATGTATACATGTATAACAGATACCATCAGAATCCTTATAGAGAAAGTTAGGAGTGAGATTTATGTAAATATTTAATCTGAATTGTGGCAGATGACATTTGGGAAATGTTGAGAATGTGGTTTTTATTGAGCTAGAAAATAAATAACTCTCCAAAAAAATGAGGGGAATTTGAACACAGAGTAGAGTCTGAAGGTGCTTCTATGAACATGAGTGTAGATGTAGATCTTACATATGAGTTTGGTTGATATGTGACATTGCTAGTCCAAGCTGAAATAATAATAAATAAGCAAAAGGAGTTAGCACATAATTCAACAAATTCAGGCAATTCTTTTTTTTTTCTTACAGAATATTTATTAGCAGTGTAGCAGATTCACCAAGTGGATTTTCTTAAGTTGTTTAATTGTGTAGATCCATCATGGGACAAACTAAAACCAGATGGTGATGGAATGAAGGTGAAGAACACAGATTGAAAGCATCTTTTTTTCTAGAAGATGCTTCAAATGCCATCATCAGGAAGCATAATACCAACTAACTGAGAGTAGTGGTGTCCTGATCACTAGAGACTTCATGCCTTAATACAGGCTGAAATCTGTGTCTGTGTGAGCGAGAGAGTTCCATGTGTTCTTCTCTTTACGTTTCTGAATCTCAGCTACCTTTAACAGAAAAGAAATTTGTTTGAAACAATGATAGAGCTGGAGAAAAGAAGGCATAGAATTTATACACCATTAAAAACAAAATAGTTTCAGTCAAATATGACCAGAGCAAGAAAGAGTCACCCAAAATCAAGAGAGCTACCGAAGTCTCACTGTGATTCAAATAATTCTGTTTACTTGAGAAGTAAAAACATAGACTTTTTGTGTTTTACTTACTGTCATTTAGGGAGAGAATATTGATAGTTTTTATAAATTCTGAGAACATCATTCCAAAACTTAACAATGTTATTCTCTCAAAGAATTCTCAAGTGCCTGAACAAATATCAGACTTGTTTTTCATAACATTTTTCTGTGCAGCAACTTCATGAATAAAGTTGATCCTGGCAGATGTAAAGATGTCTTCCACTTTCCCATCTTTTTATTTACAGCACTCTGAAAGGAACCAAGGTTCAGACACAGTGGGATACTGGATATATTCAACTGTTTTGTGTCTGTAAAATGTTCATTAGGAAATTCATTTTGAGTGGAGCACAGACAACCTTGATAATACCTTGGCACCAAAGAGTAAAAATGTTGCTGAAAATAATCTAAATATACTGATGCTTTTCTGTATGCTGATGGACTTGAGTATATTAGAGGTTAACAGTACACCCAACATGCTCGCCTTACCACACATCACAGCTGTGCAGCACAATCCAGGATGGAGAATGCACCCTTCATCCTTTCCATCTGGCATATAGCCCCTGTCCAGCACTGTGACATCCTTGCTTATCTCTTTAGACAGTTATAAATGGAAAGGAAATGGACCTAACTTCGTAGACTTCACAGATTCACCAGATTAACTGAAATTATCACTCTCCCTATACTTCATAACTTGCTTCCAAAGGGTTTTTTAATTTACTCTCTGTACCATTTTACTAGTTATGTGTTCTTTTACATTTTTCCCAGAGAAAATGGAGCTTCATGGGTGCTAGACATCTGTGTGTGTTCTTTGTCGGCTAAGTTACTTTGGCCAGTCCTTGTAGCTAAAACACCACTTGTTCTCAAAGGCCAGCCATAGTGCCCTTGTGAATCCCCCTCGCTTCCAAAGTATTTATGCCTGGATATATGGGTTCTGTCCTGTGAACCCAAACATGGCAAACCCATACCTCTCTAGGTAAGTCCTTCAGCCTTTGACCTTATTGACGTATGGCAAGGGCTTGTTTCCAACTTGCTTTATTACTGTTCTCACCCTAGGAGCAGGAAATTGGTCTTATTAATCTTCACACCCCATCACTCCTAGCCTGATGGTGTTTGAATACTATTAGAAGATTATATTCCCAATGTTCCCTCAGTCTCCACCTCTGGACCACCCTCTGGGGGTGAAACTCAGCAGTGTACATGGCACAGACTGACTCTTTTGTTCACTAATTTTCAAGAATTCATTGTTGTTTAATATTTGTTTACATTTTGAGGTTGTTGTATCATTACATGATTTTCTCATCCTCTTTCCTCCCTTCAAACCCTCTCATACTCTCTTTCAAACTCATAGCCTCTTTTTAATTGTTGGTGTGTGTGTGTGTGTGTGTGTGTGTGTGTGTGTGTGTGTGTGTGTATTCCTAAGTACACAAATACAGCATGCTCATTTTGTATGTTGCTTGTATGCATGTTTTCAAGATAATCAGTCGATGTGCTCTTCCCCAGGGAAAACTATTTTGCTGGCTCTCAGTGTTCCACAGCCTGTGGTTCTCTGTCTAGGGATTGATCCTGGTGAGCCTCCTGCATTCCATGTTAGCATTTCTGTTGGTGTCATCCTTGTCCACGTCATGCTTAGGCAGCAATATTGATGAGACCTCATGGATACGACTCTTCTGACCTCCTAGGTGACACAATCTCACAGCAAACTTTCTATTCCTTTGGATCTTACAATCTTTTCATCCCCTCTTCCAAAATGATCCCTGAACCTTAGATGCAGCAGTGTTTTGTAGATGCAGCCATTGACACTGGTATCCACAGCTCTGCATTTTGACGGTTGTGGCCTTCTGTAATGGTCTCCGTCTATTGCAAAGAGAAGTTTCCTTAATGAGGAATGAGAATTACACTTATCTATGAATATAAGGATAAATATTAGGAATGTAGTTAGGATTTATGCTCGTTCAGTAAAATAGTGGTTAAAACACATTAATTTGCATCCTTTTTGTATTTATTTTTTTGTCTCCAGAAGCAGGGCCTCACAATCAATTATGTCTAAGTCAGGGAGAGGTCAGCTGAGTTAGTTCACCTGTCTCATTGTCATGGTTCAATTGACAAGTGCCTTTTTAATATTCTTATAATCAAACAAAGAAACAAACAACAACAAAAGTCCTGAAAAGATAAAACGCACACCTATGACATTGTTGCAAGACACATTTTCATGGAAGTATAGAGCTATGGCTATGTCTTAACAGTGGCTCACACTAAAGAAAATCAATGTATGTATTCAAGTATGTATTTACCTCAAGCTCTAGGTGTGTGACTAGAATGATACTATTAGTATGAGACAATACTTAAGGACTCTAATGCATCTTGTTGTCTTGTTGTATTTGTTGTTCTGTGTGTTCCCAGCTACTGTAATCTCTGGGGAGGTTTCTATCTGCAGTGTTGAGGATAGGACTAGTGATCTACTACTATGTTAGGAGAAGGGCTGAGTTGGCATTTACAGGGTTCACCTTCTGTGTTTCTGTTCTGAACATTCCCTACATGGTCTCTGTTAAACTTTCTTAGCAGTTTCTGTACTTTCCCTCCAGCTCTGTTTATGCTGTCTTCTGTTGCTCGAAGTTTCTCTTTCTACTTCTGGGCCTGCTTCAAGTGATATGATCCCAGACTCTCCTCACCAGCTCACAGGAGCATTTGGGCACTTCCTACGCAGTGTCTTTATTCTCCATGGCACATAAAGTATCTTTCTTCTGAATATTATTTTTTTGTCATACATCTTTCTCTTGGAGTTTTGTTTTGTAGAATGTTGAATTTTCAACTGTCAAATAAGTTTACCTATTTTCAGGATGTCAGAAAACCTTTGATAAGAGGCCAACTGACACTGCCCCAGAAAATTAGAAAAAGTGCATTGCTAAAAACGAAGTAGAGGCCCTCAGTGAAAATACAGTCAGGAGTTAAATCTGAAGATGAGAGGAATTTCTAAGATTTTCAGATCTCCTGAACATTTGATGGGGAGGCTGGGGGAGGGTTGACTGTAGGAGAAGATTTCTGCTGCTTCTGTGAAACGCTTAATCTCCTTCTATACTTCACTTACTGGCTAATGAAAATAAAGCTTGGGTTTTGCTCACTACCAGAGTGAGCAAAAGGGGGCAAACACCATGCTTAAGTAGCTGGTTATGCAGATTGCACATACAAAGGATGGTGTTCCTTACTTCATTAATCCATGTCTTAGTGTGTTGGGCATCATTCTACTTCTCTCCTTTATTTTGTAACAAGCAGGCTTTCTCACTGGTATAAAATTTCTCGTCAAAGGACAGCCTGTGAACTGCCATTAAGTAAAACTGACAAGCACCGAAAATAAGGTGGAGACAAACAGGGAAGGAAGGAGATAAGGCCAAAGCTGAAGCCAAGGAGGGCATTCTTCACTTCTTAAGTGTTTATGCAAGTCACTTGCCAACAGGATAAAGCATCCAAGAGAAAGACTTTAGGAAAGGAAGGATTTCAGAGGTCCTGCTCAATGGGGGCTAACAATACTTCAGTAGGGTGGAAGACCATGGCAGAGAGCAAAGTTCTCACCTTGTGCCAGTGAGGAAGCATCAGGAGACTAAGGAAGGGTCCAGCAACAAGACACATCCTTTAGAGCCATGCCACCCGGGTATGTACCTTCTTCATCCTACCCCCATCTTCTAACAGGTCATCCAGTATGCCCTCATCAGAGGATTAGCCCAGAGATAAAATCATCTCATGAGCCAATATCCCAGGCACAAAGCCTTTAGCTGGTGACATTTTGGAGGATGCGTCATAGCCAAGCCATACTCCATGGTTTATGTGGAGATTTGTGAAATGCCAAATATATCTAGGCAAGCACTCCTTCTTGGTGACTAGTGTAAAGCATCATGCCTAGTTAGATGTCCAATATAAGATGAGTTCTGCTTTTACCTGACAAGTCTGAGGGTTGACTTTCTTTCCCTCTGTGATTGTCAGCTAGGAGCATAAAGTCATTTCCCTTACCATTAACATGAACTGGTGCTGACTATTTTTAATGTCAAGGAAGAACTCAACGATTGTTCACAGATCAACTCTCTACCATATCAAAGAAGATATACTGATTAATTTCAATAGGATACATTACCAGAACTGACTGCTATTCTTCTTTTTCCTACTGCATTAGATCCAATGTTGAGTTGGGAGCTGTTGTATATGTAACTTCTAAATAAAGATCAAAGGTCACTCACTACAATTTCAGTTGTTACTTCCCTCACCGCAGATCAGACAAGACACATTAGCACTTGACTCTATCACTTCCACTCTTAACATCCACAGATTTAACTCCTCAACATATCTCCCATAGTCTTTTTTGATTGACTGTTTCACATTACTTATTTACAAGCAATTTCTTTACCAAAACTAAACTACCTTTATCTATTTCTTTCCTTATTCCCTTTCTCTTCTTAAGAAAAGTTATTTTGTTTGTTTGATTAGTTGGTTTTTGTTTGTTTGTTTATTTTTTATTTTGTTTTTTGTTTTGTTTGTTTGTTTTGTAGTTTCTCTTAGACATAGTTCCTTCTGAGTAAAAGCTTTAAAATTGTAGATCAATTTTCCAGAAATTTCAGATCATAAGAGAACAAGTAAATATGTTTCAATTTTTTTTGCTATTTTTAGGATACTGCTTGACAATGACACATTTGTGTAGGATAGTGAGAATAACAGATATGCATGCATTTGCCTATTTTCATCCATTTTAATCACCCCTTTAGTAGTGTTCTTCTATTAGCGAACATTTATTTTTTAGTTATGGTCAATATTTAGAACATGATAGTACATCTTATTATCTTTATATTCTGCACATGTGTTACAAAATTGTTATTAAGAAAGATAATTACAATAGGTAAAATGTGTCAGTAACTATTCTGGTAAGTATAAATTCATTTATAGCCATTTTAAATGAGTCAATTAGAAAACGATCATATCTAACATTGATTCTAGTTATAATGACAACATTAAAGTTTCTCAGAGTAAAATCAGTTGTAGAGTTTGGTCATTGAAATCATTTGGAACCAAGGCTCTTTACTGAACCATATTTTCTCTACCATGACAAACCCTCTCACGTCTACTATGTTATTGGGAACCTTGATAATAGGATTGCCCTTGCACACAGTTCAAAGTCAGAACTGGGAGTATTCTCCTTACTTCCAAGGCCAAATTTCACATTTAAATAATATTATGAACTGAATAGTCTCTACCCACACTCTGCTTCATATGCTGAAATCACAGTCTCCAATGTAGTGGTATTTGGAGATGGGGGTTTGGGAGACAAGTAGATTCAGGTGAAGTTAGGGATCATCTATCAGTGGGATTAGTTTCCTTATATTATATACCAGAGTATGTGGTCTCCCTCACTCTGCAAACACACAATGAAAATGGCGCTTGAAATGACCATTATCAGAAGGCAGCCATGCTGGATCCCTGATCTCTGGACTTCAGTATCTATCATCTAGATTCTGAAGAAATCAAATTTTCATTGATCTGAACATCCAGTATGTGGCATTTTGTTATGTCAACCCAACTTGTCTGACTGCTAAGTATGATCTCATATATATATATATATATATATATATATATGAGATCATACTTAGCAGATAGAGCATGATCTGGATGGCAGTGAAAAAACAATTTGTTCCTTTGATTTTTTTCCACTTCTAAGTAATGGTTTAAAGACCTGAAAAATCTTATTTTTTGTACTGGACAAACTCTCCAATGCCTGCTGAGTTATCATTTGTTCTCTCATTTACACAGAGAAATACAAATAAAAGAAAGGGAGAAAGAGAGACAGAGACAGATATAGACAGAGACAGAGGCACAGAGAGACAGAGATAAAGAGACAACACTTTAATTGTTGTGAATATGTTCTAAATTATGACATTTTTTTGAACTTGGAATTACCAATGGCTTCCAGTAGTTTTAAAGATAAGCAGTGTTCATTTTGATGTTCAAAACCCTCTACAGGTTCATTTTAATATACCCACCACCCATTACTATCTTAAAAGATGATAATAACACACACCTATCTTCTGGAGTCTTCATTAGCAGGCAAGAGGCCCTGAGTTCCCCAGCATTCAATATACATACAGCCGTAGAGGTTAGCATCTCCAAAATATCCAAGTAGTCTCTTATTTTCTCAACTTTGTCATCATTAAGTCTGGAAACATGTGACATGAAATGACTTCTGGAACCACTGTGTTTCTTCCCTGTCTTTCTTGGTGTGGTGGCTATGAAGGACGTGCTCTACATGTCATACCCACAAGTAGAGAAATAACACCTAACCAACATCTAGACTTTGTTTGCATGGTTAATAGAACAATATTACTTGAAGCTTTTATATCTTGGTGGTCTTGTCACAGGAAGAAACATTGTTTGTTTTATTTGTTACAACATTTACCCTCAAGATTTACCTTCAGTCTAGAGTCCATGTCTTGGCCCACTGGAAAATAGCATATTTGCAAATCTCCTCATATCCAAAAACAGGGGGCCTCTGAATTTCCTCTCCTGCCCCCTTACATTTCACAACATACCACTTTTTTGTTATTTATCAAGGACCTGTATTATGGCTGAGTGATTATTTGCATTTTTTAATATGTATGTTGTCTCCTTTTCATATATCACCAACAGATGGTTTTAATCACGATTTTCAATAAGACATTTTTCTTTTTAAATTTATCTGCACTGTATCTTCAGCATCTAAAGTAAGGGAAATGAAACTGATACTTGAAAATTATGCTAAGTGTTTATAAATAACAACAGCCATTGCCGCTTCTTAGCAGAGGTAAAGGAACTTTGAATAGTAATCTAAATATCGCTAGGGGAAAAAATAAATGCCACACTTGAACTCACTAAAAGGTACAGTGTGCTTCATTGATCATGGACACTGAGAATATGTGGTCTTATTCTCCACTGCAAATATAAATATGTGTTATCTACAATCATCTGGGGGCTGTGGTGACCATGAACTATCCTCCAACATGACCTGCAGTAACCAATGCAAACCTGGTTCAATGATTAGTTTCTCTGCGTTGGCAAAGACCCAGTTTGTCTCATGAATTACCCGAGAATTATGACAGATCATTCAGACATTGTTAGTCATTTAGACATTGTTAGCATTAGAGTGAATTCTTGTTCTCCACTCAAATTTGGGGCTATTAAATTGATTTGAACATAAAAGTCCGATTTATGAGATCACAGAAAGTTATTCTCAGCATGACCTGATTTTATGTATTTATTTTGAGGTGGCATCTTATGTAGCCTAGGATGGCTTCAAACTCCCTTATTATCTAAGTGTGATCAGAGACTTTGGAACTTCTTGGCTATGCCACCCCAATACTATAATTACAGGAGTCGTCACCACACTCAGTTTATGTGATGTTGGGGATCAATCCCAGGCCCCCTTTCATGCTAGGCAAGCAGATAACAATGAGCTTCATTCCCAGCTTCAATTTGACTTGTTATGATGATCACAACAATGATTTTTATTAGAGCATAAGTCCCAGGGTTGACTCCACAGAGAGTTCGCTGACTGATCCTGTATCAGCAGGTATTGGAAAGAGAGAAGCTTTGCTTGCTTCTGGATCTGTGAGCTAACCACCAGCACTGAGCAACTGCCTACACTTATGATTGAATTTTGATTTTAGTTAAATGAAGTAGATAGCATGGCCAAGGAACCCATGCTTAAGTCTCTGGATTCCATCCTGAGTGCTTCAAATAGCACTAACACGTCTGTAAAAACAACATCTATTTGGGCTAGGAAATGCAAAGGAAGTAGCTGACCAAATGTGTATTAAAAAGTCTAAGCAAAAGACTGGACCGAAGGATCTGGATACTTTTGTCCTGAGCTGAAGATGAACCCTCCTTTTCTGTTCTTCCAGTGGTAATGACTGAATTGTCTTCTCCTCAGAGTGATGTATTATGTCTGTGTTTGGAACCTAACTTTGTCTCTCGTTATCTTTGGGTCTCAGAAATTGTCCTACAGTATAATAACCCATCCTTGACTTTAAGTAGTGCATGGACCACATTGTCTTTTACTAGTATACATTAAGTATACAAGCAATGGATATGAGTGCATTAGATTATCTTCTGGTGTGCCATAGATATTTGTTTACAACTTTGTCAAAGCACTAAGCATTTTTAATTTGTTTCATTCTTGATTTTGTGTATCTTGTAGATCATTCACCGAGTGAATGAGGCTTCCTCACTGCATCACCCAACACAGAACTTTGCAATGTTTAGCATCCTGAATTGAAATCAGAAAGAAAAGGCGTCTAGGAAAAAGAAAAGCAAGGTAGAAATATTTATATTTCAAAAAACCTAGCATTTATTAGGAGTTTCATATTTATCAGCCATCACATTTTTCTAATAATTTTGTCATGGTAGTCTTATGAACTCTTTATTAGCTGCATTTCATGTGCGAGATAATTAATGCCTGAATAGAATAAGTAATGTGCTCAGGTTTTTAATAGCTGAAAATGTTAAAGAGATAGTATCTACTTCTTTACAAAAAGTACAAACAATTGGATGATATCTTTTTCTGACTCCAAGAAAGAAAGGAAATTGAATAAAAAATGATTAAGGATTATGAGGAAAATGGAAGGAAGGAAGGAAGGAAGGAAGGAAGAGTAGAAGGGAGGGAAGGAGCAGGTGAATTTAATTTAATTCACAGGTGAATTAAAAAGATTTGAGAACAAACCACACAGAAAGTAGAAGAGATGTTTCTGAAGCACCTTCTTGACATTGTCTCGTTTTAGGATTTTCTGCAGTGGGACTTCTGAGAGATCATGATTTCTCTGTTGATACAATTAAAATTAGAGCTTGAGACCAGTTAGCCAGGCAAGGTTTGGGGCACTATTGATAGAGGAAAAACAAATCAGCCAAGAAATGAAAATAGACATAAATCCAGACTTTCCTTCTCTGACAATTCGGCTCTAGGACTATTTTGGCAAATTTCTAGGTGAAACAACAGAATGATCCAAGTGATCAGTTCTTTTCCAGGGTCTAAAATACCTGTTTTACTTCAAGTCTTGTCATACAGATTTATTGTTTTAATTTTCAACACAAATTTGAGTGTTTTCAGGAATGGATTTTCAGCAAGACCTGCCTTTGGGATTTGTTTTCCAGCAAACCTCATTATGGCCGCAAGATATTCATTTTGTTAGAGAAAGGGAGCAGAGTCTGTGTTTTTCAGCATCGAACAGTTTCAAATGTCATCTTAGCTCTAATATCTCGGGGTCGGTACCTGGCTCTACTGCCTGAGGGACTCTGTGGAGCTCAAGGCCTTTCTTTTTAGAAACCACACAAACCCACAAGGTCTGGATATATTTTTAAATAATCTTTTGGAAATCAAGTTCCTCTTTTAACAAATAAGAGGAATTACGGTTTGATCAAAAATGTTCCCCATGCTCCCATGTTGAACGGTTGGTCCCCAACTGATGCTACTCAGGAGAGGTGAGGAAACTCTCAGAGTTGTGTCCCAGAGGACTTTGGTTTCTGGGGGTGTGTCCTTGGAGATGCAGAGGGGCACTGGCCTTTTCTCTCTGAGCTTTCTATCTCCACCACATTTTCCCACCATGGTGTCCACCCTCACATCAAGACTAAAAGCCACAGAAAAGTGACCATGGAATAAAACCACGAGTCAAGACACATCTCCCCTCCTGTTACAATGTTCATTTCCTGTTACAGCAACGGAAAATGAACTAGCATACTAGACATTAAAAAATTTCTAATACTCGCCGGGCGGTGGTGGCGCACGCCTATAATCCCAGCACTCGGGAGGCAGAGCCAGGCGGATCTCTGTGAGTTCGAGGCCAGCCTGGGCTACCAAGTGAGTTCCAGGAAAGGCGCAAAGCTACACAGAGAAACCCTGTCTCGAAAAAACAAAAAACAAAAAAAAAATTCTAATACTCATTCTCATATCCACCAGTGCACTCAAGTCACCATATTAATTTTTATCGAAGAAAAGAAGAATAAGCAGGGTGATAGGGCAATGTGCAAAAATGGAGATGATGTTAGGCTTCTCCTAAAGTTAAAAATTCGTGTCCATGTACCTCTAAATCCTTGCTTGGGAAGATTCCAGAAAACAATTTTGATGGGTCATATGGGTTATTGACTTTATTGGGCCTATAATTCCCTAGCAGACATACCTCGGGGCTGGTTTGTAAGGGAGCTTTTCTATTAGATTAATTGGAAAGGGGAAACCACTGTAATGTAGTTAGCATCATCCCATAGGCAGGGATAACGGACTGATTAAAAATAAGAAAGTGAGCAAGGCATCATCGGCATTCATCGGTCCCCTCTTCATGTCTGGTTGTGGTGTGACTAAGCTTCAAGCCCCTGCTGCCTTGACTTTCCTGCCACGATGGACCACACTCTCACACTGGAAGTCAGCACAAGTCTTTTCTTCCTGGTACTGCTTCGGTTATGTGTGTTGCTACAGCAATGAGAAATGGAACAGATACAGTAGCTAAATAAGAATTTAATAAATAAATAAGACTCAGTATTTGTAAAAAGCTAGTCGTGCATTTATTCATTTCATAAATATTTGGCATGCACCTATGAGGCCAGCAAGTGAATGAAATGGAATCAGTCTGGTAGGGCAGATAGTCTCTACTGTTATATTGGAGATGGAGTTAGTAAAGTGTTGGAACTTTTTTAAAAGCTGACAATGAGTGGATGAGAGAGGAACATCAGCTGCTTGCCTAGTCTGTTTTCTTGAATACCCCCACTTTGCTGTTGCTCATATAAAATATGTCCCATGGATGCTTGAATCAGGCAATGGCAAGCAATGGCAATCAACCACGGTATCCTACCTAAATTTCTCTCTCATTGTTTTCAAACTCTTGACTTTTGCTTGTCATGGTGATATTCATAAAATGAATGAGGGCTGTGGTGACTTAAACAACAGTAACTATGGGAACATTACTGGGTGAGGCAGAGGGATGGAAAAGAAAGGAGAAAGTGAGAACGAGAAACTTCAAAAATTACAAAGGCACTTGGGACGTCATTTCCTCTACTGGAGAGTTACTGGAGTGTTTTGATAGTGGAGGGAACGCCACCGTTACTTAACAATTGTATAGGTTTCAGGTACCTTAAGATAGAGTGATATGAGGCAGAACCTCCCCTATGTTTCCTCAGAATCAATGTGCTGTAAGACTTCATGGAAAGAAAAAAATATACATACCTTCTCATTTGTAAAGCAGAAAATAAAATTCAAATCATTTATGTGTCCGGGATAAAGGAGGATTTGTCCATATGCTTCCACCTCTTTCATTGGTTTCTTTTGAAAAATAGTATTAATTTTTGTAGTGTTCTTTTGGAACTCCCCACAATTATACTTTAATTGTAAAGATAGGAATCAGGGAAACTCCATGCCCACAAGGTACCCAATATGGCATAACGGCATCATGCTGGTTGGATAAACTTCTCATCTCATGCAAAGAAGACATTCATTTCAAGCATATTTCACAAACAAGATCATATCAATAATTTTACTTAACACATTTCCTTGCTTGGCTGAGGAAAAAGCACTCTGAAAGAACACACTTTGGAATGGGGAAGAAATGCATTTTACTGAAGAAAAAAGAAAGAAAGAAAAGCAGGGCTCACTGAACTGGCACCAACTTCGTCTGTAGCAGAAATGAACTGCCAGTCACGTCCTCTGCAGTGCGGTGCCTTTCACTGTGACGACATCGTGTTTGTTGTCTCCCTTTTGTGCCTGCCCTGTGAGGGTCAGTTTTCAGAATCTTTTCAGACCCATGTCGTCTACTTCCCCCTCCCTCTGTTTTCTGCTCCTGGGTTTACAGTTCCAGATGGTAGCTTAGATCTTTATGACATTTTAATTGATTGGGTGGTAAAGGCCAATTTCATCCTTTCGCCTATGGCTAGCTCTTGCTCTCAAAACAGCTGACTGTGTTTCCATTGTACATTTATGGCCGTTATATTTTAAATTAATTCATTTACAGTATAGGAGTTGCTGTCTAGGTTCCCCCGCTATTCTCTATTCTGTGGTGATGTATAGGTTAGTGTTACTATGTTTCAACTACTACCACTTGGCTAAAATTTCAGATCAGGTACTATGATGCTTTCTGCTTTTTTTTGTTTTTTTAATCTTCGTTTTTCATATCATTGATTATTTGGTATGTTCTTGTTCTTGTTTATTCTCTCTCTCTCTCTCTCTCTCTCTCTCTCTCTCTCTCTCTCTCTCATGTGTGTGTATTTGTGTGTCTGTTTTATCTATGTACCATAAAATGGCATAGAAATTGTATTGAACCTATGTTTTGCTTTATGTATTATAATTGTTTTAACAATCTTCATTCTTCTAGTCTATAGACATGAGATATCTTCCCATGTATTCATATCTTTTTCAACTTATTTCACTTACTTTTTGTGATTTTCAGGGTCTAGGCATCTCACTTTCTTGGCATTCACCTATATGCATGGGAAGATATTTGAGCCATAAAATTCCTAAATGACTAACCACAGAAAATATGTTAAAAAAAACCTCTGACATAAAATTAAACGACACTTCAATTAATCACAGAGATTCACAACTGGTCAAAATGTAGAGAACAAGTGTCCATGAGGTGCCCAACCCAAGTGACATATCTACGGGGCCTACACAGAAGGCTCAGAGGACATAGAGGAAGAGGGCATTCGTAAGAGCCAGCAGACAAGAACATCTGATGAGAGACAGGGGTTGTGTGCTCATGAAATTTCAACAGTATGAAAGACCTCCACAATGACACCCGTGGACACCCCAATATGATCCCAATATTATGGGGGAATGTTATGAGACCTCCACAATGACACCCGTGGACACCCCAATATGATGGGGGAAATGATGCAAGACCTCCACAATAACACCAGTGGACACCCCAATGTGATCCCAATATGATGGGGGAATGTTATGAGACCTCCACAATAACACCAGTGGACACCCCAATATGATGGGGAAAATGTTATGAGGTCTCCACAATAACACCAGTGGACACCCTAATATGATGGGGGAAATGTTGTAAGACCTCTACAATAACAGCAGTGGATACCCCAATATGATGGAAGAAATGTTATAAGACTTCCACAATAACAACAGTGGACACTACAATATGATCCCAAAATGATGGGGGAAATGTTATAAAACCTCCACAATGACACCAGTGAACACCCCAATGTGATGGAGAAAATGTTATATGACCTCCACAATAACACCAGTGGACATCCCATTATGATGGGGGAAATGTTATGAAGTCCCATCCATGGATGAAGAGCTGTAGGTAATTGCTGGATGTGCTGACAAGTCACATTGAAAGCAATATGTGCAACTAATAAATGATAATCAAAAGTTTTACATATTTCCAAAAAACCCTAAAAATTGAATTGCCTCTCACCCCAATAATCCTACTGCCAAGCATTTCCCAAAAGCATTCCACATCTGTATGTCAAACACTGCATGTTTGACATGTATGTGGAACTGACCCATAGAAATGGAGGGCAGAATGGCAGTTACTAGAAATAAGAGGTAAAAGCAAGGTAATAGTCCAAATACCAATTACAAAGAAGGAATGGTTGTTTTTTCTTTTTTCCTGAGATCTGTTAGCAAGCAGGTGAACACACTTAGCAATGAGTACTACATACTTTAGTATATCACTCAAGAGTAAATCTCAAATACTCTCATCCCAAATATTGAGTTATGAAATGATGGCTTAGTTTCTCAGCTTGATTGAATTGACTTGCACGACATTCAAATATCATTATATATTTTGGAGTCATGAAGCTTCAGGATTATTGCCTAGATTTGGCTGTCAGATTTGCAACTGTAAAATCTGTAAGTACAAACAAATTGGCAAAACCGTCTGCCTTGATGTGCTGTCTGTGAAACAGAGAATATTAGCCTGTGCTTTGTAAATCGATCTTGGTACTAGATCAATGATGGACACAAAGCATTCTACATGGGGAGCTTCTGGGGTTACTAGCTAAGATGTCAGAATCTTTGTGCTACTGGGAAATGGAATCTATAATCAATTATGTTTGTTTATGTCCTATACTAATGACAGATGTCATTATGACGCTTGGCGTTATTTATAAAATGCATAGTGTGTGTGTGTATATATGCACATATCAGTACAGCTTGAAGCTAATGAGGGAGGAATTAGCTAAATCTAAAAAGTATTTCTTTCTTTAAAAAAATCAAAAAAGCTTTCATACAAAGAGAAAAATGTATTATGGGACAAAATCATCAGTAAAGTCCAAACACGTATGTTTTATAATGTACAGTTGTACATGAGAGTTAAATTCTTTAATGGCTTTAATTCTTAAGTGTATTCAAGATGCAAAAGCATTTGTGCCTACTTCATCTCACTGCCTGTTTCAACCTTCCTAAGCGTGAAATGTTTCACATATTATTTATTTCCACATTTCCAGGGATCCTCTCAAAATCATCCAAATGGACTCTTCTTTCCTAAATAAAACATTTTTTTGTTGTTGGAATACAAGTATGAGAAGATTGAGGAAGAGAAATGGGAGCTGTTGTGAAGTGACTTTAGACAAAATAACTGAATCTCTTGATAAGCTGGAAATAGCTTCCTCAGTCCCAGAAGATATGGATGAATATGGAATGGCAAATTTTAAAAATAGCTTTGAAAGTTAAATTGACACTGGGAGAAATAAAGACTAGTTACCAATTAAACAGCAAAGAAAGAATTGTTCAGCAAGCAAATGGAATTGTACTCATAATAAAAGATTCTCAGGTAGTTTCCTGAAATTAAAAATCGTCTGTCTGAATAAGCATGGTGGCTTTTTACCATTTCTGAAAATTTATATAAAGAGATATTTAAACACTTACTTGATTTGAAACATCTATTTCCTTTTTGCATGACCTTTTTAGAGACATTTCAAACCGTGTCATGTGGGAAAGTTTTATTGTAAAGAGACAGAAAGCACTGAGAATGTACATATCTAGAGGGAGATGTGAGACACTGAGCGCATTGCAGTGTGAATGGGCACAGTGGGCTGGTACCCACACTCTTCTCAATGAACTGATACCAGATGACCTTTATTGTAACTGTTTTTTTGTTAGACTCACCTTCAGCTCTTCAGTGTGGCTTATTTAATGTTTTAGGTAGTTATTGAAGTACAAAATACAAATTATCCTCCAAAGTTCTGGAATTGCTGGCCAAGACCTATTTGGACAATACCACTTCTCTTTTTCCTCCTGTTTATTCTTGTCTTCAGTTGTTTAAAAGCCCAAGAAAAACAATGGTAAATCTATTTCTAAGACAGTTTAAGTGTTCTGTGGATATGTCAACCTCAACATTTGAAATTCTTGATGTTGAACTAGAAAGACAACACAGTATATTATTTTAATCAAACTGGGGAACAATTTTTTTTGGTAGATATGATGGTTTGAATGAGAAAAGTCCTCCATAGGCCCTTGTATTTAAACACCCCTTTCCCCACTGGTGGTGCTGTTTGTGGAGGCTGAGGAATCTTTAGGAGGTGGAATTACATTGTAGGGTGCTGGTCCCTGGGGCTTTGAGGGTTTATAGTGTCAGTCCACTTCCAGATCATAAGCTTAGCTTTTCATGTGTAACTCAGGATGTGATCCCTCAGCTTATTGCTCTAGCTTCCTCTTGCCATCTTTTATCTCCCTCATGGACTAGCCCTCTGGAGCTATAAGCACAAAATAAACTTTTTGTTCCACAAGTCACTTTTGGTCACAGTGTCTTATCACAGCAACAAAGAATAATTAATATCCAAGTAATGCCTTATGAAGTGCTTTGCCTACTGAAAATATTGTTCTAAGAATTTTGCCTCTTAAAAATCATAACATTCTCTCAACTGATCTGTGAAATGAATGTGGGGACCATTTCTACATTAGGGATTCTAAAGTCCAGAGATTTTACAATACAATGGAAAACAGCAAATACAGAGTTGATAAACAGCATTCTATACTCCAGTGTGAGCATATTGCAGATGGAGATGTTCTCAGATGTGGTAAATGGAAACTGTAATACAAGATTAGGTCTTGTAATAGTTATCACGAGTAACTGTTATACTTCCAGGAGGACATTGAGCTACATGATGTGGCATCATCTACTTCATGACTGAAAGATCATGTCACTCTTCTATGTGATAACCATTATTTGTAGATATTTCAACTTCTTTTTTCTTTAGTGTTTTCTGCCTCAACCAGTGCAAATAACAACTCTATACACATCCTATTTCTGTGGTTTTTTTTGTTCCAGGATTATTGTTGAACCAAAAATGTTGCACAAAACTATAAAATATGAGGAGCAGACTTTGGTCAATTTTTCATTACCTATACAAACAATAACTGGTGGAAATTATGGACAGGCCTTTCCAACTCTCAATTTACATATCTGCTTTTGTTTTTGTTGTTATTTCCAATTAGATATTTACACATGCCTTAATCACCCCAAGGAAAAAGAAGGAACATACTCAATAAAGGAATGGAGATGAATAAATGCAGTGGTGTGTGGGAAAGCATTGTTGTTGCTTGGAGGAATAGTTAATAAGCAAGTATCACTGATGAACTTGATCAAGGCACTGCTTTCCCTCATATTGATTTTTACTTGTTTTCGTGTCCACATGCCATATCTCAATAACTCTTCTATAAGCATTTCTGGTTTTGGAGTACTTCAGCAACCACCTTCTCTATCATTGTCTTTCCATCCCCCACAGTGGGCACCTTGGTTTCTATGCAAGGTGCTTGATAAACAGAAGCCTTCCTGAGTTTCCTAAGTCTAAAGTGTTTCATTTGCTAATTACACTGTGATTGTAAATAGATATAACTGAATATAGACTTCAGGTAAATCCTATCAGAAAAGAATCACAAATGTGTTTCTCAGTGCACATCATCAGGGAAGACCATTGTGAGCCACCAGCTACATCACTGAGTAATATCAGGGCTCTGCTTTACTCCCTTCTGTTTTCATTGCAGGAAACAGATAAATTATAGATGATTTCTAAGACAAATCCTTCTGCCAAATAGTGTCTTATCTTATCTGAATTGGCCAGGTTCATGGGCTTCTCAATTCTACCCAATTAGATTGTTTTTGTTTGTTTTCCAAATCAACATACAAGAATATTTAACAAAACACAGGTGCAAACTATTTGAACACTCATGAGATCTTGTTTGGATGTATTCATACGAAGAAAAATCTCAGTAATTGCTACATTTCAGCTGTTTTGGCACATGGGTTTGGCTCAAAAAGGAACCAAACTTTGTTTGTACTTTGTTTAACAGCCCCTAGCTGTAGACACAAAGAGCAGCTTAGAGAGGAAGTGGCAAAAGGTTTCATTTAGATGATGGAAAGATGCTTTACATGGCATGAGATAACATGTTTGATGGAATTTTCTTTTAATTTTACACAACAGGGAGAGAGAGAGAGAGAGAGAGAGAGAGAGAGAGAGAGAGAGAGAGAGAGAGAGAGAGGAGAACTTATGTTTGAACTGCAGAATTGGTAATAACTACTCAAAATTCTCACACATAAGATATTTATAAGATAGAGTTGGAAAGCTTTGAGACTAAGATAAAAGTACCTGTGAAAAAAATTTGTACAAATGCTTTTTACAGTTAATTATAACACCTGCAACTTGGACTTAGGACCATTTTTTATATAAAATATTGTTTTCATGTCAACAAATAAAATTGAGAATTATCTTGAGTGTATTTTTTTCTATTCATGACAGGTTAGACACCAAAGAAATCAGATCATCAGTGGCAGGAAGAAGGCAAACAGAATTGAACTTCTTATTCCAGAAACAAATGAATTTTGAGTATGTAAATATTACTTAAGCTGGCTCACAGAAAACACTAAATATCATTAATTATTATGAAACTCTGGCATCAGCCAGTTCTGTCTATGTCTTAAGAAAAAATATAAGTAAAAATAAGCAATATATTATTTATGTGATATATATATATAGAGAGAGAGAATGTCCCAAGTTCCATTGTTTTTAAATGTCCATGGAAGAGAAGATTTAGTGTTTGCCAATGGATAAACTGTATTTTTTACAAGGTGTCATGTGATACTATTCCTGAGGAGATGTGTAAAAACTGCCTACTTACCTCTGGTAGAGAATGACAACTGGAAAAACAGATATCTCCAATTTCTAACTTGGAGAACCAATGAGTTTTATTTGAGTTAGTTAGAGGAAGCAGAAATGACTCGAAGACAGTAGCATCACCAAGCCCTACCCCACAGTATGGGAGAGAGCAGATTGTATTAAGAGTTGGTACAACAAAAGTAACAAAAACCATACAAGTGGGCAGGGGAAAGTTTGAGAAGTGATGAATAAGTTTGACATTGACTGTGGTGGTAGTCACGAATGTATGTCTCCAAATACATAAAGTTGTATAAAGTATAGATAACTTTTTGTATAGCAATTAACCTCAATAAAGTGGTTTAAAAGTCTTGTATGGACACACACACATGCACACACATATGCATACACACACACATATGCATACACACACACATATGCATACACACACACACACACACACACACACACACACACACACTGCTATCAACTGAGAAGAATTAACCCAGAAAATGAAATTTTAAATTTATTTTATAGCTAATATAAATTATGGACTGGGAATTTGGGGAATCATCTAGCTCAGGAGTTACAGAGCAGGAGGGTTTCAGAAGTTTTAGTGCACAAGGAATAACAGCCATAAAGAAATGGAAAACACATGTTAGGTAAAAATGAGAAAAGTTTACTTGGAAACTCCACATCCTTCCCAGAACACATGGCAGCTGACACTACTTCCTGATCTGAACCCCGCTTGTATGCACACCACCTGGAATTATCTTCTGATGCGAATACTTGTACATCTTCATCCCCATACTGTCCAATGTGAGCAGAAAGCAGAATCAGATGGCCCTTGGGTCAGAAAGTTTGAGATACTTCGTGTCTTTGCACCATCCATATCTGTCATATTTATTGTAGGAAAGAATAGTTTTATTAAAGAAGATAAAAGTGATGCAATATGGTTCTATTCCTTTCTGTTTTGGTGAGAAAACACTGTGTCCAAAAGCAACTCAAGAGAGGAAAGAGTTTCTTTCAGCTTATACTTCCTGGGGGAAGTCACGACAGGACCTCAAATCAGGAGTGGAAACATAAAACCATGTAGAATTGCTGCTTACTGCTTGCTTTCTGCAAACTTTCTTATACAACCTATGTCTACCTGCCTAGGGACAGTGCTGTCCACAATGGCCTAGGCCATGGCACATTAATTACTAATCAAGACAATTTTTCACAGACATCAGCAGTCACAGACCAACCTGATCTGGTAGATCCTTCAATCAGGGCTCCATCAGATGACTGTATGCTGTGTCATGTTGATAGCTGAAGCTAAGTAGGGAAACAGCGGCTGAGACTTTTAACGTGGCATATAAGGAAGGCAAGGTCGAACATAGGTGTGGATTGCAGCTCCTCTGAGCTTGGATGGGAAAAACAGGGAATGTTGACTGATGTAGTTGCCTGCCTGGATACATGATCTGCTATGAGAGTTTACATTTGCAATTTTCATCTGTGCTCCTGGCACTTTAGTTGAGAATGTTGAATCTGTCATCTGCATGTTGTAGGTAGCATTCGCTTCAATAAATTCTGTAAGATGTCACGCTGGTGTATTTCAGGCTCTGCTAGTAACCAAAATAAGTTGTCTCTCCTCTTATAAATGTGTTTCAGTTTTCTCCAAAGGTGAAATATATGAGCTTGCTTCTTGCCAGCTGAGAGCAATGTGATGAGCATAGAGTGTTCCACTAAAGGTCAAGGGAGAGGGTGTAAGTTAGAAATGAAACATGAAACACGAATTTCAGAAGTTTACACATAGACATATTGTAATTGGATGAAATAGGTTATCACATCGATAAATCTATTCCCTCTCCTTTGCAGACCTGCTGATGTAGTGACGGTACAATATAGGAGACAGACTATCCCAGACAGGTGAACTTTAACATTATCCCACAAGATGAAGGGCTTGTGTGGGATTGTTTATCTATGGCCTATATAATAAAGCACTAGGGTTCTTCTACCCTTTTCTTCTTCATCACCAGCATTGCCAACATCAAATCTAGGATGTTTCAAAATGAAAGAAGTGAGCAAAAAGTAAACCAAACTTCAGGAGAATTCTCAAATAGTAACATTTGTAGGATCAGTTATATATATATATATATATATATATATATATATATATATATATATGCTGTTTGTTGTCTGTGTCCTTAGCATCTGTCTCTTTGCTTTGTTTTGATTGGCAAGTAGACAAAATAATAGGTCCCAAATACATTTTCATTTAGAATCTAACACTGTTTCTTTCCATGGAAAGAGAGATTCTTGCACGTTTAAGACTCTTAACATGGATACATTCCTGAATTACATGTGTCTGGCATGATCAGAAGGGTCCTTAAAAGATACAGCACCAAAGGTAGAGCTTGGGTGATACTCTGATAGCTGAGAAGAGCTGAGAGCCAAAGATTATGAACAGGTTTTAGAAATTGAAACAGGAAAAAATCCAATTTCTTTTTTAGAGCCTCCAGAATAACGTTTGCCCTACTAGAACTTTAATTTCAGCCGTTTAATCTGTGCTTTGTACATCTGACCTCCAAAACAGCAAACCAGAAAATTTGTTCTGCTGTAAGCCATCGAATCATTAAATTTTTGATATCTTTATACCTCTAGTAAGTATCCAGTAAATTAGTGAAGAAATTGGTGATTCCATTTGAGATGTAGAAATAGTGCACGTTAGTTTTAATAAATCATTGTATGCCGCAAACAAGAGTGTTAAGATAATGGATGAAAATTTAGATGAGGGAATGGTTTTCTTCTCTTACTGAGAAAAGTCAAATATCATACATACTCTGCCTATGAAGAAATCTCTTTATAACTCACAGATCTTTGATTCAAATATTGCTTTGTCATTTTTAGAATTTAATAGGTCTGGTTGACTTCAGATATGGCAGTATCTATAGCAGAGATGTTAGTTAGTAAAAAGAAATTAACATGGGCCAATGACCCATTCTCAAATTTCCACCTGGAGAAAGGAATATTTCATGTGCTGTGGAAAAACTGAGATATTTAAAGTCATCATGGCTTAGTAGTATATATTTGATATCTGAATCTTGGTTAACAAATAAAAATTATAATTTATAATAGAAGTATTTTCATAAGGAATTTTCTTTTGCTGATGAACCCTGAAAAGTACAATAAGGAATGGCCTAGCAAGACATGCCATCTAGTGTAATAGTGGCATGGGCATAATGAGAGCAACCAATGACTTTTTAAAAATTAGACTTAAGTCCTGTTCTACAAGATGAAACTCATACCTGGAACTATTATTGGGACCAGGAACCTGAGGCTAGATATGTCATAGGCCCTCGGGAAAAATATACTAGTTATTTTGCTAAAGGGCACAGTATTAAACCAACTGCCAATGACTTACTGTTGTATCCATAGATTATCGCATTTCTCACCCTTCATCAGAGAAGCTTCCATTTGAAGAAGATGACAGCTAACACGTTGGTCAAGATACAGAAAATAAGACTGCCAAGTGTTCAGCCATAAACTCGGCACCTATATCACAACCTTTTCTCTAAAGGCTTGGGATCATTGTGGAAGAGGGATCAGATAGATTCTAAGAGCCAGAGGCAATGGTTGGTTGCAAGGAAATGATGTTTCTGAAAAGAGCAGGGTAGTTACAGCATGCAAGAGATTTACACAAGCTCCAAGCAAGACCAAATCCCAGCACATATGGGAGAAGAAGGCATACCCCTAACTGAGAAGCTATTGGGAATCCATAGCCCATGAGTTGGTGTGGAGGGGGGGTTATAAATCTTGGAGAAGGTAGAAGTGGGACCAAATGTGATCAAAACACATGTATGAAATTCTCAAAGAACTAGTAAAAAAAAATGAGGGAAAAAAAAGTAAAATTATGTGAATTTTACTCACCTATAAAGAAATGGTATTTTTAAAATGATTTTATTATTTTAACATTTGCTTTCACTTCTTAATCATGGTGGTGTGCAGTACCAGCAGAGTCCAGAAAAAGGTCTCAGATCTCCTGAAGCTAGAGTTACAGGTGGTTGTCAGCCACCTGACAGGGGTGCTGGGAACCAAACTCAAGTCTTCAACATGCTCCTAATACCTAGATCATCTCTTTAGTTCCAGGACGGAGTTGTGTCTCGTGATACATTACATTCAGTAAAATATGTCATTACAGCAGGAAAGAGTACACAATCCCACTTCTGTTCAATGCCCATAGGTGGCAAATTATAAAGCAGAAATTATAATAGGGATGTTCAGGGGTTGGTGGAAATGGGGTGTGTGACAGTGACCTAAGTGTCACAAAGTTTTCTTTGGGAACTTAAAAATATTCTAGAACTTGAAAGTGAAGATGGCTGGACAATTTGTTAAAGTTACTTTTAAAGTCACTAAACAGCTTTATTAATACATTTTATGGTATACAAACACACATCTCAGTAAAAGTCATGATAGAATTTTGCATTGTGGCCTGGGGGGACACAGATTTGCAGCATTTGCCTGATAGTTGCTGTCCTGCATACCGAGGTCAACGGTAGATATAGTCCCTATAGGCATGCAAGAGCTGTTGATGGTGGAAGTGCAGTTTGTAGCATTATTTCAGTTGGTCCAGGATGATGCTGGTCTGCTGTTCTTTGGATGAATCCATTGTAGATTTAAAGGTCTGGGAGCACTTTTTTCTATCTCCCATGTGAGCCTGGATATTGTATAAACTCTGGAGGTTTACAACTGTACAGTATGGATCCTAGCAATCTGTGACTATAGACCCTTATATTGCAAGAAGATTATACCTATGGGATTGAAGTAAGGGCCACAGAATGGAGCAGGTACCTGAATTTTATCCCACTATGCCTTCAAAGGCAAGAAACTTTTTTTGTTCTGTGAGAGGAAAGGGTGAATGAATTCAGAGGACACTCCAAAACATGCATTTGTATGTCTCAAGATGAAGGATACTGTGATGAGAAATGTTTTGAGAAGATGGAAGAGAAGGAAATAGATTACCCTAGAGCATCCACAGGGAACTCAACCTCACCAATACCTTGACTTTAATCCTGAAATTTCTAAGCTACAGGGAAGTCATATTAATCAGTTAAATCTTATATACATGTTTATTACTTCCTTTACTTTGTTTTTATCCTTTTGGCCTTTTCAGTGTTAATGGGTCACATGTATTTGGGGAATATCCATTTTGAGTATCTAAAAGTCATTCATCTGTCACACAAGCTACATCTACTTTTATTTCTTTACTGATGTGTTCATTGCATAAATTCTCCACTCAATGGCTAATGTTTCTGAAACTACAAACATGATAATTTTGTTGATCATAGTCATACACAGAAACCACACACAGAGACAAGTCAATTAATGACTATTTGCTATTATCAGAAACTCTCAGCAACTTCTTGAAATAAGAAATTTGAAAAAAGAAGCTTGAATAATTGGTTAAAAGTGATTTTTAAAAATATTTTCTGTGTAAATTAAAATACCAGCAAACTCAGAATTTTGTGGAAATTTGTGTCATAAATATTAACAAAAATATCTGGAAACATATCAAAGTTTTGTGTATCACTAGGATCTTCAGTACATGTAACATTCGTTTTGTTAATGTGAAACTACACTGGAGATAATAATTAATCAAAGATTTACTAATATGATTTCAAATTTTTGCTTTATCAAAAAAAACACCACAATTAACAGAAAGAAGATGTATTAAAGTCCAAATGTGCTTCACCTCTGGAGACTGAAATCACCACAGTTATTTCACTTTAGGGAAATGAGTGATGAAATTCTACAAGGAGGAAGATGAATTAGCATCCTTGTCAAGTCTCTCAGCGATAACCACAGTAATGACAGCAATTATTTTTAAAGCACTGTTTTGAAGTGTGTAGAACTGAGCCTTAATACTTCAGCTGTCTTTGTATGGGTGTGGCTCTGCTTCAAGTTTGAGAATTACCTTACTTTTTAAGCATCATGCACACTGATGGTCTTGACTACTCTATCTCTGTGCTCTGTATTACAGCATCCTCTCATGAATGGCACGCAGAGTGAGCAGGCTCTCTTGGCATCAACTAATTAAGTCACAGTGCCCATGACAGAAGTAAAATGGATAGAATCAACGTGACCCTTCAGCAGCTTATACTTTGTACTAAATACTGTCTTCTGTTAACACATATATCCATTTCATTTCGGTTGTGAGAACTCTTACTTTATCTAATAAATTTAGTAAATCAACTGATATGGGAATATAAATATATTTTTCACATAATCCCAGATACAAAGTCAGCATAATTAGCTTACACACTTTGTACTTGGAAGTGTCAGTTATCTTTGTCTTTGAGTTTAACAATCGTCACTCAACAGAACATAAAATCTCAAATTTTCTATCAAGTTTGGTTCTTAACCCTTGTGTGGTATGGTCTAAAATGCTGAAAAATAGTACTGAAATGATAGTCTCTAATAAGTCTACAGTGTTGCTTCAGAACCTCATATAACCATTAAGAATATTGATAAACCGTGAAGCACATCCTGGCAAATCTTTTCTGCTAAGTGTGTATTTATAAAACTTTTGGTTACCACGCCTCCATATGGTTTGCTTTCCATGGTGCATTCCAATAAACTCTGTTTATAAGCACAGGTAAAGGGTAGACATGGCCCATGAGTTAAAGCATGTGTGCTCTAGAAGAAACATTGTTGTTGTTTTAAGGAAGTCTTGGTCAATTTCAACCCCTCTTTGGGAAATAACCGTATTGAATTTTTACCAGTCTTTAATAATGTAGTATGAGATTATCTTGTCAAAATTTCGACTGGTTGTCTTGGATTTGGGGAACATAGAGTTTCTTTTTGATAGAATATAAGCTTAAGAGCAAAATAATATTCAAAATATGTTCTATACAATGCTAAGTTTTAAAGCTATGTGCAATGTTGTAATATGTAATCCTAGGATGCAGGAGGCAGAGACAGGAAGATCTCCATGGCTTTGAGGCCATTTTGGTCTACATAACCAGTCCCTTGTTAGCCTAGTCTAAAAAGTGAGACCCTGTCTCAAAATAGAAACAAACCAATTTTAACTATCAACAGAAATTAACAGATACTATTAATTAACATTTTTAAATGTGAGTGGATTCTGATTTTTAAATTTTAGCCTTTTTGCTAAATTAATTGGTCTTTAATACACTAATATATACTTGTAGCTCTTCATAGTTGAGTTGTTATGTGAGTTGTTTCCTTAGTTGTGTGGTGACCATTTATATTGAACATGGCTCTCTGGTTAGCTTGCTTAGGATCCTGGTCAGGACCATTGTTATGCAGGAGGATAGAACATTCCTGGGCTTGGGATCCATAGGCATCAAAAAGCCCCAAGGTAATGAATGCATTTGGCAATTATTCCAAGTGAGACTGCATTTTCAATGTCAGTGATGATCTGAATTGAAAATGAAGATGAGTGGTCACAGAAGAATTTGTTCTATAGCTATTGAATGGGATTTGGTTTGCAAATACAATGTGTATCTAGGCAGAAGAAGTTACTACCACATACTCATAAGAATGGCATAACATAAAGTACAGTTTAATGGGCCACTAAAGATGAAATCTTATGATATTAACATTTAACACTCTTTAGAACTATGAGTTTTGGTATTGTGCAAACCAATCATTTATCTGTCTCTAGCACAAGCCTTTTTTTTAAAAAACTCTAAAATCCTTGCTATGATTCTTACTTGGCAGCAGAGGTAGTCACAAAGTTTTCTTTCTACAAGTAGCATTTGAAAACTAATTCTTCTTACTGAATCTAGTTGTAGTTGGCAAGAGATTCCACAAAATGAAATACAATTTATGAGATAGCACTGTCCTTATTAATTGGCAAACAGTTATCATTACCCTGATGAAACTGGGTCACTCATTCTGTTTTATATACTGGCTCTTTATTGAAGTTAAAACCTGTGTAGTGAGGGCTAGATAGATAATTGAATGGTTAAAAGCACCTGCTACTCTCCCAGAGGATTTGGGTTCAATTCTCAGCACCCATACTGCAGCTAACAACCATCCACCTGTTGTTCCTGTTCCAGAGGATCTGACACCCTGTTTTTGGCTTCTGTGGGAAATGACATATCCTAACATAGATGCACGCATATACATAGTTAAAAACTTTAAAAAATAAGTCTTAATAAATACGAGTATAACTAAGCTAGAGGCTAGTTTGGAGCAGTGTCTACTGTCATTAGTAAAGGCATAAATCTTGTCTTTTTGTATTGATCCCAGATAATAGTGGTTTGAATTAAATAGTTACTCATTGTGACTTTTTGGTAAATTATTCACTATTAGCAATAACAAAATTCAGGGGTCTGATTTCCATGATGGATCCCTTCACTGCTTGTCATTATTAATAATGACAATTGCTATATTAGTAGAATTAGGCTTCCATGCTATTCTGAGGCTGCTTAAGCCTCTTGCAATCTTATTATCATATCAAATAGAGTGAGAGCCACCCTAAATTAATCCCGATACACTGGATACAGGACTCAGAACTGGTAACGGTTCTGTTATTGCTCTTACACACAGACGTGTTTGTTCAAGCCTGGACTGTGTGAGGCTCCCAAGGGGGCTTTTGGTTTGTTTGGTTTTGCTTGCTTGACTTTTTGAAACAGGCTCTTACTATGTCCTTCAGACTTACCTGGAACTGGCCATGCTCCTGGCTTTGGCTCTGAGTACTAGTGAAGAGCACCATGCTTAGCACCATGCCCAACTGCTGAAGACAATGCTGGACCTGGAAAATGTGAGATTTGCTGGGTTTCCCTGAGGATATTCTGTAGCCAGAAGCCATGCTGAATTTGTTTAACAACTAAGAATTCATTGAAGAAATATGCTTGAAATTTTTTTCTTAATTCTGAAAAGATATATCATGTTTAATTTTTTTCACAGGCGTTGACTATTTGAAGGACAGTTGGCCAAATGAGTTAGATTAGAATGTTCAGCATTTTTGATAACAAATCATGCAATCCACCTGCTCCAAGATGGAAACCAATGATGATGGCAATGTTTGTATACATTTATACGGAAATTATCAGCCCCAACTCAACAGAACAGGTGGGTTTTAGAAAGGACTGTCGAGGAGTGTGATGTTGTCATGATCTGATTTGGAAAGCAGCTGCGACTGAAGAAATGCGTTTCTTTATTTTTATGACTAATGCATAAAGAAAAAATCTTAAAAGTGACAGTAGTATCAAATAGCAAATAGAAAATATGAAATTGAGTGTAAATTAGGCAATGTCTACTTGGTTTATAAGAACTACTCTATTCTCATGACAAAATCAGGAGAATGTAACTAAATAAAATTACAAATTAATATTTCTCATAAATATAGATTAAAAAAAACTCATACTATACTAGGAAGGAGAATACAGCAATACTTAAAAATAATATATAAAGGCAATCATTAAGTTTATTCAAAGAAAGTAAAGATGGTTTACGTTATAAAAATCAAACAGAGTCTATACCAACAACACAGAAATAGAAATATATAGGAAAAGATTTATGAAAATAAATCTTGGATAAATTATGCCCCCAAATGCATGTAATAATACCATTCTAGCTAGCCCTAACAAACATGAGCTACCTAGGATAGATCTAATGAAACCCAATTCTAGCAAATGTCACTCCAATAATAAAAAAAATCTAAATAGATTCAAAGATGTGACTGAAAGATTCAAATACCTTACCTAGAATTTCTCCATGAATTATAGACTCATATATTATAGTCTTCTAATTGTTTAAGATAGATAAGAACGCAAAGGACCTATAAAAATGGTTTGAAATAAAAATAGAAAATCAGATAACTTAATGTACATGGATTTTGGCATATAAAATTATATACATAGTTATGGGGTATAATGTGATATTCATGTAATATGCAAAGATTAGATTGAGATGAATAGCTTTTACACCTTCTTAATATAAAAGAATTCTTTTTGTTAGAATTATCAATCTCCAATTTAGATTTTTATAAAATATATTCTAAAGTGGTGTGAATTGTGCTTACCCTATTGTGGTCCAGAGTTTAGAGTTCACTACTCCTACAGAGTTAGTAACATTTTCATATGCATTACTCAGCCCCTCTCTTGAGATATCCCTGGTTGTCCTATCCTCCTGTGACCTTTATGCAACCCTCTTCTGCTATGAAACCAGTTGTTTTGGGGTCTACATGTGAGCAGAGCATTTGCCTTCTTATTGCAATTAATTAAAAGTTCTATAGTTTCTTCCATGTTACTACACAGGAGCAGGATCTTATGCCTACAAACTGTCCCACTGTGTACACATACAGAATAACTTATTTGAAGAGTCAGCCATCTGTGGACATCATAGAAAGTCCCATAATGCTGGCTGTTGTGAATAATGTTGTAATGGATATGAGAGTTCAGGTGTTTTTTGAACCTGCTGAGTCCATTTTCTTATGCTGTCTACACAAAAGTAGGTGATAGCTGGTGTGGTGCTATTGTGTTCCCCCAAAATATTGTGTATCCTAATAAACTTATCTGGGGTCAAAGAACAGAAAAGCCACTAGATACTTAGGATAGGCAGTGGTATCACACGCCTTTAATCCTAGCATTCCAGAGGCAGAAATCCATCTGTTCAAGGATACAGCCAAGCATGGTGACTCACACCTTTAATCCCAGGGAGTGATGGTAGAAAGCAGAAAGGTATATAAGGCATGAGGACCAGAAACTAGAAGCATTTGGCTGGTTAAGCTTTCAGGCTTTGGAGCAGCAGTTCAGCTGAGAGCCATTCAGATATGAGGACTCAGAGGCTTCCAGTCTGAGGAAACAGGATCAGCAAAGGAACTGGCAAGGTGAGGAAGCTGTGGCTTGTTCTGCTTCTCTGATTTTCCAGCATTCACCCCAATAACTGGCCTTGGGTTTGTTTTTATTAATAAGAACTTTTAAGATTCCTGTTACAAGCTGGGTTATGAAGAAGCTTTAGTTTTCATTTCTGAGATCCCTCCATGTCATTTTTCACAATAACTATATTTTCAGCAGAAGAACATAAGAGCTCTAACCATCCATCACAGCAGCATCTTTCTCTTTAGATTTTGCCTTTTGATCATCATTCTACCAAGGGTGATTTATGTATCGTATGGCTTTCTTTGCTTTGCACCTTTCCTGACAGTGATGTTGGACACTTTTCTTCTGGCATATCTGTTCAGGTCATTAGCCCATTTCAGGTCAGTTTACTTGGATTTTTTTCTCTTGACTTTTCAGGAATTCTCAGCATTAAGTTCAGATAGGATGAAAGTGTCTGCAGATGCTCTCTTCCCTTCTATGGGCTGTCTCTTTACTGCATCTGTTACTTCCCCTTGTGTGTAAAAGCTTCTCAGTTTGATATCATATCATTGTTGTGGTTTGTTCTTTGAAGTCTGGGGATACCATAAAATAATATATCCTATTTAAATGCTTTGAAGTATTTCCTTTAGGTCTTATTCTGTGAACTCGGGAACCTTAGGTATTGCATTCAGTATGTGGGGCTTTGTATCATTCTGAATTGATTTTTTAATCATCAGAGATTTGCTGCTCTTTTAGCTTTTCTGACACCATTTGTTAAACAGAAGCAATGTATGTACCTTGTCAGTATTTCAATTAAGAGACATTTCTACCAAAGCAGATTCTCCATGCATTCTACAGTCTGTCTTTTATAAAATTAGTGCCATTAAGGAAATAATTTTCAAATATTATGTTATACTCCTGGAGTTAATTACAAGATCATAATGAATTTTCATATGTATAGGGATATATATATATATATATATATATATATATATATATATACTAGTATTTGCATAGATGTTCACTTGAGTCTTTAGTCAACAAGAGGTAGCATCTTCTAATCTTACTTTCTTGTAATACACTTGACAGCTTGCAATATTAAAATGGCACTGTCAAAACTCAGCTAAGGTGGTTTCCTTTTTCATATTCTGAACTTCGCTGCATATGGTTTTGATGGTCAGAAGTGTTTGCTACTGAAGTCATCTTGCTCTGGAGGTTCCTTGATATCATTTCTACTTGTCACACAATATTTACTTTTCATAATATATTTTTAAAAGTTTATGAAGTCACTTTTCAACAACTGCACATGGTGTCAACTACATGTGTGTATTTCACTGTTTAGGAACACACTGTAGTACCATACTTTTAAAAGCCCTCCAATAGTTGCCATGGGAACGCAGGCACATCATCTCCATATCTTTGTCCTTCACAAAGCTGAGTCTGCACAAGCCTTTCTCATAAAGACATTTCAAAATGATCACAAATTAGTCTAGACAATCTCCACACATGCTTCAAACTCAGGATACATCTGATTAACAGCTCCAAAAGAGCCTCTGACTGGGTGTCAAGCTGGCCTTTTTACATATGAAAAAAGAATCATCTGCACGTTGCTGGACCAGTCCCATCTCCATCCATCCATTACACATTCAAACCTCTCTGCTATCTGTCATACATATGTGTGTGTTATGTTATGTATGCATAATGCATATATATGCATATCTTATATTTCTATTCTGTACCTGTGAACTTGAAATCAATCAAGGTTTTACTTAAAGCACATGCATCACATACTTCACATACCTGTGTTATGATGTATCCGTGTCATAGTCTATGTCTTTTTCTCTAACAGACAAAGGAAGGTTCAGAGAGAAAGGCTGGAAGTGGCGTCTACACTTACAAACACACAGATTCGTAAAGCGAGCGCTTTGGGAGCGTTGCCAGAATTAGAATGGCATCAAGTTCAAAGGGAAAACAAAGAGCAGGGCTCAGAGGTAGTCTGCACATCACAAAGAAGACAAAGTAGTAACAAAATCACAAGAAAAAATAATGGCTTTTAGGCCCTTTGGCCTAAAGCGATTGGATTCAAAGTTGAGCTTTGAAGTCTATTTTCTAAAGGGTGTATTGAAATTAAAGAAAAATAGGTATTGTAAAATTTCTTTCTAATTGTAGCATATTCATATCCTGGAATGGCAAATATACAAGACAGACTTAAAAGCCGGGTGAACCTCACATAAATTTAAATGGAAATTCATGATTCATTTTCTCCACTTAATTTTCATACATAATAAACAGGTTGAAAAAATGTTCAAAGGTGATTTCTAAAGGAATAATTTGCTTTGAGTTTTGTTAATAATGAAAATGGACTTCATCTGACTGATAAACCCAGGAGTGTGGATTTATTTATTTATTTATTTATTTTTTCTGTTTTTCGAGACAGGGTTTCTCTGTGTAGCTTTGCGCCTTTCCTGGAACTCACTTGGTAGCCCAGGCCGGCCTCGAACTCACAGAGATCCGCCTGGCTCTGCCTCCCGAGTGCTGGGATTAAAGGCGTGCGCCACCACCGCCCGGCTATTTTCTTTATGGACCAAAATTTTTGAGCATCCATGGAAGACAAGAATAACATCCTTGGTTGCTCAACACTCAAGTACAAAATAAATCTGTGAGTGATGCTTTCCTGGCGATGGTCAGGCAAAGAAAGACAGAAGAAAAACTTCTAAGAAGCAAAAAAAGAATGAATTTGAGTTCTGTGTCTGTCATTTCCAACTCCAGCATGTGCATTTTTAATTCACAGATTGTCCTTGTCTCTTGATTGGTTAAATATCAAAGTTAAATGAATGGACATTGTCTAAAATACCTTCTTGTGATCTGGTAAGTAACTTATTTATAAAATTCAAGTATATACAAAGTTTAATATCATTATTTTTCTGTATTGACCTCAGCATCATTTGCCACTAAATATTACTTACAGATAAAATATTTTAGATGGGGGTAAGGGCATGGTTCCATGGATAAACCACTTGCTTTGCAAGTATAAAGACAAGATTTGAGATCCCCAGCACCCACATAAAAAAGTCAGGCATATTGCACATGCCTGTAATCCCAGTGCACAGAGATAGAATCATAGATACAACACACTTCCTTGCTTGCTTTCCAGTCATCTGTTGGATCTATTCACCTGCTTTCTTCTCTCTCCTTCACTAGATGCAGCTGGGTGGACAGGCTTCAGAGTTCTCCGAGAGTCCAGAGGCTCCTAATTTACCACTTGGCTTCCTTCTACACTCGTTTATTCCCTGTACTTTAGCTGTATGGATTTTATTTAACTTTAGTTGTTCATGCTTGAGAAGCAAGAAAGCCAAAAAGATCAGATGAAATATTCTTTGGTGTTTCTCCACACAGAACCTGCATCTATGAGGTTCATCTTTGAAATGTATGGTCATACTCTTGATTGTTTATATTAATTATATGTATAATTAATAACGATACATGTGTGTTATATAATTATGTGTATAATTGTGTGTATATAACATATGTCATATGTATATATTACATGTGTGTCTGTGTGTCCATGTGTATCTGTGTACTTGTCTATGTGTCTGTGTGTAACAAACAATTAAATCTGATTTTACTTATTTAACTTTCTCTGGTCTTCCTGTCTGTTTTTAAAGTGTGAGATATTTGGATGATGAACTTTATTTGTATTTATCCAGAATGAGGCACTGAGTGGATGAGAGCCTGAACTTTGACAAACACTGCAAAGGGACATGGTAGAGAAGGCTAATCGTTCATGGCCACGGCCCTAAAATAGACAACAGGAGGTATAAATCACTGTATATTCAACTTCTCATGAGAAAGCTGGTTCACAGATGGGAAAAATCAGCTGCTTAAGAAAAACGTAATAATGGTTTGCTTCTAAAATTTTTCCTTTTATGAATAATGTCAAAATAACTACTAACAACTCTGCTTAGCAAAGAATGTGTTCCTAAGCCTATAAGTGTAGGAATTGCTGCAAAAAAAAAAAAAATACACAAGTCTCTGGGACAGAAAACACTGCAGTGACTGAAAACCCTTACACAAAGTGAAAGGAAAAATAGGTTCCAAAGCCCGGAAGAAGCTGTGAACTACAGGTGGAACCAGGCGTCATCGATATCAAACAGTAATCAGGGCGAGAGTGTAATCTGCACAGAGTGCAGAAGTCTGTTTGTAACTGAGCATTTGTTTTGACAGTTCATCATGTTGGTTCTCTGTTAGCACAAAAAGAAGGTCCTTTTTTTTGTGTGTATCAAAAATTAACCTTTTTGCCAAGGATTGGGAAGTAGATAATTATATGAAAAACAAATGAGTTTTTTGTAAAGTGAACTGAAATGGATATTTTTTGTGTTGTTTTGTTTGGTTTGGTTTGTTTTCAGAAATGAATCCCGATCTCTCCTCATGACACAGTAGCCTTTCCCAATCATTTCCCAGCACAGCACCTCACAGAGGGTGATTGTCACTGGAAGATCTACTTGGTAGGGTCAGATGAGAAGTGCACAAACCTGACCTAAGTTAATATCATTAGCATTATAGAATAGAAATAAGAGAGTTTGGTCATGTGTTGACAACCAGCATCATAGAAATTGGGCGTGACCAGTTGCTGATCACATTAGTTGTACTGACATATTGAGAAAAAGAGATTTAAAAAAAATATTCTGTGGGAAAGGTTTTTTTGTAATCTGAAAATTTTCCTTTTCTTTCTATTTGATACTACATCTGGTCACTATATTATAGTGTAAACTAATATGTAAATGAAACTGCATACATAAAACAAAGCCTGGTGCTTTTTAAAGAGCATGCACTCGTTGACTTTAAAATGTGTGTGAGTGTCTATGCCTGCTTGTCCTCATGTGCACCACATCATGTAATTCTGCAGAGGCTAGAAGAGGGCATTGAATCCCCTTGTACAGGGCTTATAGGCAGGTTTTACTGTCCACGCAGATACTGGAATCCAAACCTGGGTCCTCTACAAGAGCAGTGAGTGTTATTAACTATTGGGCCATCTCTCTAGCCTTGAAATCATGTTATTAGATGAGGTATTGGGGACACATACATTTCCTGTCCACATTCTGTTTTCATAAATGAGTAATTTATTTTTTTAAAAAAATAAGGTTTAATTGGATAAGAATCATGAAGGCTAGGGGATTCAAAATCAACTTGGCCATACTGGCCTGGCCCTTCTTATAATTTAAGACTCTGGGCAGGATCTCTAGGCAAGAGAGGACACTACATGGAGAGACACAGTGAGTCACAGGCTTGGGCTTCTTTCCTCCTATATAGCGGCTAATGAGATCCCGAGGCCTCAAACTCATCTAATCCCACCTGTCTTCCAAAAGCTGCACTTACAAACTCTTTATATATGATTTTAAAGATTGAGTTCCAGTGTGGCTTTTGAAGGGAACAGATCATAACATCATTTGAATATCATCTTATAAATAGTTTCACTTAAATACTTTTTCAAATGCTAAGTCCCCATATCCATAAAAATAAAAACCATCCATGTTGAACTGATTGTAAAATATTCCAAATATAAACACTTGTTTTTGCCTGGTGTGCTGTCTCACTCTAGTAACCCCAACTATTGGGAGACTTAAAAGCAGGAGAATTATTTAAAAATGTTTATAGACAAGAAAACTGCCTACATGGTAGAGTAAAACAGGTTACCCACTTTGATGTGTATCTTAGCTACTTTTCTATTGCTGTTAAGAGTCACCATAACCAAGAACAAACTTATTAAAAAATACATTAAATTGGAGCCTTGCATACAGTTTTTTTCATTCAATAATTATATTTATGATATTTACTAATTATATTAATTGTATTGATTTATTACATTTATGTTTTGCATACAGTTTTGTAGGGTGAGTTCATGGCCATCACTGTGGGGAGCAGTACAGCAGGCAGGCATAACATTAAAGCAGTAGTTGAGAGCTTACATCTGAATCACAAGCAGTGGGCAGAGAGATTGCTAACTGGGAATAGCATAGGGTCCTGAAATCTCAAAGCCCACCCCTTACCCAATGACACACCCCTCAAACAATGCCACATCTCCTAATCCTTCCCAAACAGTTCCATCAACTAGGAATCTGGATATTCAAATATATAAGCCTATGGGGACCATTCTCATTCAAACTACCACAGTGTACAAATCGACAGAGGAACATGTGCAGTATAATTATGTGAGAGAAGCCAGGTGAGTAACTTCCTATTAAGAAGTACCCATGATATATTTGCTCAAATTTTCAGTGGAATACCTTCATCTCTCCTTTTCCTTGAACTGTGTATGTCTATATACAGTAACATTATGAGCTTGTTCTACATTTCTTCTTAAGTTTAAATATCAGGTCTTAATTGTAAGACATAAGTTATCTAGGCAACAAGCTTTAAATGTAGAAGGGACTTCACTCAACTGTGGCTTGTAAATGATCAGAGATGGATGCTGGCACACCTCTGAATTTTATTCTTTAAACTCCACATCCTGGCACACAGCTGTGAGCTGGTTGAAAGCACACATAAGTTGCAAATCTAAGTCCAGACATATATTAATGCTTGGCTTTGGACACAGTATGCAGATTGGAGGCCACCAGGAAGAAAATGAAAAGCACACACCTAGAACACCACCTTACACATGAGACCTCTTGCCAACAATCAGGAGCTATTGACCCTGTGAATACTCAGTTGACCACTGAGAAATCCTCTTCCAGTTTCTGGTCTTAAAACATGAAAATAAGAGTCCAAAGAAGTGAAAATGGTCTTTTCTAATTCCCATAGCTCATGTGGGCTGCACCAAGAATATCCTTCATTTAGTTTCTGCAGCAGTTTTCCTTGAGCGCAAGTGGGTTCAAAGTTTCCAAGAAGATTCTTTTGTATCAGTGGAAGGGAAAACTCACAACTCAAATGAATAGGTCACAGCTCCATGAACTTCTTACCTTCAAAGATACAGTTTTCCAGATTCTAATATTTTATGAATCTGTTTTCAGCCTTTGATGAATTATGTAATTAATGAAAAAAGAAGAGAAGACTTATTCTTTACTAACACAATGCAGACAGCTAAAAATAATGATTTACCAATATGCTTAAAAAGCTTCAATGGGTTCTGACTGCAGAGAGAAATATTGTTCTTTGTGCCTCACCTTGTTCCTCTAAGTTACAGGTTACACTCACCAAAATAAATGTGAGTGCCCATCATTGGGATGCCTAGAATATAGTGTCAAATATATAAATACATAATGAAGGTCACTTGAAATAAATCTGATCTGCTGAAGGATAGAGAATATGATTATTTCCAAAACCCTAGTGTTGAAAAAATATAATTAAAAATATTCACAGTTGAATTCTGTATTCAAGCTCATATAGGTATGAGATGTCTTAAATAATATCCTACCACATGAATCTTTGATCTTCAAAGATGATAGAGATTGCAAAAGGCATCCTTCCACCAGAGATAACAAAGCAATGTGACTATAACCAGCATCAAAGAAGAACAACAGGGTTATTTGGAAAATGGGCTTGAACGTGTTCAGAAAACCATTTCTTCATCACTTTGTAAACATTACTCATTCCATCTCCTGCAGAGAACAATTTCAAGTTTCCTATTAAAGACTCTTTAAGGGATATGACAAAACATTTTTTTGAATATACCACCTATCTTGAAGCAAAGGAGATTATTTAACTGTTCTTACTTTTAAATGATCTGTTTTCATTACTTTCAGCTTACTCTTTGTTGCATGGGTGTGTAAAACATAACCTGAGTTCGAACAACAGAGGATAATTTTGAGTATAAGCCTTGTTTAAAGTACACTAGGTACGCTAAAAATAACTTTTAAGGGTCCAGGAGTAAAACACATACATTGACATTAACCAGCAGCTCTCTAGTTGGATGTAAGATTCACTCAGCACAAGGAAAGCCATGCCTGACACTGGAAAACTAGCCAAATACCTAGGACTATTCAAGTCTGGAGGAGAATCCACAAACACCACTTTACTAAAGTAACGTGATCCCTAACTACATTCTAAATGTGTCCTTATATCTACAGATAACTGTAGTCCTAATCCCTTATTGAGGAAACTTCCCTTTGCAACAGATAAAGGCCGTCACAGAAAACCACAATCAAAATTCAGATTTGTAGAATGCAGTCCTAATTAATACATCTACAAAATGATTCCTGCACCTGAAATTCAGGGAACACTGTAGAAGAGGGGATGGAAATATTCTCAGAGCAAGAGGAAAATGGAGTTTTCTGTAAGTCTGGGTCTCCTGGGAATGTCAGAAGCTACACTCATAAGCTAACATGACTGCCTAACCATGAGCTGAGCGATAACAACAGCAGACATAGTGGTGTGTAAAGGAGAAATCCCTTGAGAGACCTCAACCCCACACTAAGAGCTACAGGCAACTAAGGAATTCTGAGAGTGGGAGAAATGGTTTTCCTTGAGGAAAAAACACCAATCGGTTATCCAATACCAAATGATCAGCCCTAAAAACACACATGCACATAATGTCATTCAAATTGAGCAGGTCATATTTAGAGACATATCCATATATGTCCATAAATATGTATTTATTACATATATAATCCCAGGAGATATATGTGTGCATGTAACAACAACAACAACAAGTCCATAAATTTTATGGTAAGCAAAGAGAGGTAAATGAGAGGGTTTGTAGGGAGGAATGGGAAGTATGAAATGTAGTTATATTATAGTCTCAAAAATAAAAGAAAAAATACACTAAGCATTAACTTACCCAAACTATACCAGTTACTATTACAGCACCCGAAGTTAAGAGAGGATTTTATCTGTTCAACTCAAATAATGAGTTATCTGGCTCCACCTTCATGAAGCATTGCTAAAAGTGTTTCCATTTTAATAGAAGTCAGCAATCCAGCAGGTAATCTTTGTGAGTGTTTCTGTAGCTACTATCTACAGACCATGGATGTCTGTTAATTTAAACAAAATACAGCTATTGGTGTAGTTGGCTTACCCCTGGCACTGGAGGAGGGGTTTGCATTTCTATTCTCAATCAGGAATATTTCCACCGTTATTACTTTCTAACTGTGACTAAAAGTGTCTATTTCCAAAGGCTGCACTTGACACTGTTTTACGATAATATAGAACATTTTGATGCAATGGCCTTGAGGATAGAGAACGCCTAAACAGCTTTCAGGGAAAATGAAAATCCAGGAAGTGAGTCAAAGAAAATCTAGTCCAAGTGAGAAGGGAGGGAGGGCACCAGGCGACATTGGGAGTTGTAGAAATAACAGTTGCTAGAGTGAAACTTCTCAAACCAGGAAGAAACACAGCACTGCTTTCCCTTAATTGCTTCTGTTAGGCATTCTTCCACAGCACCAGAAGCCTTTCTGTGACAAGGGGCTACTGTAAGTGGCTGTGTGCTCTTTTAACAGAGTCATTGTTCTCTACCTATGCTGAATATGAAAGCAGCTGACTTTGTAATAACTCTGTGTCCTCCGTGTAGTCTTGCTGGCAATTCCTGTTCTCAGGACTTAAAAAAAACAACATTGTTTTTGAGTCTTTGTAATTTCTACATAGATATTCTTGTCACCTATGAACAAAGACAATCTCAGCTCTTCCTTTCCAATTTGTATCCCTTTCATCTCCTTTGGTGGCCTTGAATTGCATTATCTGGAATAACTAGGACATAGATGAATTGAATTGGTAAAAAAAATCAAAGACTTTTGAGATGTTACCATTCGGATTCTGTATTTCATTATTTATATGAAATGATTTTATTCCCATTTTAACACACCTAAAATTGTAAATGTGCCTTTTCCTTGACAAAAGTACATTGTATCATAATTTGATCACTTGTTTTAACTTCTATTTTTTTTTCTTTTCCTGGCTCTTCTTTCTAAATATTTCATTGACATATATTCATTCTACAGTATGGATTTCATAAAGACCTTTTCATACAAATATATCAAGTCCTTCAATAATATTCATTCCATTGCCCCTCTCTCCCTTCTCCTTCCCAGAATTACCATTCATTTACTAATTTGTGCTTCTATTTTTGTGTTTCACACATGACTTAACATATTTGTAGAGAATATAAGACCCACAAGGGAAAGGAAACATGTGAAACTTGTCTTTTTCAGTAATGTATAAAATGGATATGTGTTAACACTCACACTAATTTAAATGAAGTGTGCTAAAACAGAATTGTAAGTTTTCTAATACCACATCAGTTTTGTAAATAGTTGAAGAGGAGCAGAATGTTGGAGCATGTTTGTGAAGATCACATTTATATTTAAACTATGTGTCTGGAACCACTGTTTCAACAAATGCTAATTTTCATCTTGCTTTTCTATGGCTTCCTACTATCTTGTTTCTAGAACCATTCTACTTAGTAGCACTGAACAAAAAGGAAAGAATAGTATATTTTACAACAGTGTGTAAGAAACCTTCTATACAATTATAACTATTTAACACATAAAATGCTGTGTATGTGCTGTGTCCTTCACATTTCTGATGCTATGATGAACTACACTGACCAAAACGAACTTTGGGTGAAAAGCTGTATCTTTATCCTAAATATCCAGGCAATAGTTTGTCACTGAGGAAAGCTGGGGCTGGAATTGCAGGAGGCAGGAACTGATGCAGAAGTCATGGAGGAATAATGTGTACTGCAACACTCTCTGGGCCATGCTAAGCTTACTTTCTTACACACTCCAAGCCCACTAGTCTAAGGATAGACTGCATACATCAGGCTGGGATTCTCCCCAACCCTCACCCCATAAATCAATTGAGACAATCTTTCACAGACGTAGGTAGAGGCCAATCTGATTTGAGAAATCCTTCAGTTGAAACTCATTTCAATGACTGGGCTTTGGAAAGTTGACAACTGAAACATATTGGGCAGTCTGTGATGCTGAAGGTTGAAAGTCCAAGAGAGAAACTGAAGGACAGTTCTGTAGGAATTCCCCAGCACACCTACCATGTGTGCTGTGCATGTACGTGTTTTATTTGAACACTATAGAAATGCTTTGGAAGTGATCCTTCATTTGTTTTATGTCTTAGTTTAGAAAATGTAATGTTTCCAAGGTTCAAAACTCTCAAAATAAAATAATGGCAACAATTTTCTCTCACTATGTCTGTAAATTTTAAAATGAGATGATGTGTATGAAAGTGGTGTCTGATATGTAGAGGAAACAGGTATCCCATGGTATTTAGTGTTGGTTTTCTTCAGTAATGTATATGCCAGTATATATGCCAGTAGCATATATAATTTTTCATTTCAAGTTAAGTTTCTAGGACAGAGTTAATTTTATTGTTAGTATATTACATTTTACTCCCTCTTCCTATTACCAATTTCTAACTTCTACACACTCTTGAGGTTTTTAGAATTATTGAAAAAGATGGATAGTTTGGGTCTCAGCTCAGTGAACATTTCTCCTACTACATTTTCTATAAACAGATTGTATATGACAAATTAGAATTCAGTGTAGTGATTGAACATGCTCTCATATCTCATGATATGGATAATTTATTTAAACACTCATTTTCACAAAAAAAACACTCTATGTAATTCTATAAATTTGGGCATTTGTATAAGTGTTTAACAAAACACACACACACACATGCAAATGTATATGCACGAATACATATGCACACACACACACACACACACACACACACACACACACACACACACATACACATTATATATACAAGGAACACTGGAGTGCTTGAAATGGGTTGACCCAAAGAAGAGCACAGGAGTCCATTGGTTTTTTTGTTATCAATTTTAAGTTTTTGTGACATTTATTATTATGTGTTTGTGCATTCATAGATTGTTTTATCCTTCCAGATCATGGTAGATTGGATGTTCCTTTTAAAGTGTTTTTTCCTACAAGACACTTAAAAAATACAGAAGAATGGTGCAATGCCATAGTACAAATATAACAAAACCTGGGTGTCTTGAAGATGCAGACCCTGTTTTAGTGTACTGTGTAGCACCCGGGAAGGTACCCTGGTGCCTTGGTTTCTGACATAGTAGGAAAAACCTAACTGCAGCTGTAAGGATATTTAACTACAAAAGGGTCTTCTTATTATCAAAAGGCACAGCTACCAAGATATAACTCTATGGCCTGTAGAGTTGGTTCAGGCGATAAGAGTACTCTCTGCTCTTGCAGAGAACCCAGGATCAGTTCCAGCACCCACATGGCAATTCACAACAATCTATAACTCCAGTTCCAGTGGATCTGATGACCTCTTCTGGCCTCTTCAGGCAGTATATGCATGTGATTTACATACATACATGCATGCAAACATTTATATACACAAAATAAGAGTGATAAGAGTAATAAGAGTAAACAAATATAAAAATATTTTATTCTAGTCTCTGGTTCCCTCACATCTCATTCCCTTTCTAACCTGGGGTATGCTAGAGTTTGCCTTATTTAATTTATAGCTAACACCTTGCCTATCTGGTCTTAGTATAAATTTCACATATTCACAAACATTGAGAATTATGGTTACATTTTTATTTTATACCCAGTATAGCTCTGATTTTAACTTGAGTCTGCCCTTTATTTTTAACCCAAGCTGAAAGTATAGTGGTACATTGATTTAGTGGGTAAATTACATTTTAATCACTTGAAAACACCTCATTTGGACCATTAACACCCTTAGAAATTTTAGTTCAGAATATTTTCCAGTTAATTTTTAATGAAATAAAATGTAGTAGGCAATTAAAAGTCATGACTTTTTAATGTTGAAGTTTTCAATCACATTTTTTCACTCTCTCCTCACTTTGAGCATTTTGTTGATAGCTATTTTAATAAAATGTTTCCTACACATATTTGTATGCATGAAAAGAAGTAATTTGAGAAAATCCTAAATATAAGCACAAAGTACACTGAGTGAATGAAAAAAAAAAAGATTTGACAAGCCCAAATGCTTCATTTTGCTGTTATTTTTAGGAGTGATTACTAATGTACCAGTGAATTCCAGACATGACAGGTAAAAAAATCTACACTAATCAATGTTTTATGAAAGTTCAAAAAAATGAAATGTTAAACAAAGGTTCATTGTATTAGAACATCTGAGTAAAACACAAAAAGATCTGGGTTCATAAAGAGAGGCAATTTGTTTATTTGAAACCTGTCAATGAGAATGTAGGAGGGGCAGGAGGAGGAAAGAGGTGAATCTGTGATTGGTATGTAAAATGAATAAAAAAATTTTCTTAATTAAAAAAAAAGAATGTAGGATCAACCCATGAGTTCACATTCTAAGATTATTTTTTTTCTTTTAATTTGAAGACTCAGTTGTTGATGGTTTTTCTCTCTAATACACACATATTAAATGAGATACTACATCTGAATTCTGAAAAAATACTCAATAAAGTAAATCAATAAATATAAGGAAATGGTATGTAGGTAAAAATATGCTGTGAATTCCATAACATTTCACATCACTGATTTAAAAAGGCAACACAAAGCAGAACGCACAGGAAGAACAAGAAGAAGATTGACAGATGCTCTACTCCATTCTTTGTCTGACGTCATTATGGAGGGAACAGTGAGTTATGCAAAGTGTCCTCTTGGGGTTGATATCATTTTGATTGTTTTTTTTAATTTTATAATTTGATTTAATTTTATATATCAGTCACGAATTCAATCATTTTGATTGTTAAATTGAACTTTTATTTATTATTTATTCATTCATTCACTTTTATTAGTTTACAAAGGTTGACTTTGTTATGGTTGCTCATATAAATATACCTGTCTGACTTCACAGATTAGTAGTAGCCACTTTTCTGACATAAGCATTGATGTCCAACAAAGACTACTGAGGTTGACTACTAAATTGTTTAGAGATACTTGAGATGGACTCCAAAAAATTAATTTGATTGTATCACATTTTTTTTTCTTTTAGCTATTAAATACCAATTTCAAGGCAGTATGTTTGTTTGTTCCTTTTTTATAACAAGTAGAAAAAGTGAATACAGAAATGAACAGCACTGGGATCCTTTCCTATCTTCCGAGGGACAATAAATGCCTCTTATCAGAAACCACAAACCACAAGGCATATTCTTGTGTGATTTCAGCTCCATATTAATGTGGAGTGAAAGTAATAGGGAAAAGAGTAAAGGTGGTAGGATTTGTGAGAAATACCATCATGTGTAAAAGTATAAAAGGAGGTTATGATATAGTTGGAGAAGCACACAAAATTGTATAACCACTATGATTCATATTTCAGAAAGAATAGCAGAAGTTAGGAGTAGAGAATATAAGCAAATGCTGAAATTTGAAAGTATCCATATGTCTAGTTGGGAGTTGATACTACTGTAGACACAATAGAAAACCATTGCAAGAATTAAGCTGGAGAGAATATGATATTACGTTTGCCAAATTCCATTGTAAAATAACAAATTAAGAGTTGGCTGTGATGAGAATCCAGAAACACACAAAGCCCTAGGCAGGGGGAGTGGTGGGAGAGTTGTAATGGAGTATATGAAACTAAATCATAACTGCATGATCCTGTGGCTTATTTAAAATGTTTCCCAAAAAGGAAGAATCTTGTAAGGCTCTCTCATATTTCTTGACTGTGTAAGTAGGAGAGACACAGAAAGGTGATTACAGAGTCTTGTGAATTATGATGCCTAAGGTGCAAGACTTATCAAGTATGCCATTGGATAGACAGGTGTAGAGCTGGGACCCTGGTCTGGGCTGGTGTCCCCAAATGACACCAACTGTAATTTAAGCAGATGTGAATTTGTTCAATTTATGACAAATGAATGAATAACGAAAACTTTGAGAAACCTACGGTTTTGTGAGTAAAAAACATATATATATTTATAACAATTGTAGAAAGGGGCTACCATATACCCAAATGAGAATGTAAAATAGGGAAAAATTAGACAAATCGATGAGGAAGTTCACTAAAACACAGAGCTATGGGGAAGTTCAAAGTCAGTGACTGGAAGTAGCCTTTAGATTTAGCAAATTGTAGCTTACTGAGGGGCTCCAGTCAGTGTGATTTCTTGCAAAAATCAAATTGCTGGGGCCGTTAGAGGATGAGGTGAGAAACTGAGGACATGAATGTCACTCGTGTTTACCAAGACACTTAACTGAGAGGAAGATAGCTGAATGGACCATCACATCTGGAGAGAGCAGTTGGTTTTTCTTTTCTTTTTTAATTTATTATTATTGTTTTCAGGGAATATGCATACCACAGTATGTTTGTAGAGGTCAAAGGACAACTTTGTGGAGTGGTTTCTCTCTTTTCACCTTTGCATAGGTTCTGGGAATTGAATTCAGGTCACTAGATTTGCATGGCAGATGCCTTTGTCGGCTGAGCCATCCTCCCAGCCCTATTTTTTCTTTTTTACTTCTTTTGGTTTTTGAAATTACCATATAGTTACACCATTTTTCCTCCTTTCCTTTACTCCCTCCAAATTCACCCAAACTTTCTCTAATTAATGGCCTCTTTTATTTAACTGTTACCACACCATACACAGACACAAACACACACACACACACACACACACACACACACACACACACACACACACACCACATATTCATAAATACATAAATCTATGACCTGAACAACTATAACACAAAAATGGACATATTAACATGGAAATAGAGAAGCTCATGAGGGTTCAACTCTAGACAAAGATATAGATAACTGGGAAATGCTGAGAAGGCAAAAAAATGGTCTTCCACAGAAGGCCCCATACTGGTTATCCCCTGATATCATATGGGCATAGGTGATATTGTCTTTCTTTCTTTTCTTTTTTTTTATAATGGAATCATTTAAGTAAGTTGTATAGATATAAAGAAGATAAATGTATGCAAGAGGAGGATTCTCATTATCATTAACACTAAATTCTGTTTGCTTTTTAAGACATATTAATACAAAATAGAAATAAGTGTACATAAGGAATTAAGTTTTAAACCAATTCAGAATCACAAAATTTTCAACTTTTCTCTTCTTACATTTGTCGCTGTTTTTTTACCTTCTTTGCCTGACCAGCAATTGTTCTGTATTCTCTGGATCTTCTGACCAGCAATTGTTCTGTATTCTCTGGATCTTCTGACCAGCAATTGTTCTGTATTCTCTGGATCTTCTGACCAGCAATTGTTCTGCATTCTCTGGATCTTCTGACCAGCAATTGTTCTGTATTCTCTGGATCTTCTGGTCTTACCAGAGTCCAGCTTTGTTGTCATTGTTGTTGTTCTTGAGGTGATTGTGATAACGATAGCAATGGTTATGATGGTGATTGTCCATGTATTCTGGTTATCGTGACTGGTAGAATGACTGTGTTCATAGTTGGTGATCTCACTGATTGTCACTCCAAATCTGTTGTTCTTTAAGAATGAACTAAGGCACGAATGGTCAATGGCAGGCAACATCTGTTCTAATCATCATCCTTAGACGTTCTGAATCTAGGTCTGGTGTTGTAAGAACTAGCTTTTGTCAGTAGCTGATGTTGCTGGTGACCAGGATACACTAACCACAGCCAGGTTCCTGATGTGATGGTGCAGAGTGTCCACCGGTGTCATGGACTTTTTACCTTCATGTAGGTGGCAGTGCATCAGTAGAATTCATCCTTCAATGTCTGTCTAAATTTTCATCTTATTTCACCAGGTTGGAGGATCCCATTCAGCCATATGATCACAGAAATCAACAGACTACCTCCTGTGCTATTTTGCTCTGTTGTTAGTGTGACAGCAGTATGGGGTGCTACATGTATTTTTAGCTTCCAATATTTTATCTGTCAGTAGGTCAATCAGGACTTAAGCCCATCGCTTGTCAAGAGCCACGTTGTATAACACATGAGGACAGCGTCTGTGTAGTTATTAAATAATGACTGTTGGCTTCAATTTAAATCATCATCTTTCAGGAGACAGGAAACAACACGAGTCACAAACGATTTTCATTTGATGGCACAAGTTACTAAAAGAGTAGAAAACATTTGATAATAACCTTAAATGGAAACACCAAGGTTAGAATATATTTTCGTGACCCCACATGTATGGCACCTCCCTGACATTTCAGATTATTGTCTTGAAAAGTCTGTGGCAATTGTGAGACATGCAGACATTTAACAAGTGTAGAAAATTGAAAGTTTTAATAGAAGCTTATTTTAGAAATGTCTTGGAAAATATCAGAAAATAACATATGTTTTAAATGTGCTTGTCTTGAAGTCTGCCAGCTTCTTGACACAGATTTAACTTACATAAGTGCCTTTCTTTCTGGGCATTTAAGACTCCAGCATTAGTCACTAAGTACCTCTCACTGTTCTCTGGCAACAAAAAGACTGAAGAACATTTTTTAGGTGTCAAGCAGCCTTGTCATCAAACATAGAGCTCAGGCCATTAGATAATTGCCTGTTTCCTAAGGAAATGAAGTGCTTGGACACAGCCCATCTTTACTGCCGGATGGGCCTCTGGCCACAGGAAGCATTTGGCAGCAACTTGGAAGACACACTAGCAGTATCTGGACGTAGAGATTTGTGACAAAACATACAAGACACCACAGAGGTAGCTCAGCAAGTAAGAGCATTTGGTGAGCAAGAATGAGGATCAGAGTTCTTAGCTTAGCACCCCAATGGCAATGCTTGTCTTCAACCCCAGTGGTGGTGGGGTGATGACATGAAGGTCACCAGAACTTGATGGCTTCCAGTCTAGTAAACTTTTGGCAAGGTCCAGATTCAGTTAGGGACCCTGTCCCAAGTGTTAGAGAATATATGCTGTCTACTTATGGTCTCTATGGCAGGCACAGACAAGTTTACCTATCGGTATGCACATGTGCATACACACACACACACACACACACACACACACCGTAGTGTCTTGACTTCACATACCACACACCTCACATACACACACATGCATGCACACACACACACACACACACACAGAGAGAGAGAGAGAGAGAGAGAGAGAGAGAGAGAGAGAGAGACAGACAGACAGACAGACAGACACACAGACATAGACACAGACACAGACACAGACACAGACACAGACACAGAGAGAGAACAGAATCTATATCTCTAACTGATATGAATTTTTGGCATTTTTCACCATAAAGCTCTGTTTTTAATTTTGAGGTAAATCTTCACACAGCCTTGCATCTAAGTTTCTGGATATGATGGGGCACAGCAGCATTAGCTCTTGCTCTCTGCCTAGGATTAGAGGCAAACTATGCTGGCTTCCAGCAGAGATTCTTCTTGGAAAACAGAATAAAACACATGTATTATAAACAAGCAATAACAAAGAAGTCTGGCCCAGGTGTTTCAACCTATCTGTAGTTTTGTTTGTTTGTTTTCTCTTTGGGGGCTTGCCACCCAGCTCCCAAATAAATACAAGGAGACTTATTCTTACTTATGAATGCCCAACTTTAGCTTGGCTTGTTTCTAGCAAGCTTTTCTGACTTAAATAAACCAATTTCTCTTCTTCTGTAAGCTTTTTACCTTTCTTTATTATATATATCTTTTCATTCCTTCTTATATGGCTGGCTATGTGGTTGGGCAGCTGGCCTCTGGTGTCCTCTTCTCTTTCTCCTTTCCTTGCTCCTCCCTCTTCTCTCTCTTCCCTAGATTTCTCCTATTTATTCTCTCTGCATGCCAGCCCCATCTATCCCTCATCCCGCCTATTGCTACTGGCCATTCGGCTCTTTATTAGACCAGTCAGGTGTTTTAGAGAGACAAAGTAACACAGCTTTACAGAGTTAGACAAATGCAACACATCTTGCATCTTTAAGCAAATATTCCACAGCATAAACGAATGTAACACATTCGTCTTAAACTAATATTCCACAACTGCTCTCATTATTGCCAAATGCTTCTAACATCTATCAAATATTCCAGGACAATGAAGATCTAGAATGAATACAGAAACATGACTTAGGTGATTGGCTAAACATGGACCTCATAACAGTAAATGTGACCTGCCATGCAGTAGAGTTCAGTCTGTGTTCAGGGTTCCTTACAAAGAACTCTGAACACCTGGAATTTCTGTTTCCCAGGTGATAGGAGTGTTGAAGGTGTACTAACCTAGTGGCTCACTATGAAATCCTTGGGTAGTTTCAGGGCTGGGGTTGTTCACCAGAAAGACCAACCACATGACTGTCATTTTGATGTAATTGATATATTGTGTACCCCAATAAACTTATCTGGGGGTCAGAGAACAGAACAGCCACTATATTAAACATAGAGGTTAAGCAGTGGTAGTACACGCTTTTAATCCTAGCATTCTGGAGGCAGAGATCCATCTGGATCTCTGGGAGCTCAAGGCTACACTGGGAACAGAGTCAGGCATGGCGACACACACACAATCCCAGGAAGTGATGGCAGGAAGAAGAAAGGTATATAAGGTGTGAGAAACAGGAACTAGAGGCTTGTTAGTTTGAGCTTTTAGGCTTTTTAGTAGCAGTTCAGCTGAGATCCATTTGGATGAGGACTCAGAGGCTTCCAATTTGAGAAAACAAGATCAAGCTGAGGAATTGGTGAGGCGAAGTTGGCTGTGGCTTGTTCTGTTTCGCTGATCAATACCTTTCTCTGGGTTTGCTTTTATTAAGAAGACCATTAAGATTCATGTTACAGTTTGGAAGCCTGATCCAGCCCATCATACATAGGGTAGAGGGAGGAGAAGATTATACCCAATCAAGTAGCCTATCATATAATCAATCAACTCTGCAATGAAATAGAAACGTATTCTGGGTTATAAAGTATGTGTTGGCAGGATACCCTTGGCATTATCTTCCACACCCTACTTGTAAATTTCCTGATAAACTTTGATTATATGTATGATACTTTCCTGGGTTCTGATACTTTAAATTAATTAGCAAGCCTATAAGGATGATAAGAGATGCCATATTTATATCTGGTTGGTCGGAGCTTCAGGTTATAGAGATGGCAGCTTAAATGCTCAAGTACATTAAGAAATTTTCAACATCTGCACTAAATCTGATTGGTTAGAACCAAAGCCATCTTGCTGATACCCCATATACATCAAAGAGACTAGAAACCACCTTGAAACACCAGTTCTAACAGAGGACAGAAAAAGATGGTGTGGTGTATACCTGAAAACCATGGAGAGGTTTTCAAACCTAGAAAATAATTAAGTCATGTCCTTTTCAGGGAAACTGATGCTACAAGAGAAAATCATATGAAGTGAATTAAGGCAATCACAGAAAGATAAGCATCAGTTTTCTACCCTTGATGCTTCCAAGACTTCACATAGTCGAATATCACCATGTCTGTATTACATTGGAATATATTTGAAACTGTCTAGGAAGACGAAGGGGATTAATGGGAGGGAGGAGACCAAGAACTTTTTTTAAAAATACACCTGCCCTGGACCTTGGTAGAAATCATCTCATCTTACATCTTATAGTTGTTACCAGTGAAATATGTCTTTGTCAAGAGTAAGAGGAAGTCTGAGAGGAAAGCAGTTACTATAGTAAAATTTTAATTTACTTCAGTTTCCTCCTTTGCTCATGTCAGGCACCCCCAACCCTGCTCCCCCCCCCCCCCCCGCGCACGCCACTCTAATCCCTGATCATTCTCCCAGCACCCTTCCTGCAGCTGAGGCTCTATCTAGTTTCATTTGTCAACTCCATTTGAGCCAAGTTCAGCTCAGCTATGGACACTTCAATTAGCTAAGTGGGCTTGTTTCTTCAGTCATTTATAAAATTTACAGCAATTCAAGGTGGAGTGTATGATTTTAACACCCTTTGAAGGTTCTAAAACTTTTTACTTGCCTATCTTACACTTTAGACCAAAATAGCCTTTATTTTATTTTATTTATTATTATTTTTTTTTGCAAATCACCCACCACAGCCCTAAAGTAAATCTAGTATAACTCAAGGATAATGGAGAAAATTTTTTATTTGGAGGAAAGACAAAGATGGATCATTCAGAAGTGTCCACAATTTAGCTATTGGGATAACTGGTTCTTGGAAAAGTACTGCAAGGGAAATTTCTTGGCTGTCTCCAATTGTAGACACTAAAGCTTGAAGTTTCCTACCAACTTTTATAGGAAAGGAAGTTTGTTTTCCAATGATTGTATTTTCAGTTCCTAGAAAACTGGATGGTAAAACCTCAATAATTAAAGTGGATAGATACAACAAAGAACATTGTGCAGCTTATACGCTTATTTACAATTTTTAAGTTTGAAGTAGAGTAAAAGAAAACATCAAAATTAGTTATAGTGGGATGAAAATGAAAGGGGAAGTCTCCAGGGAATCTTGGGGGTGAATGAGAGTGACCTGTGGGGGAGCATAGTAAGATTCATCTCACAGAGACCCTGCAGATCCAGGCATGCATGGATGGGGATGTCTGTGGCAACATTTTAAAAGCTTGATTCCTCTCAGCTTTTAATAGAAAATACCAAGGGAGGAGCAACAGCCCAAAGATACCCAATACTACCAGATCTTTCAGAAAACAGCAGTTGCCGGCCAGAGCAAGACCGATTCACAGTATGGTTCTATCAGAGTTTGCATGGAGACACTATAGATTGGAAGAACCGCTTGGCACACTAGCTCCTTTGAAGTAGGAGCATTCAAACTTAAAGACATTGAGCAGCCAGCCCACTCTCTTCTCTACCAGGCTATTTCTGGCATGTAAGTGTTGACATATCTGAAATTTAGAAAGGACTTCTAATTTGCATATTTATCACATTGTCAAATAGTTATTTAAAAATTAACAAAAGCAATTTTGTTTCGAGGTTACAGATGTGTACAGAAGAGATGATTTAAAATATTACAAACTTATCTGTGGACTGAATGTGTCTATCCTTTCATGTCTTCCCAACCTAGCTGGAATTGCTCTCAAGATACACCTCTAATTCTTCTTGTAGGGTTGACACCTTGTGAGCTTTCCCCTATTTACTTTGGCATATTTATTGGTGTGAAGCAAGAGAGGTGATCTTCCCCAGGGAAAAACACCAGTTTATTATCAGTGACAAATGCTCAGCCATGAAAACATACATACAAGTAATATTATACAGACTGAGAAGGTTATATTTAGGAATATACAGATATGTGTATATATGTAAATGTATACATATAAGCATACAATAACAATTAATGAAAGTATGGTCATGAATTTAAAGGAGACTGGGGAGGAGTTTGTGGGAGGGTTTGGAGCGAGGAAAGGGAAGGGAAAATATTGTAATTATATTAAGCTTAAAAATAAAAAGATATATCAGCTATATCTCCCATAATCACTCTTTCTCCATATCATAAAAAAGTGCTAATTGATATATCTGACCTGCTCATGGATGAGTTTGAAGGTTGTATTTCAATAGTGTCTCCCATTCTTTCTACTTCAAAACAAAAATACTACTGGAATAAAGAGATTGAAAAGAGAGTTGATGAATTTTGCCATTTCCCTTTAGCTCAGATAATTTTCTGAAATATGAAAAAAGAGAGAGAGAGAGAGAGAGAGAGAGAGAGAGAGAGAGAGAGAGAATATTACCATGACACACAGAAAACAAACAAATAAAGAAGTGGTAATATTTCCTGAAACTGACAATTTTTATCATTTAAAAATATGGTTTATCTGGGCTTGTAATAACTTTAGAACTTTTACACCCAATACTTGCTAGTGGAACTGCCCAAACTACATTTCTCACATGACATATTACTTGCAGGTTTGACAGTTTGCAATGAATTTAACAATTGCTTGTCACTTCCTGTTTTTTTTTGCGGGGGGGGGGCATTGTTGTGGAATATTACTTTAACTAGGCAAAGATGTGTTACATTTGCTTATGCTGCAGAATATTTAACTTTGTAAAGGTGTATTATATTTATTTATGCTGCATATGTTTAATGACATAAAGATGTGTGTTTAATTATGTAAAGATGTGTTGCATTTGTTTCATCTTGCCTGCCTAAGGAAACTTGTTGGTCTAATAAAGAGCTGAACAGCCAATAGATAGGCAGAGAAAAGATAAGCAGGCTGGAAGGCAGAGACAATAAGTAGGAGGAGAAATCTGGGCTTGAGAGAAAAGAAGGAGGAAAGAATAAAGGAGACATCTGGGATCATACAGACAGCCGCCAGACAGCCAGACACAGAGACAGCAGGAAAGTTAGACATATAGACAGAAAGAAAAGATGGTAAAAAAGCCCAAGGCAAAACATAGACAAAGAGAAATAGATTAAAATAAGAGCTAATATAAGGCTGAGCACTCATAACTAATATTAAATCTCTATGTCATGATTTGGGAACTGGTCAGTGGCCAAAAAGTATGGTACATTTGGTGTTTCAATGTGAAGCTCATATTTCCACATAGGGCCTGAGATGGGTCTTTTAAGAGGCTCTACCATAAAGTAGAGCATTTAAGCAACTTTTTCATGCTAAATAGAAGCAGCAAGCTAAGTAAAAATGCCTGCTGCAGCATGGTCACCCAGAGCTGGGGTGGTTGAATGTAGTCTGTGGTCAAAGGCATGTCTTGACTGGACCTGTAAGCTTAAGGTTTGACTCTCTCATAGGACTGGTGAGGGGGCAGAGCCAGCCACCAAAGCTGGGGTTGAAGGCTCGGTGGTGGTAGTGTAGCAGTTTAGAGTTTTGCTCATGCAAACAGAAAAGACTAGAGATATACACTAAAGACAGATTCAGATGGATAAAACCATTAAACAGGTGACAATGTGTTTAAAAATATCCATAGACTTAAGAAAGAAAAGTAAATGGATATAAACAGTCATAGGAAAAAATAAATGGTTTAAAAATAATAACGTCTTTAACAAAAGAGTGAAGTAATATAAAAAAGAATAAGCCATGTAAAAATGAAAACATACACAGGGAGTCTGGATCCTGTATGTCATTATGTTTACCTTGAATTTTTTTGGTTGCTGATGAGCAAACAACAGCTGCTGAGAGACATGGGATTGTAAGAGGGACTGCTGAATTAAACCAGTCTGGATATTTTAAGAATGCCTTAACTTTAAGATGGAAGTCAAAAAATATACTGCTTTGGGGAAAGGGTTATGCTTTCTTTCCACAGAAAATAAAAGGCTGTGGATTCATTCAAGGTTGATACAGATCAGATTTAACCAGGAAAGACTGCCCTAAAAATTTTGGCTAAATTACAAGAAAGGTGATGTATATTTTACCTGCTCAAACATAAAACAAAGGCCATCTTTGGCTGGCTTGTGTACAACACACAATCTGTACTTGTGTTAAAGCAGATGTGTATACTACATTTGAAAGTTTGTGTGCTGTCAGAGCAAGAAGATCAGACACCAATGAAAACAGGTGGACCAGGTGATCCAACCTCTTAGAGTGTTGCTACTGCAGTTTTCTCAGAGTTCTGTCTCCAGAACAGCTTCAAGACTACTTGCTGAGATGGTCGAGCCTCACAGACTATTCTAGCCAGTACTGCAGATAAGCCTTGTGCTTTCCCATAGCACAGAGACTGGACAACAAATGTTATGGCTAATTTTCCCAGGACTTGACCATTAATTCACTTTTCCCAGATTCCCTAAAAAGATGCCTTTGTCCACAGATGACAAGAAGCAGCCTAGAGAACACAATGTCAACATTCCCAAGAGGTGGGGTGGGTGATCTTTGGTCATTCTGTGGGTTATGGATGTTTGTCATTGTTTGGGGGTAATACAAAAGCACAGGATTAAAAGACAACAATTAACCTCAAATATTTCACATTGGTATGGATTTTGTCATATTGATACAAATTTAAAGTTTTTTAATATACTGTATATATTTTTCTACTCTTTGGGATATTGTGTTTATGTAGCTCATTTTATAATGTAATATATAATTAAGAAATGCAAGTTAGTAGTCATCTATAGTAATCAAACTTATATTAGGTATATTTTCAAGGTTAAACAGATATATTTAAGATAGATAGTTGATCTTCAAATATTTCAAAGACATACAAATATGGTATTTAAGATGTTTAATAACCTAAAGCTTTCCATGATAGTGAGACACATTTGTTCCTGGCAGCACCAATTTACTTCAAAGAAGATGATGGGCATCAAAGAAACTCCATATAGAGTCTACTTTCATTATGGCATAGCTAGCCATTTGAGCAATAAACTGCCCTTGTGTTGGCTGCTGACACTATCCTGTACAAACTGAACAAGCAGAACACAAAGGAAAAAGACTGCCAAACTTTGCCAAAACAAGACAGGACAGTCCTTGAAAATTTCTGCTTCATAGAAAAGTCTTCCAGATATTCTAGGCCTGTATGCTGAAGATGTATGCCTCAACATTGAAGAGGAACTTTGGGTGACTGTCCAGGCAGCTAGATGTCTGTCATTTCTATAGTTTTGGAAGTGGCTTGCACTGCATTTTCTGTTTACTCAGGTAATATTATATCCTTCTGGAATCTTTGATGAAATTGAAGAGTAGATAGTTATAGTTAGTTTTCCTTAGTTATGATGGAAGGTAAATTAGGTACAAAAGTTTGGACACACCAAGATAGGATAAGTAATGGAATATTTTCTTTGAATTTGCCAAATACGAATTGATTGGATGTTGTCAACATAATCCTTACTTGATAGTTGTCCTTATTGTATATTGTCTTACTATGTTAACATTAAAAACTTTTCATTTAGGCAAAAAGGGGGAAATGTTGTGAAGCATACTTTAACTAGGCAAAGATATGCTACATTTGTTTATACTGCAAAAATATTACATTAATTCTGTAAAGATGTGTTATATTTGTTTATGCTGCATTTGTTTAATGATGTAAGGATGTGTATTTATGTAAAGATGTGTTGCATTTGTTTCACCTTGCCTGCCTAAGGCACCTGATTGGTCTAATAAAGAGCTGGACATCCAATAGCTAAGAAAAGAAAGGATAGGTTGGGGCTGGCAGGTGAAGAGAATAAGTAGGAGGAAAAAACTAGGCTCAAGAGAGAAGAGCCAGAGAGGATGGATGAGAGACAGAGGGCGATGCCCAGGGCCAACCAGGCAGCTCAGCCTTCCATAGACATACATAGACGAAATAGCAAAGTAAGATTTACAGACAGAAAGAAAAGATGGTAAAAAGCCCCGAGACAAAACACAGATAAAGAGAAACAGATTAAAATACGAGATCAGATATAGCTGAGCATTCCTAACTAATATTAAGTCTCTGTGTGATGATTTTGGAGCTGGTTGGTGGCCAAAAGGAAAAAGCCTGCTACAGGCCAAAGTCTTACATTTTTTTTAAAAAGGTTTAACTTTTCCGTCGAACTCTTCTTATGTGTTGTGCCTGGATAATTCTCTTGAGTTCCACAGCACTGTTTGGAGGTGGAACAATCAGTGAGACACTACCTGCTGCTGTTGAATGTATAGATTTAGACTTGACTGATGTCTTACAGAACTTTCAATACTCGATTTGGCACAGTCCAGTTGTGTGCTCCAAGATAAATGAGTGTCTATGGTTTGGTTTCCCTGTATAAAATATTGGTATTTCATTGGTAACTGCCAATGAAGGCATTAATAGATTACCTGGTACTATGCTCAGCAGCTTCATGTCTCCTAACAAAATACCTGAGAACATCAATTCAGGAAAAAATATTCTGATTTTCACCAGTGGTTTCCTAAGTTGTAGTCCATGGTCACTTGACCCTTACACTTGGGTTCTATGATGGAAAAGAACATCACAGCAAATACTTGTGGTTGAGGGTTGGCTCATTTCACATGATGCTGCCATGTATGTCAAACTTGAAAGCAAATTGGCAATGTATAAAAATAAATTCTAAAAAATTATATATGTACCTCCCAGATGACTCAGAATTGTCATTTTTCTCAGAGAGATGATAAAATATGTTCACAAAAAAAAAAAAAATGCTCAGTATGCTAGTTTGAATAAGAAATGTCTCCCACAGAATCAGGTGTTTGAAAGCTTGGTCCCCATTGGTGCAGTTTGAGGTAAGGTGTGGATATTTGAAACTTTGTTCCTTGGTATAACTTTGCCGGAGGATGTACATCTTGAGGGTGGGGAGTTTGAGAGTTTAAAGCCTTGTCCTACTTCCTGATATCTCTTTCTACTTTGTACTGACAGTTGAATACTTTATTTCTCAGCTTCCTGCTCTGGCCGCTTGTTGCCACAACTCTCCTACCTTTATGGACTCTCCCTATAGAGCCATAAGCCAAAATGAACACTTTTTTCATAAGTTATTTTGAGGATTGGTTGTTTATCACAGCGACAAAAACATAGCTAATATTTTCAGCTTGACTATGAATGCCAGTATTTCACTATAGTAAACCAAAGTGGAATTCATCCAACTGCCATTTACATGAGAGGTAGTTCAACAGTCTTCTGTGAAACTAGAGTGCAGAGTACTTCTGGGGAATCAAAACATGAAGTATCAGACATGACACAAAGAAAATTACTTTGATAATCAATGAAAACAATCCAATATCAAAAGATTGAATGTTATATGATTCATTATTTATTATTCTTGATAAAATTATAGATGTGGGTAGCAGAGTTTTCAGATACACAGAGAGAAGTGGATAATATCATAAAATGGCAGTAACAAGAGGGAGCCCGTGCATTACACTGCTGGATGGCCAGGCTCTGGAAGCTGGATGGCTCAGAGACCTAGAGTAAAACCAAACATGACTAACAAAAAAGTCAATGAAATGATCCCTAATGATATTCTGCTATACTCTTAGGATTGGTGTCTAGCCAAATCAACATCAGAGAGGCTTCCTACAGCAGCTGATGGTAGCAGATACAGAGACCCACAGCGAAACACTAGGCAGAACTCGGGGAACTCCACAGAAGATGGGGAGAAAGGATTGTAGGAGCCAAAAGGGTCTAGGACACCAGGAGAATATGACCCACTGAATCAACTCAGCAGGGCCCATAGGGGCTCACATAGACTAGAGAGGCAGCCACAGAGCCCGCATGGGTCTGCACCAGCCCACTGCATATGTTCTGTAGTTCTTCAGCTCAGGGTTTTTGTTGGACTTCTAACAGTGGAAATGGGAGTGTCTCTGTCATTTTTACTTGCTTGTGGGACCTATTTCTTTCTACTGGGTTGCCTTATCCTGCATTATAAGGGTTTGTGCCTAGTCTTATTGCTTCTTGCTATACCGAATTCAATTGGTACCACTGGAAGGTCTGGTTTTTTCTGAGGAGAAATGGAGGAGCAGGGGATCTGGGGGCAAAGATAGGTGGGGGGGGGTAGGAGTGGAGGGAAGAAGGGGAAGGGAGGTTGTGGTTGGGATATATTGTATGAGAGAATAATAAATAAAATAAAATAAAGAACTTCAGAAGAAGAGATCTGCATCTTGCTTGTCCATGTCAGCATCACGATGGTAATATTTTCTTAAATGCAATTTATTTTCAATAATTTCAAGAAAAGATGTATGGAACTTTTATCCATAACTGATTACAACTGCTTGGAAGCTACAATTATTTGAAAATGGTTACTTTAACTTTATAAGGAATCAAAAACTATACAGAATATGTCAATATTTATAATTGTTGCTTCCCTCTATTGGGGCCAGGCTGATCAAAGGATTTCTCAGAGGCCCCAGTGACAAGACAAAGGGAATGCTAGGTATGTGTCATTTCTCAGGGGCTTACTTAGGGAGGTCTAGTCTTGGGCTGGGGAAAGGGCCTCAAAGGAGTTTTAGGTTTTAGTTCATTGTTGCAACCTGGCTTTCCCCCAGAAAGAGACACACTGTGTGCTCTGTCTGTGGTCCGTTTGAGACACATTGTGTTCTCTTTGTGCAAGAGCTCTTGCTTAGCTTGTTGCTGACTTTGTGCTGTTATATGATGGATTCTGCTTACTATGTCCCACTATTTTTTACTCTACAAACTGTATATAATATATTCTACTTCTTAATAGAGTTGCTTGGCATGTACTGTCAGCTTGTGTAAGATCTGATCCCAAGTTTTCTACCTTCTTTATTTTCTCATCTCCTGGCCCTCTCTCTCAGGAACTTGTCACTAAATGACTTGGAGGTCTAGGTCACCTTCTAATGGCATTAGAGTATTCTCAAAGCATCTTGGCAAATATGGAAAAGACATAATCTCTCTTCCTAAAATTTTCCAGTTCACCAAGAGCTACTGTGCTATCTAGTTTTATATCAATTTGACACACTCAAGAGTTGTTTTGGAAGAACAAATCTCAATAGAAAAAATGCCACATCTTGATAGTGTGGGCAGTGCCAACTCTTGGCACATAGTCTTGGCTGCTACAAGAAAGCAGGCTGAGAAGCCACGGAAAGCAAGCTAGTAAGTGACCCACTTCTAAGGCCTCTGTGTCAGTTACTAACTCCAAGCTCCTTTCTTGAGTTCCTGATCTGACTTCCTTCGATGATGGTGTGTAACCTGAGAATTTTAAGATGGAATAAACCCTTTCCTCCTGAAGTTGCTTTTGGTCATGGTGTTTTATCACAGCAATAGAAACTAACTAAGATAACTGTCAAGTAACAATAGCAACCAAAATAAAAACATAGTGTTGTTGAATATTGACTTATGTAACATATATTCATAAAACAATCCCATGGCATAGTTAGAATGAATTATAGCTAAGGTTTTACACACACACACACACACACACACACACACACACACACACACACACGTATATGGTTGGCAAAAACTGGACTTTAAATTTTTGAAAAATGATGTGAAGTTGGGTTGACAGGGAAGCAATATCTGTTAAGAATTAGGGAACATTATGATCATTGTATGATTTTTCTCAACTAATTAGAATGTAAAAAGGACTTGTCTATTTTAATGTAAATCTTATAACACTAAAGTTAGAAATCTTTCATAGCATATATATATATATGTATATATATATACATATATATGTGGAAATTATAATTGATTCACTTTTGGTTAATATGCTTTGCTACTTTTCTCTAGCCTTAATTTTCACTCCTCTTTAACTTTTCTCATCCTGTCTAGGAAATGAAGCCTCACTAACTCCAGCCTTGATTACTATGCAAGTGGAGTGGAGCTTCGAAAGGGAAGTGATAAGAAGCAGAAGATAACGAATCTAAAATCATCATTATTAGTGAATATGCCAGTGTTTCCCGAAGCCTCGGTAACTTCGCTGAGTCTGAAGAGACCTGGCTTTTCACTAAGGAAATTCGCTCATGAGTCTCTCTGCTCCCAACACAGACATTCCTTGGCTTAATTGACACTGCCAATGCTCCTGGGGGAACTTGAAATAACCTTTAAGTGAGGCATAATGGCATCTGTTCAAGCTGCTTTCACCTTCAGGGTGGATGCAGTACTGACACTTTATTATAATGACAGCAATAATTGCCTTGCTGAAGTCGCTCTACAGCATGATCAGGGGTCACCTGTCTCATTATAGGATGGCTAAAAGGAGAGGGGTGATAGCCCCTCCCCACTCACATGTAGAGCATATAGATGAACCCAATTTATAAGGCAATGGGTTATATGACAACAAAAATGATGTAGATGAGAAGGCTGGATGGTTTACATGGCTTTCCCAACTTTTCTAGAATGTTCTTTCTTCAAGTCACCTCCCCTGTTAGTTGTAGATCAGAGTTTATCTCAGAAGTGTCCTGTGAATTTATCTTCCACATAATTTTGATGTGAAAGACCTCAACTTTTGTGGAGAATTCACTTCCCAAAGGTCTGTCCTTGTATATTGTGGGAACACAGCTTGCTCTTCTGGTGTCAAAAGTCCTTTGATACAGATCTCCACACACATCAAGAGTTTTGCTATCATGTACAGTTCTAGACCTCTATTATTATTCCTAGGAATTAATAAATTGAAATAATGGAATTTGAGTGCATGATTTAATGAATTGCGAAACATGGTTCTTTGTTGCATGTTTCAAGCTGTGCTACTAAAAGGTGATTTTCTTTTCAAGTTGGCCCTACTTAAACTGTTCATTCTAACTCATCTCTTGCCAGTTGTGCCCATTAATAGTGTCTATCATTTAAGGTAAGGAAAGGCAGGGGAAGAAGAGACTGTAAACTCTTTCTGACAACAGTATTTTAAGCTGGAAGGAACTTGGCTTTCTCCATGTGATCACTACAAAGCACTGCCTCCTGTGTGTGCGTTCGTGTGTGTGTGTGTGTGTGTGTGTGTGTGTGTGTGTGTGTGTGTGTGTTCACATGCTTGAATATACACAAATACCCAGCCTGAAAGTGATGTGATAGCTTGAGTTATGTGAAGTACTTAACTAACTCTTATTCCCAGAGATGATAGAATGAAAGATAGAGCTTCTTTGAGTGATGATGAAGCCACTGACTTTACCAAACTGCCAAGCTTCCAATCACCCCCTACTGTTCCCACTACAGAGTTCATCAGTGATCAGTTACTCTGGACAGAAAATGCAGAAACAGTAGACACTTTTAGGATTGTGACCTTGAAAAGCAAGCACTTCCCAAATGATGGTGTCACAGTCATGGAAGTGTGTGTGCATGGAAACAATCCACAGGAACTGAGTTCATTCTGTATGGTATCATAACATATCAAAAATGCATAACACAACTCTGTTTCTGTCAGTCGGAATGGATACTGCCAGAAGGCTGACAGTGATTGGAATAAGAATTATAAATATTTCATCCTCCAAAATGAGTTCATAGAACTTTGAGAAAAGCCAATCTTATATAAAAAAAATGGTCATGCTAAGACTGATGACTAAATTCTTTCTTCCTAGATGCATTTCTACTTTGCTATGAAAACAGAATACATGAATAAAAATGGATAACCTTTGTTGAGTGGTACAAAACGGTGTGGACTTTCCTAGATATTTCATATGTATGTATTATCTTTTGCATTTTTTACAAAACAAATCCCATTTGTCATATAAGGAAACAATAACAAAGATAGATGAAGTAAGTCATGTAATTCATAGACATAGTAAGTTATAAAACCAGAAATCAGGCAGCCTGGCTTGCAGACCACTTGTTCTAACAGTACATATGGGGGCTTTCCTCTGCAGTATATCAAATTATTTTTGCTTGATACATCTTGACCAATTTTGCAAACACAGAAAAACATTTTAGGATGTATACAGTTTTTAATTACCATATAACCAATACCAAAAGAAGGCTAAATCAGCTCTAACTTCTTTATTATAACATTTAGTCAGAACAATCCTCTCTTTTTCTTGACTTAAATATATCCTGTTAAGTTATGATATAAAAATTGGGGTTGGGGATTTAGCTCAGTGGTAAAGCGCTTGCCTAGCAAGCACAAGGCCCTGGGTTCGGTCCCCAGCTCCAGAAAAAAATAAAAAATAAATAAATAAATAAATTTAAGAAAAAAATTTATTGTCTCGCCGGGGGGTGGTGGCACACGCCTTTAATCCCAGCACTTGGGAGGCAGAGCCAGGTAGATCTCTGTGAGTTTGAGGCCAGCCTGGGCTACCAAGTGAGTTCCAGGAAAAGGTGCAAAGCTACACAGAGAAACCCTGTCTCGAAAAACAGCAAAAAAAAAAAAATTATTGTCAATCAGCTATTCATCATCTATATTATTTAAACATAACAAATTGTTTTGTACTCCATTGGTGGGACAGCAATCTGTCTATAAACATACTGTTTTGATGTGCAGAAAGATGATTTAAAGTTAGTGGAAACATCTTAGTACCTAACATGTTGCTTCAGCACTTGACCTGAAGGTTGTAGGGATATATAAAACCATGCAGAGGAATTCTGCAGCTTTCATTTGATTCCAAATTTACTGATATAATTCCATGCTGGATTCTGAGAACACCTTTTCCTATTTCATATGCACAAAGCTGTATGTGTTTCTTTCCTTTGGGTTACTTTCTTTGAGTAGATATTAAGTAACTGATTCTTCCCAGGGCAGAGCACAGGAGAATAAATGCAGATTCTGGAGTCTTAATTAGTTGGTGAGGCCATCAAGGCCATTAAGTCACCAGCAAGTGCTGGCTGTGAATATTAGAGATGTTATTTTCATGGGGAGTAGGGTAGGAGAAAAGGGAGTGTTGACCATTAAAATGTCTTCCTGTATTTCATGATCTTCTTTGATTTAGAGTTGGGGTGGTAGTATAGACGATGTGGTTTTGAAAGTTGATATAAGATTAAATGTATAACTTCAGTATAATTTAGTCTGTTCTTTTCCTAAAAGAACAATTGTCCTCCTTCTTCAATTAATAAACCTGTGGAAGCTCAGTCAGTTCAAATGGCTTAGTGGGCAAAGTTAGGTGATTAGTGATATTCTAGAGTCAGTCACTTTTCTCATTGCTGTGGCATAATGCCTGTAAAACAATTTAAGAAAGAATTCAGTTTGATTCACAAAATGAGGGCCCAGTCCATCATGGCAGGGAAGAAAGACATGGCAGCAGGAACAGGAGGCAGCAGGTCACATTGCCTCTGCAGTCGGGAAACAAAGATACAAATGCTGGTATTCAGCTCACTTTCTCCTCTGTATGTAATCATGGACTCGGTACCTCCAAGTTGAGCCATCTCTCTTCAGTTAAACCATTGTGAAAATATGCACATACATGCAACTAGCCCTGGTCCCATGGTGATTCTGAATCCAGTCGATTTCATAGTGAATTTTCACCATCACATTAGTAAACAGTACAGAGGTAGATACTGGAGTCTACATTTGCATTCAGGGGTCTGTAGAAGTTTAGCTGCACTAGACACCATGCCTTTTCTAAGTGTTAGCAGTTCAATAGGAAGAATGTTTCTTACATGTAACTGTTGAAATGTTTTTTTTTTTGGCTTTTATATTCAGACACCAATTCTGAGTCATCAAAAAAATAATGGATGACTTTGGCAATTGTAGATCAGTTATGTGAAATTTTATTCATCAACTCTTAAACATCTTTCAGGGGGTAATTGGCAGGATGTCAAGGTCTTTGATATTGCTGTCACACTCAGTCTTCACAACTGTGCTTAGTGGAAGGTATTTTTACTATCTCAGTGTTTCATTTATGGAAACAACAGTATAGAAAGTATACTTTTATTCTATTAAATAGCTCTGAACTCAAGGTTCAAACTCAGAGGTTGTTCCAAGAATTAATTCTGGTACAGTGTGACAACAACATTATGGACAAATCCTATCTGAAGTACTCAAAGTACACAGAGGACATAAAAATAATATCATGTTCCCAAGACATAGGGATAAAGATACCCAACTTTGAAAATGTGGTCATGACAGAGTGAGAGGAATATCAAACCAGCACACATACACAAACACCAAAACTCTGTCGCCAATATCAGTTTTGGTCTGGAGAATTTCTAGAATCAAGGTGTTTGTTTACCAATAAGATGGACTCCATAGCATGGGAAAAATAAAAAGTCAAGTCGAGTTCTCCACTAAGTAATGTCACCTAGAATTGACCTGTATGGTGGAAAGGAGAAAAAGTAAATAGAGCCTTAACTTCTGTCTTATAAACGTTTATTTAGATTTCCCCCTAAATTAATCCTCTTTCATATGAACTTTATTATGCTGTATATCCCAGAAACTTGAACTGAAATATGTACTAATGTCTGAATTCAGTTCTTTTCCACTCTGGGTCACATGGGAGAATAATAAGCTATCCTTTCCAGGTTCCATTGGCCCCCCTTAGTGCACTCTGCTTTTGTGCTTCTGGGTGACACTTCAACGCCATCCAGGGATCAGGCACTCTTGTGTTTGTGGTCCATGTTGATTTTCTAGGTTCACTGACAACTGTATAGCCTGAGAGTTAAATCCACTAGGGAGGTAGTGAAATAGTGAATGACATTGGGAAAGGTTGATGGTGACTTATCTCAGCACTGTGGAGAAAAAAATAACAGTAAAATCTAATTCCAGGGGCTACAGCTGAGGGGTACAATATTCCTAGATATATCCCATCATAGAAGAAACAGCAGATGAGGAGAGTCGATGGATAAGAAGAAATTTCGGCTCTACCTGTATGTTTCTTATTCGCTCTAGAATGGCAGTCTGAAGAGCTTGCCACAAAGGCAGAGGAGAATCTCTTTCTGCTCTTAGTTAAAAACTGAAGGTAGAATTTGGTTTCCCAAGATCCATTCTTTTGCTTTCCCTGGAAAAATTTTATTCACTGATGATGTTTTCCCCTAGAGATGTCAAAATTATGTCTCAAAGGATAAAGGAAATGCCTGTACTTTTCTCACAAGTAAAAATTTGCATTCTTCTTTTTATCAAAATATCCTCTTCAGCAGGCTGGCCCTGACTTGAATTTAGAAGGGGTCAAAGAAACGATTTTTGAGCCTCCTGGGAAATTTTTTGTTCAGTTGTTTTTGGATGCTGTTGTATACGTGTGTACATATGTGGGTGATGTGTCTAAGGGGCACATGTGTGTAGTTATGTATGATTACATGTGGGAACGACAGATGTTGACATTAGGCATCTTCCATAATCACTTTCCACCTTCTATACTGAAACAGGGCCTGTTGCTGAGCCTTGAACTTGCCTATCCAGCTGTTGTTCAGCCTGTCCTCCAGCTCCACATCCTCACTTTGGATGACAGGTGGCCATCACACCCACCCACCTTACACTTAGGATTTGGGGGTCTGAATCCCAGTTATAATGGCTGCATGGCAAGTGATTTATCCCCTGAGCCATCTTCCAGCACCTGCTTCTTGTACCAATAAATAATGATCAAACAGCCATATTTTACACATGGTTATCTTGGTTATTTTACAAATCACTTGACAAAAGAAAATTTCAAACCAATGTCCATTCTTTTATCTAACATTTAAACTCATAATAATCTACTATGTGCAAAGCTGAATATTATTCCCTTTATCTGTAACTTATGATGGTTATGTATTCAATAAATTTCCATACATTTGATTTGAAAAAGCACCATATATTTTAAACTGAAATAAGAAATTTCAAAAAGTTTTAGCCATCACTCTTCTCCATCCTTGTGCATGCTTATTTTTAGAAGAGTTTTTTTTTTTTGTTATCTCTTCTACCCTTTAGACAAACCAAGTGCTCTTTTGGGTGTAAGGTATTTGGGTTGATGTAGCTAGAGTTTTCCTGCCTGGCCCATGGTCAGGGCAAATCTTTCTCAACCGCCAGTCCCACAGCCACTCAGACCCAACCAATTAAACACAGAGACTTATATTGGTTACAAACTGTATGGCCATGGCAGGCTTCTTGCTAACTGTTCTTACAGCTTAAATTAATCCATTTCCATTAATCTATATCTTGCCACATGGCTCGTGGCTTACCGGGATCTTCACATGCAGCTCGTCATGGTGGCAGCTGGCAGTGTCTCTCTCACCCAGCTTCCTGTTCTCTCTATTCTCTCTGTTAGTCCCACCTATACTTCCTGCCTGGCCACTGGCCAATCAGTGATTTATTTATTGACCAATCAGCAACACATTTGACATACAGACCATCCCACAGCAGGTTGAGGTGCATAAGATGCATTAAATCCGTAATGATGTGATTCTTTAAGGGCAATCAGAGCATTCATTAAAGACAGTAAATCCTGAGCTGTGATTCTTCTGCACTTTGTATTCTTATGGCAAAATGCTTTTCCCGTTTTATGATGTCATGAAGAAGACAGTAAAGTAAAAGCACATATTCTTAGTAGAAAATTGAAGATAATAAATGATAAGGCAATATAAATCTCGCCTTCAAATGACTTACCTAGCTTCATAATTTTAAATTGTCTGACAAAATGGGAATTTTTGAGGATTCCTAAGTACCTAAGGGCACTGAATAAGTGCTGCCATTCGATGTTCTAAACTTAAAAACTTCACAGTGCCGCTACTTGTAAACAGTGTCAGAACTTGTTATGTAGTAGGCACATGTTCTGTATCAGGAAGCATTTGATTATTAATTATATCTTCATACTTGCCATAGATTATTAAAAATAGAAAAACTTAACAATATTTATAGACAAGCAAAGGGTAACTTTGCTCCTAAATCTATCTGGGATCTACCTAGGATGCTGTATGAGGCTAGTAGCATTATTTAAAGATTAAATTGATTCTCTAGGAATATTTAAGTTTCTTTGACTCAGCATTTACTCTTCAGTGATAAATTTGATAATTATGCAAAATCTGATTGTTGTAGCCACTGATCTATCACTGTGAAGATATACTATGACCAAGAGACTAAAAGAAAGAATTTAATTAGGAGCTTGCTTACAGTTTTAGAGGTTTAGTCCATTATGGTGAGAAGCACATGGTGCTTAGCAATACCTTAGAGCTACAGTCTGATCCAGAGAGAGAGAGAGAGAGAGAGAGAGAGAGAGAGAGAGAGAGAGAAACAGACAGACAGAGACAGACAAGACAGAGAGAGACTTGGCCGGACATGGGTTTTTGACACCTTAAAGCTCACTCCCCCCCCCCCCCCGTGATATATGTCCTTCAACAAGGTCACACCTCCTGATCCTTCTAATCCTTTCAAAGAGTTCCACTCCCTGATGACTAAGCATTCAGATACATGAGCCTATAGGGGCCATTCTCATATAAACCACATCACTAATCCTAACATATAAAAGTACAAATGATAAAAAGAGAAAGATCAATTTATGCCCAAGGTCACACCAAAGGTTATAGGTTTTTCCATCTGTAGAATTTAGGGCAGCACTGAGCATTTTTAGCAACCATATTCTAGTATTCCCTTTTTGAGCCGGCATAAAGAACTTTCTCTCCTCTAAGTTTCTTTGAACTTCTATACCTGTGTGAACTTCTATACCTGACTTCATTAAATATAAGAAACATGTTCCTGCTTTGTTTTTGAGTCATTCTTTTCACGTTTTGAAATTTATATCTTAATCAATTTTCAGCGATTCTGTTCTTCATTCCTTAGTTGTAATGTCATAAAATCTGTGCATTTCTCTAACAGATTCCCAGCTCCCTCCTTTGAGTTACTTGCCACGCATGAAGTCATCTAATGGCACTTTCCTGTAGTAGCAAACCCTTCAAATACCTTCTGCATAATTCCCTTAACAAGTTGTAATTTCTGAAAATGCTCTTTGCATCCTGTACATTGACTCCCATGTCCTGTCTGGTATGCTCAAGGTGGTCAGCCTCCATCTCCTGTTATTTTTAGGCATATCGATAAATACTTTGCTTTCCTAACTATTCAGTTCCTTGTTAATAATCTGCTTTCTACACTGTGAAAGCTTCATTTGATTCTAGTCCTATTTTGGTTTTGTGTTCTTTGCCTTCTCCTGTGAGCTCTGATTCATTTGGGTACTGAGATAGAAAACCGGTCAGTGGAGACAGAAGAAACAACTTTAGCTTATATCGGAAAACAGTCTGGTGACCATCTGGATCACATGCCTCATATGCTACATTAGCCTTCATTGTTGATAAAATTTTTGCTTCTGCTATATTCTTCATTACCTTACAATTTCTACCAGATAATTAACTTGTAAGATAGTATATAATTTTCCTCAAATAAAGCTATCTTTTCTCCAGTATTTCCATACCACTTCCTTCATAAGCAGACAGTATTTTTCTTGATAATATACATCTTAATATTCTGCCTCCTACTTGAAGTACATAAAAATCAGGAAAAGGAAATTGCTATTTGAAAGTAAATCATCACACCCTAAACAATTTCATTCATTTATTTGAGGTCAGGACCCTTAAATCTATATTATTAATACATGCTCAATTAAGTCATGTTTAGTGGATGGTCCTTCAAAGGCTGGCTTCAAACCCTTCATTCTGAGTTCCCTCCTTTATTGAATTGCCATTGTAATCAAAGGGCAACTGTCCCATTTACTCAGAAAATCTCAATCCTCAGTGACGGGTTGCTTCAAAGTAGCAGTAAATAGTCACTGTGAAGGACAGCCAGGATGTTAGGCCACATTTACATAGAGGAAAAATCCATAGGGTAGCTGGTAGGATGGGTTTCATTCTCCCATATCTACTGTCAGCAATGAACAAGAAGCATTCAGTGAGAAGCAGCCATTGTTAGGATACAGAACTAAACATGAGGGTACAGAAGTCTTATGAGAGAACACAATTTCAGGCGTATAGGCTCAATCCAGGCTTTTGTGGTCAGACAGAGTGAAAGAAGTACATTACATAAGGCATAAAAGGAGCAGTCACTTTCACTTGGGAAACCTACAGGTGGCCTTCCATCTGACTGCAGGGTCTGCTCCTGCCCTAACTTATGCTGCCTGAATGCATCTTTCCTGTTCCCTTTGGGAAGGCAAGGGTCTCTGTGTTTAGGGCACTGTCCTGGCAGTCTGGTTTCTCTGTCAGACACACAGAGTAAAAGAAGTTCCTTGTGAAATTCTCTTCAGCTCCCAGGTTTCTACTTCCATCTTTCAATAAAGCAGAGAATTGTGAGGAGTTTGTTTTATTTCTAGAAGACAAAAGCAGAAATCCATTAGTTAATGATAACATTTCCTATGAGTGTTTTTCTTACCTGTCAAGCAATACTTCTTTAAAACTAACCTCTTTTCTTTACCAATGATTTATTATTATTATTATTATTAAAAGAAAACCTAGAAATGGCTGTTATTTTGATCAGAGACCACAGGAATGACAACAACAACAAACCAATTCAGTTGTGATTAGAAGTGTTGATGACTGTGGTTGTGTGAGGAAACATTTGGTCAGGACATGGAACGATCAACACATACAAGGAAGTTTTAAGTTTTGAGTTCATTAATCATTGGTAAAAGATTTTCAGAGGCTGGACTTGCTTGTCTCCTAGATGCTTGGGAAGTGAACTATTTTTCACCTTGATGCACACCTTACTCATGTAAGACTGAACAAAATGTTGAGCTTCCCACTTTCCTTACTGCACTTTCTATTGACTATATAGTTCAATTTGGGTACCGACTACAGCTAAGCTCCTTTCTTTTTGAATAATTTGTCCCAGAAACCTAAGAAACACTCTCCCCTGGAGCCCACAAATGCTTTGCTTTCTTCCTATTGGCTTCATTACATTCTTCAATTGATTTCTTTTGTCTGCTGAGTACATTCTGCTACCGTCTTTTATTTCTCTGGAGTATACAAGTGGGTTCCGCCAGTACAAAGTGGTAGTCATACCTACTCCCTGTATCTGTCAGTTAACACTGACTCTTCTCTCACTGCTTGCAACAGTCGAATTAGTTACTTTGTCTTCTGGTTTTCAGTTGATGGAGTTCAAGAAAGGATGGATTTGGCTGAAAATATCTTGTCTGCGCGGAGCAGTGAATTACAACTTCACTTTCACCTCCACTTTGGTTCCTCTTGGGTGTGGCAATGTAAGTGTGAGTTCACTATCTCTTGAGGCTGGAGTTTAGACTCTAACAACAGCAGTGGAGTAGGTGTCTTAAGATTGGGTCAAACACATTATGCATCTGGACCAGCCAGTTCGCTAACAAACTGAACACAGATACATTCAATGAGCAAAGCTGATCATATTACACTTATTACACTCTGATGTGGTTTCCTTTCTTAGCAATGTTCAAGAACCCAAGGTCATGTGGGGTGTTTATAAAATATCAGGGTCTGGTTTTGGTGACATTGGAGAACATATTGTCAGGCAGAGATTTGCTGAGAATTGCATAGTTTATCCTACCAAAGCTTTGATCAGTAGGCACAGTTAGCAAGTGTCTTGAAGCAATTCTTAGCAACCAACTTGCCCTATGGCATTGCCTAGTTTGCTAACACACAGGTGTGTCTCTCACAGGTGAGTATTTTCTGCCTCATATAACTAAATGGATACTGTTTATTCTAAAATCATGTTGATATTGATAGCAAAGCATTTTCAATATTGCCGGCAGCAAACCAGGAATGTGTTGGCTTCAGTTTCAAATTGTATAGTTAGCATACATAAATTTAGAATTTTTTAGGCTCAAATTTTTTCCTTAAAATATTAAGATTGAATGTTTTGCCCAGGGACTAGCTCTAACTTCCATTTATAGTCTTCTAAGGTAATTTAATTTTATTATTGCACTAATGAAATATGTGGAAAGTGTGAAAACAGTCTAAAAATGCACAGTGAAAGATGACATGAACAATGTCAATATTTGTGCATAAACATACATTTGTTGATTGTTTTTAAAGTTAAATAGTAAAGTATGATAAACTATCAATGGCAAATGGGAGGAAAACTCAGGGGCCACTGGCCTGACTTGCAGCCTCATGGTTATTCATTTTCAAAGGCCCAGGAATTAGGTTGAATGAAGCAAGGGAACACTCCGTAAAAACACTAGTGTTTGTAAGCATTAACCTGATGTTCCCTGGCAATGACTAGGCTGGTCATTGCTTTCTACATAAACTCCCAGCAAAACCTGTCTTCATATAGACAGTTTTCCAAAAAGGGGGAGAAAGCTTTTACCTACAACTTGATGAACTGTTTCTCTGTTACTCTTTATGTACAGAACAGTAATCGATAGTCTTATTGTACCTGTAGGCTGTAACTCACTTGTGAGTTTTCTGCTGACCTTATGAAAAAGGAGAACATCCTATGAGTGCTTTAAAACCTACCTTCAAATTCTATAGCTAAATTCAGAACACTGGAATATAAAACAAATATGCTAGTGCTCTTTCTCTCTCTCCTTATATGTGTGTATGTGTGTGTGTTTTGTTCCACATGTTTGTGTCTATATCTATTCCATACATATGTGTGTGTTCCATATACACTTGTGTGCATTTGTGTGTGTGCATGTGTGCATTCTGTGTGTGTGTGTGTGTGTGTGTGTTCCATATGTCTGTGTCTGTATATATTTCATACATATGTGTGTGTTCCACATACACTTGTGTGTGTTTGTGTGTGTGCATGTGTGCTACATAGATACATAAAAGTTGTCATGCAAGTAGGTAAATAATTGCACTAAATGGAAAGCAGGCATTTCAAATGTAAAATTTAGATATTGAATTCCCATGACATGTTCTTATGTTCCTATGGCAAACTACAGTGCATCATTAGTTCCCATCCCTAGACACATCAGAAGGTCCTGTTACTGGACATCAGAGATAGATGACAGTGTGTGCTTCCAGAACTCCGATGCTGCCCTCAGCGTCACAGCATCTTTCTATTATCTTCATTTTTGCACTCTGAACAGGTACACCTACACAGCAGAGCACAGTCATCCAATGATCATGAGGTGCATGTCTCACAGATTCTAGTAGGAGCAACTCTCATTTCCTCTACCTAGTTTTCTGTAGTGAAGAATTACATTGGCTTTGGGTTAGAACTCTTATCAGAGCTAGGGCTAGAGTCATAACTTTATAGTCATATAATAAACTTATAGTTCCCACCTGGGAAACAAGGACACAGTTGAGTGGAGGCCAGTTTTAGGAGGACTGTGAGGAGGCCTTGTCTTGGTAACATCAGAGACGTTAGTTGCTTTTGTAGAATGTGGAAAACACAGGCTTTTATTGCTCCGTGATGTTAGTTAATGTGTCTGAAAGCTTTCTGCCACTGAAAGAAAGCACTTCATGTACAAAGAGAAGGGGCTTGCTTTGGGGGCATTTCTAGTCTGTGATGGATTGGAACTGTGGGTGTCAGTCTATAGTGGCATAGAAAACAATGATGGGGGTTTGTGGCACAGAAAATGTGGCATAGACAACCAAATGACCAGGAGACAAATGAAAGGAATATGGAGGCAGGAGAGCCAGAGCACCACCACACTTAATGACCTAAGGACATCCCCCAAAGCCCAATGACTTAGAAGTCCCACCACTCTTAATTACCTAAACACCCCACCTTGGGACTCTATGCCTTAGCAGACACATATCACCACCAGACTAAACACCACTCTGGGGTGAGGCTTTAAGACATAAGCCTGAGCCTTTGGGGAACACAAGCAGCTGTAGGTGCCTCCCTTTCCACTGGCACCTAAAGGTTCTCAATGATCACACAATGAAAAATGCATTGAATCCCTAGTAGTCTCAAAACATTATCTGCCCTAGCATTGTGGAAATGTGCAAACCCAAATACTCCCTGATACCCACAGCAAACCCAACTGCGTACTTTTGCAATTTTTTAAAAAGAATTTTACATGCTTCCAAGATCAAAAAGCATTGGACATATACTGGTAAATACACCTACTCATTATGGGAATGTTTCTCAGCCCTGCCCAGCCCTGCAGTCCTACAGACACTTATAAAATAATCACTCCAAGGCTTATATTAATTACAAACTGTATGGCCTATGGCTTCAGCTTCTTGCCAGCTAGCTCTTTCATCTTAAATTAACCCATTGCTATTAATCTATAAGTTGTCATATGGTCGTGGCATTACTGGTCTGCTTGTATCTTGTTGATCCTTTGGCAGTGGACTCTGCCCTTCTTCTCTCTGTATCTCTGGATTTCCCATCTGGCAAGGCAGTAAGCTTTCCTGCCATAGGCCAAAACAGTTTTATTTATTTTCCAATGGGAGCCACACATATTCCCAGCACACAGAAAGACATGCCATAGGAACTTGTAAAGAGAGGAATGGGAAAACAGTAAGGAGTAGTTGGCTCAGCGCACACTGTGCTGGAATACAGGCCCACAAAAGCTTGGACAACCTCACTCCTATGTGTTTGTTACCCATGGCTCACGCATCCTGCTGTTGGGCATGCTTTGCACACTATACGCAGTGTCACTCAGCAGGTGACACACATTATAGGCAGCGCCACCAACCTGATCTGCAAGTTAGACTCCTTTTCACCCTACAGATTCATGCAAGGTGCTATCAGAGCTGCTTTCTGGGACTCTGTCTCCATGTCACAGTAGCTGGCCTCTCAGACCTTCCTTTCAAATCCTCATGGAAGCAACCATGATGTCATTACTCTCATATTCTGTACGCCAGGCCAGCCAACACTTTGAGCTCTAACTGTACACACTAGAATTATAGCTGTAGTGAGTGACCTCAGAGTCACTTGCCAGAAGAACACAATTAATGTATCCCTTGGTAGTTTTAAGCACTCAAGATACCTTGGGGGAGATTTTTCAAAATGATACCTTGAGAAAGTGATTGTGTTTGTATCCTTTTGTTCCTGAGATGGATAGGGAAGTCTGGCAGTCTCCTCAAGAGCCCTCCAGATGTCTCTGTGCTGACACAATAAGAAGCACTTGGCTTGCTGTGCTGGCCATTAGCAGCTACATCCACCTTCTCTAGCAAAGCAGCAATCCTGATCTCCTCTTTGCTACCAATTGTCATTGAGTATCTGATGGCAAGCAGAAAATCCTCATTACACAGTCTGAACACTGTGCTGCCCTGGAGCCTCTTGTATCAGAAAAACTTGTTCAAGCTCAGCTTCCCACAAAGTCTTGGGTCATAGAGAAAATGTATTCTATCCTTGCCAAGCTGTCCCCAGAAGTGTCTTCTAGTGTAGTCCCCAAAAGAATCCTCATCTCAGCCTGAAATGCTTGAGTTTCTCCACTCTCCATATTCTTAGCATTGTCACTTGGCTCCCAAGGAGAGTCATCCACTAAGCTCAGGCCATCACATTCGAGAAATTCTTTATCTCATGACAAAGTTTTCCATACTCTTCTTATTAGTTCTAATGGTTAATGTAGACTTTCCATTTGACAAGATCCACATCATTTAGGAGACAAACCTTCAGAGATATCTGTAAGGAAGTTTCTAGATTGGGTTAATTGCAGCAAGAAGATCCATGCAAATGTGCATGACACTATTCCGTGAGGTGAGGTCAGAGGCTGAATAAAAAAGAAAGAACAAGCTAAGCGCCAAAATTAATCTCTCTGTTTCCTAACTGTGGACCCAATATACCAGCCTTGTCCTGTTCCTGTTGTTATGTCTCCTGGGTAGGACAGTTATGAAACTTTAGCACACGGCCCATTGGTGAGCATCAAAAATCGGGTTGTAGAAGTTACAATAATAAAAGCTTGACTCCATGTTGATAGGAATTCTAGCCACATCCCCATGATCACGCATGCCCTGGCAAGACACTTAGTCATTTCCAGGTCTGATGTCCTACGTAATCCATGTGCTTTGTGGTCACACAATTTGTGCGCAGCATGATCATGTAATCTATGCACATGTGTGGAGTAGCCACATGAGCCCATGTGTGCATGTGCAGGGTAGTCCTTAAAAAGTGGGTCCCATGTACCCTCCCTCCTCCTCCTCCTCATGTGTCTTTCCAACAGGCCTGATCACATCTAGTCCTTTGCTCCTCCAAATAAAACTCTTGCTAGTGGGCTTTGTTGTACTTTGTGACTTTTCCTCACTGGGTAAGAGTGTTACATAAAACCAACACAGGCGGCTTAATATATGTACAACAATACAAAGAAAAGACACAAGGCTGGTGAAGAACATGCATACAGAACACATTATGCAATACACATGAGGCCCCAGGGTGCATACGTCATGTCCAGCTAGGTATCTAGAGTGTTCTAAGGATTCAGTTACCATCCCTCTGCTGTGAAGGCAGTGCCAGGGGTCAGACCAATGGGGGAGGGGCTCTGATTCTGATTGCAAGATGGCCACCATGAGCTCTTTAACATAGGTTGTCTCTGAAGTGTTGTTCTATTCCAAGGTGCTAATAGTCACTCTTACTGGGGCAGCTTAGACTAATGTTTGCCTGGATATTTTACTGGGTCAGGGTAGCAGAATATGATTTATTATTTTCGTTGTCAACTTAGCAATCAAAACAAGTGAAAAGCTATTGTATCTCAGGGGCTCTGGGAGACTATCTGCCCTCCACCCATTCTGGTATCATTATGTTTTAGTTACTCTATTGCTGATTATTCCTGCCTATGTTACTTAAGACTAAAGCAATATAATTTAACTAAAGTCAACATTTTTCAGGCTTAAAAATGGAAGTCCGTTCTTCCAAGGAAGGCAAACAAGAATGAAATCCTGCTTGCTGTATGGAAAACTGCTATTTCAGTGCTGTCTTAAGGCCTCGTTAGACACATCAGTTTCGGTTTCTAAACTGAGTTATTACTATAGGACAAAGCTCCTTAGACAACATCTGCCTCAGTTTACCCTTTCACCAGAGAGGTGCGTATAACTAAGAGTCAGAACGCAGCAGGTGCTATTGAGGGTACAGAGTGCCAGCGTGGTGACCGATCCATTCATGCAGCTATGCTCTTTTCTCTCAGGAAGACTCCAGAGAGCCAACATTTGGTCCTTGTTATGCTGGCTGCTGCAGGCGACAGGGCTGAGAAGTCATTTGTTCATATTATCAATAAATAAGGAAGCAATGTTCCTACAAATGTGAATTACATTTCCAATTTTAAGTAGTACACTTCATGTCAGATAGGAAACGGCCTACATTTATGTACATATATATATATGTATATGTGCATGTGTGTATGTGTATAACTACCTACATTTATATATGTGTGTGTGTTTGTATGCATGTGCACGCGTGTGTATGTACGTACATTTATGTGTGTGTGTGTGTGTGTGTGTGTGTGTGTGTGTGTGTCCCCTTTACCCACTGCAAATGGTTCTCTAGCATTTCCCCTGAACTTACGTCTGCTCAAAGACTGGGAAAGTGAGCTAGGAGAGGAAGATCGATCAATACCTGAACTCTCTGAAATGGGACCTTTAGTGGAATCTGAGGAGGGAGAAATCAGCAGAACAGAGGTGTCAGCCATGTGCTTGCTGTATTGATTATGTGATGATAAACAGGTGTACACTGTTATTAGCAACAGTTATTCTGAAGGCTAGGGAGTTTATTGATCCATGTGAGAGTGAAAAGTTTAACTAACAGACTTTTAGTTACTTTAGTGGTGTTTGTTTTCATTTTTTTTGTTTGTCTTTCTTAGAAGTAATCTGTCAATAAGACCCATTAATATGGGCTGGGGAATTGTGGTGTTGGGCGAAGAAATGCACAGAGAAGAAAAACTTGACCAAAGTTCTGAAATATAACTCAACACTTCCAACCTTTTATTCTATTAAGGTCTCCTTGTTTATTGTCAGCAGCAATGTAAGAGAAATAAGCCAGTCTCCCTCAGGCTAATAAACAATTACTGAGTTAGGACCGATCCATGGAGATTTTTACAGAAAACAAACAATTGTTATCTAAAATATAGAAATTTTTGACCTTATTATGAACAATATTCCTTCATGTTAAAGATTTTTAATGGAAATGAGGCAACAAGATCCCACTGTCTTAGGTCCGCAGGGTAGTTTGGGACCTCTGTAGAGTTGGTCACTCATTGAAATTGAGTTTCATATCAAATTGTAAAACACTGTAAGGGGCTTTGAAAAGAGCTTAGCGAGTCAAGTGTTTGCTTCTCAAGCATGAGGACCTGAGCCAGATTCACAGCCTCTCTTCATTCACTCTATTTCACAAGTAGCTAAGTTGGTAAATTATCACTTACAGTAATGATCTCTATTTTCACGTACGTTCTGAGGAAATACTAACATAACTTGACTATTGTATACCTAGTTACTCTTACACATATTAGGAAGAGCATGTCAATTCACTGTCATACAATTATGTTCAGTGTGTTATTATGCATTAGTGATCATACCAAGGTCTAATTTTAAAATATAATAGATATGAACTTGGTCATAAATGCTGCTATATATGATCCCTGATTGCTGTGGAATGTCATTCTGTATACTGTGAAATGTCATTTGGTATGCTGTGAATATGTGTTGCTCTGATTGGTTGATAAATAAAATGCTGATTGGCCAGTAGCCAGGCAGGACGTATATGGGCAAGCAGATGAGGAGAATGTTGGGAAGAGGAAGGGCTGAGTCAGGAGTCACCATCCAGACACAGAGGAAGCAAAATGTCAAGGCAGAACTGAGAAAAGATACCAAGTCACATGGCTAAACATAGATAAGAATTATAGGTTAATTCAAATGTAAGAGCTAATCAGTAATAAGCCTGAGCTAATGGCTAAGCAGTTATAATTAATATAAGCATCTGTGTGTTTACTTGGGGAACACAAGTGGGTGAGATTTGTCCAGACCGCTGGCAGGTCAGGACACAGGAAATCTTCTACTACCCCTGATCAAGGTCAATACTGAAGGACACAATGAATAGATGATGTCTTCCTGGTACTCTGCCTGTTCCCTCCATCCCCATATGCTGTATAAGCATGGATGTGTCAAAGAAAACCTCTTTTCAACTTAGAGATCCATTGTACAAATTATTAAACCTAATTGATTAGTTTAGTCATTAATTATATGGATGTATCCACTCACATCTCTGTATGACGTGCATTCCCTCTGAATCAGAGCTGGGTAAGTTTGAACTATTAAGCTATAGGTAAAAACACACCAGCCTGGGTCTGGGATCAAGATACAAGAAGGCTTGAAACTTTCATGTAAGCTCTTAGGGGAACCTTGAACCATTGAGTAAGATCTATGGATGCATGTGACACTGGAGATAGAATGTAGGAAGAGACCTCATGAGGAGCATTGAGACTAAGGTGAGAGCAAGGAGAGCCTAGTCATGGGGACTGCCCACTCCTCTGTGCTCTCAACTGACCTCTCCATTGAAGTGCACGTGCTGCTTTTGTAGATCTGAGTTTGGTTCGTAGCACCCGTATTGGGAGGTTATAACCTACCTGTAACTTCAGCTCCAAGGGATCTGATTTCTTCTTCTGGGCTCAGCAGACACTTGCACTCAGCTGCATAGAAGCACATCAACTATATTAAACATAATTAAAAATAAAATAAAATATTCTAGTGGTTGTGTCAGGCTTTCTTTTGGGCCACCAACCAGCTCCCAAATCATGACACAAAGACTTATTATTAGTTATGAATGCTCAGACTTATATTAGCTCATATTTTAATCTGTTTCTCTTTATCTACATTTTGCCTCAGGGTTTTTTAGCTTTCTTTCTTCCTTCCTTCCTTCCTTCCTTCCTTCCTTCCTTCCTTCCTTCCTTCCTTCCTTCCTCTCTCTCTCTCTCTCTCTCTCTCTCTCTCTCTCTCTCTCTCTCTCTCTCTCTCTCTCTCTTTCTCTCTCTTTCTTTCCTTCTTTCTTTCTTTCTTTTCTTTCTTTCTTTCTTTCTTTCTTTCTTTCTTTCTTTCTCTCTTTTTCTTTTCTTTCTGTATGTCTTATGTTCTTGCTGTTTCCATGTCTGGCCAACTGCTGCCTGGCTTCTGACTCCAGATGTGCCCCTCTCTTTCTCCCTTATTCTCTTTTCTTCTATTTAGTCTCTTCTCCTGCCAGCCCTGCCTATCTCTCTCCTGCCTAGCTATTGGTCATTCAGCTTTTTTATTAGACCAATCAGATGCCTGGGGCAGGCAAGCTGAAACAAATGCCATACACTTTTACATAATTAAACAAATTCAGCATAAACAAGTCTAACACATCTTTACATCATTAACAAAGCAGAAACAAATGTAACATACCTTTACCCAGTTAGAGTAATAGTCTGAAGCATAAATGAATGTAACATATCTTTACATAGTTAAATGTTGTACAACAAGTGATGATTTAGCAGTGTAAGATCCTATGTAAGTTACATAATAATTCAACAATCATTAAATATCACTTTATATAGTTATGGCATTGATATTTATTCAGTATTCATATTACCATGTCAAGATGTTATCCTAGGTTATTGATGAAGATTGAGGTAGCTGCACGTTTGGTCAAGAAGAAACGTCCTCAGTTCAGGCAGTTGTAAGAAAGTTCACCACAGGTCTGTTCATAGTTCAGAAATCTACAGGACAGAGCATGAGCCTCATTCCTGCTGTAGCAGAAATGTTGGCAACTTGGACAAGTGTGAAGGTGACAGTCATGGTCCAGACACTTGTCCTCCTGGCAGGAACACAGGCCTGACACAAGGACCACAAGCAGCTGAGGAAATTAATTTCCTTGCTCCCTTGAATACTGTCCATATCAGTCCATCAAGTCAGCAGCCAAGGGCACCGCTGAAGTCCTTTGTGACAGTTTACCTCCCAGAGCATAGGAATTGTGTATCTGGAAACAGTATTTACTATCTACAGTGTGGTGTAGCAATATCCTCTAAATAGAAATGTTTTTATCCTGGAGGGAGGCTCCTAAGACTCAGGAAGGAAACTCATAACTCTCAGAAAGTCTCTGAAACTTACAACGTTCACAAGGACCCCTTCCCCCAAGATTAGATAAGCAGTGAGGACTGTTGGAGAAAGACAAGACTCTGACATGTCAAGCTGCCTAAAAGTTGCTCTTGCTGAGCACCCTTGCTGGGGGAGGCTTTTCAATGATGCAGCTGCTTTTTTGCTTTATTTGATTTGGTATTTCCAGACAGGGTTTCTCTATGTTTCCCTGGGTGTCCTGAAACTCACTCCATAGACTCAGAGATCTGCATGCCTCTGCCTCCCAAATGCTGGGATGAAGGGCATGTGTCACCACTGCCCAGCTAATGCAGTTGCCCTTGAGTTATCCATGCTCCTATATATATATGTGTGTGTGTGTGTGTGTGTGTGTGTGTGTGTGTGTGAGTGTGTGTAATTTGTGTGTATATGTGTGTATTATGTATATGTAATAAATAAAATATTACATAATTAATGTCTTCATAGATTTATTGAATATATACTACCTGTTTGAATTTATGGTAACATTTAAGCATTCATTTTTCTATAAGCTGGATATAGGTCACATAAGTGAATGTATTGTTTAGAATTTTTCTCATATTTTTCCAGGCTACTTTATATTGATTTCATATCTTAAAGAAGTTCAAGACTATAATTACAGTTACATGGAAATTTATCAAGTGGCATGATTGCTCTCTTTTTAGAATTACAGATAAAAGGATGATATTTTTAAATAGCCCTTTGGGGTAAGCTTCCAGTCATCATCCACTTACATTAATAATTGATGGGCTATAACTGAAAAGGCACAAAACCAGGACAGAAGAGTCTGCCAGTTTATAAGAACAAGGAGAAGTCAAGCTTCCTGTGGCTATGACACAGTGTTTCATGGGTGACATTTGGTGTCTTTTATTTGAGCAATAGTAGTGATGCTATTTATGATAGCTATTGACCTTCAAATGAATATGAAAAAAACTTAAATAGTTTTTTAATAGAAAAGAGAAAGTATAGTAACTCAAATTTTAGGTTATGTGAATTAAAGACACATAGAAATAATGAGGTTGTTGGCTTTAGCTGGTGAAGTCAGATACAATTATATAGAGTTTCTAAGCTATCTGATGTTAAAAATATACATTTGATTTCTTTGTAAATCTGAATAATAGTAAGTACTGTAGATACATTCACTTTTTTATTTTTCCTCTCCTTAAGATAAAGATATCTGAAAATAATCCTTGTATCATTAAAATATATCATTCAGACTTGAAAATACTAACATTATTTCAAATTAACTTCATATTTATTGGTTGAAAAATCACAAAAAGCATAAACTAAACATGTGGCATCTGTCAAAAATGCACAAATAACATGAGTTCTTCTCAAGCAGTTATGGCAAAAGAACGCAAACTGAAGCGCTCTCTGGCTGATTTTGAGTATAGTTTACTAATGTGTGAAGACTTAACTTCCCTTTTTTCAGCTGCCATTGTTCTATCAGAAATGATTTTACCCAGTGCCATGCCCGGCTTCCCAAGCATAGAGCGTCCAACCAATAATGCATAGTTCAAAATGGTTACGTCCCCGGAATCTCCTATGAAAGCATGAGATGAAAGACAATTGCTCATTCTGGCAACTGCAGAGAGTATAATGCTTCAAGCCTTATAAATGGATCATAACTTAGCAAGGGAAACAAGAGCTAGACTTCTCAGGGTTGGCAAGTCATGTTCAAGTTGGGCTTGGTTTGACAGTTCTCCCCAAGATTTCGGTGTAGGCATCATAGGGATTGGCTGCTATGTGATCAGTTGCATCAGTGATGGGACTGATAGGAGCTATCTATGCTAGAATGTGAGGCTTGGATATGAACATATGGATAAGGGACCTTCGAGCAAGGTAAAAGTTGTCTCAGCTCTTCCACTGTCTTCTGAGATTCTAGGAAAGGTGACAGGCTGTGGGAATGTGTGGATTATGTCCTAATAGCTAGATTTAGAGGAAAGAAACTTACCAAAGTCAGACAGAGATAAACTAATGCTTTAGAGCATGGAAAGCCTATTCTAAAAAGGTAAAAGGTTATCCTAGGGAAACCCGAAGCCCATGACAAGTCTAAAGCATGAGGACTAAAATGCAATGAAAATGTGTCAGCACTAAAGGAGACGTTTGAATGTGAATATAGACTGGGGGTAAGCTTAGGTGGTTTGATGAAGTAACCTGAGATGCTGTCACTCATGCTTTGTGAATGGAACAGCTTAGGGCACAAACTCAAGCCTGAGAAAATATATAAAGAGTAACCCTGATTCATATCATCAGAAGGCATTCTCAGGAAGAGTTAGTCATGACACACCATTGGTCCCTGATGAATGTAACTCTACAACACAAGGTGGGATATGCTGTGTTTTTGAAAGTGGGAAAACAACAAAATACAGATACAAATATAAACACTAATTTTTTCTAGTGAGACTTATCAAAACCACAAGGCCCAGATAACAACTGCTTTTCAATTGCTTGGCGTATGAGAGAATCTTATAATGGAAGAAGAAAATATTTTTAATAATATCACTCATGTATTGAATAGGTCTAACAATAAAATCTCAAAACTGATAGAAATAATACAACACTTCATCCTCCCACCTCTCAGAAGATTTGATTGAAATGAGAGTCACTTCCAGTTTCCTGTCACTTAAAACATACAACAGGCATAGATTTTGTCATAGGCTATTGACCAATTTTCGTCTGTGCTAGCTCAGCTGTCAGCTTTAGATTATGTACCTTAAAGCCTTGTCTCTGTGGGTTATCTCGTGTGGTCATTTGTGATAACACTTCTGTTTCTGATACTGATGGTGGCAAACACAATGACTAATATATCAATTGAAGGCAGACACCAATCACGGCAAGCACAAGTCCTTGCTTAACAAATTCACAACAGTCTCTGAGTTGGGAGTTTTAATCGAATATTCATTGTCAAGACCAATACAAAGAGCCCTCCTTTTATCAGGATTTCATGGACGTGTCTCAATCTTTCGTTAGCATTCATACCTTTGTGATGACCACCAAAGCAAGATAGAATAAATTATTTGGCTAACATCCAAATTTTAAAAATTGCCTTGGCTTCTTTGACCCCAAACCTATAATTTCCCTGAAACGTCATGGGTAATATGACATTGGGTTTAAAGAGGGTTAAGTTATTATCCACCAAAAGTTTTTTCTTGTATTCATTACCATGCTGGAGTTGATTCCGAAACACAAACGTTTAGTTTTTCTCTTTACTGGAGTGTGACCAGAACATTCGCAATTATTTTATTAGTAGTGATTCTGTGAAACCATTTGCTTGACTTTGTGTGTTGGTCTTTCTGTGACCAAACCTATAATATTTGGAAAACTAACCCTGCTTCAGGGTTGCTGGCTGCATGCCCAGATCTTGATTGTATATTCCCAACCATCAGGAAGAAGGCATTGGGGTCTGCCATTGTGTGGTTAGCTGCTTCAGACAGATGAGGAGCTCTGATTATAACCAGAAACTCTTTGCTGACATGTGGATAGTGAGCCAAGGACCGTTTCTACCTGCTCCCAGTTTACTTGTCAAAACTTGGCTGACCCTGCCAAGGAGCATGATGCAATGTAAGTGTCTTTTGCAGGGCCAGCTCCACAGAAAGAGAACAGGGACATTATTGTGGTTGTCAGGTGGAACAGCTGCAGTGAAACAGCCTCAAACAGTGTGAAGTTGATCTGACTGAAGTTTAGAAGAGCACTGCTCTGTGATGTTGCAGTTTAGGTGATAGAAAAGAACAAGGAACCACTCTCCCCTCCATTAATCTCAGGTTACAGGAAAAGTGGCAGATACTGGGACCACCGTAGGTGTAGGAATCTGACATCGCACAGGTTACTGTAGACACTGATGTGCACCTGAATTCCTCCTTTATCCACACAATGCTTTGAAGTAGGCTATGGCATCTCATTAATGTACACTGGTCCTGAGGTCTGACCTTCTCTATTAGATATATAAATGCACTCTTTCCTGTACACCAACTTAGCAGAGTCTCTTGTTTAATCCAGAGCTTCATTTAGTACTATATATAGTACTGTCCTTATATCATCATGATGGATCATGGCCAATAGGTCAAGCATTCTAAAGGCCTGGGAGAGATGAATTCTAAGTCTCATGCTAGAAATCAATGGACTAATAGGGACCACTCCTTTTTGAGTGGAAAGGGTCTGATTGCATCAACTGACACTCTAAATAAATAGATAGATAGATAGATAGATAGATAGATAGATAGATAGATAGATAGAGATAGATAGATAGATAGATAGATAGATAGATAGATAGATAGATAGATAGATAGATAAATTCCTCTACAGATTTATTCCACATCAGAAATTCCGTGGTGATTGGTATGAATGCCATAGAGATCAGCCTTCACAAGCTAAAGCTCATGTTTGCAGTCTGTGATATGCTAAGAAGCTTCTTCTATCCCTACCCTCTGGTATTGCATCCACTGCATAAGAATTAGGCTGGCCAGCCCCAGACAGTAGGGGCTGTCACCTGGCTTGCTAACTCCATCTTTTTGTGTGTATGTGTTTGGTGTCTTTCCATACTCGATGCTACTTAGTGAACATAAACGTAGGTTTCAAAGGGCTTTGTACCTTTGATCGCTTCAGTAAGTCCATCAACTTAGCTCCTCCACAGGCTTCTTTATTTCCAATATTCTAATCGTTCCTGGTCCATAGACTATCCAGCCAAGCTATACTCCAATTCTGTGAAGCAGACAATTGTCCCATTTGGGGTTATTATTTTTATGCAAATTGGATGAAACAATGTCTATTAGGAGGATGCTGTTCCTAAGAGCTCTAGATTTTGGCTCTTGCTTAGCAGTCCTTTGTTAGCCAAAACCCCATGCCGAACATCTCATCTGTGGAGGGAGCTCTGCCTTTCATCTCCTACACTGGTTAGTCAAAAGGAAACCCAGTGGGACACAGGTCTGCTCTGAGGAAGCAGCCACATTGACAGATGGTGTAGAGGCTATCTACATACTAGCTTTATGCAGTCTGGCTGGCACCCCAACTTCAGTGTGCCATTTCTACCTTAGGGTGGATTCCCAATGGGCCAGCTGGGCATATGACTTGTTGGCTCTGATGGCACATGATGGGCATGTGCCTAATAACAGTCACCCCACGTCCTTTACTCAGACTCTGTGTCTACTTGGCCTAATGTATGAAACTATTTTTAGAGGCTCAAGTCATTATTAACTGCTGTTATAAAGCTGACCTATTAGTCAAGGATATCCAGGATACACATACATACAAGGTTTGCCACACACACAAAATAAAGTTTTTTCCTGAGGATGTGTATACCTGTATTACTCAGATATCAGGGCTATTTGCTTTATTGTGTGAAGCTCAGAACCCTTCCCTGATCTGGGTCCTTCTCAAATGTGATGCTCTTTTGCATCATTTAGTAGAAGTAGCATCACTCTGTTTACAGGCATGAAATGTGCTGAGAATGTCCCCAGAACTAGAAGACAACAGATGTTGGGCTAGTGATTTAGTGATGCACCTAAGATGGACTGATTAGCTCTTTTTTTTAGGAGCTGTTTGTCCATTTCCTCCAGACACCTGGACCACTTTTTAAAAATCACTTACATGATAAAGGTTTTTCTTCTAGTTATTATTTTTAATTTGATCTCCTTTGTTCTGTAGCATAACTAATTTACAAAAATTCATTGCTTTCCAGCTCCACTGAGGAAAAAAATAGAACCTTTACACAGCTGTGATGCTCTGTCACTGGAGTAAACTGGGAGTGACCCAAGGTAATGTAGTGCTAGTGGAAATGGCTATCCCTGCATAGTACACATAGTGCCCTACTCCCAAGAGCAGAGGCAGAGCATACATAAGAAGGATTTGCATAGCATATGACAGACCCTGATGTTACTCTAAGTAATTCTGTGGAATTAAGAGGTTGACAAATCTGCATAATTCGAAAATTTTACTATGGACTGACTGAAGATCAGAAACCAACTATCTGTGCCACCATGGCAGAAAGTCAGGACAGTGAGCAGTGGATGTTCTCTGCTACAGTTGTGAGTAGCCAGAGTGACCAGCAAATCAGAGATTTCAAAACATCATATCTTGTGTTTGCAAAATAAGACAAAAGCTTTAACAAGTCAGCTACTACTTAAAGGAAATAAGAAAACTTTACCAAAAAAAAAAAAAAAGATTTCTTGCCTTTGATTGTTCTCCCAAGTATATGAATAAATGCTTTATAAATGCTCTGATTATCAGGACCAAATTCACATAAGAAAGATATAATGGTGTATGAAGCAGATCATGATCTTCATGGTGGGACCACTTGTCAGTTCAATTCTCATCCGAAATTAAATAACTTATTATTTGTAACCTATGAGATTTGTTATAAGAAAGGGGGGGTCAATTAAATATACTTCAAGGCAAAATGTTTTTTAAGTCATTTATTTTTATGTGTGTACAGGTCTGTGTACACATATATGCCTGTGTAGGGACCAGGGACCCTTCTGTCTTTGTCTACCTACAGTGTGGATTACATGTGCAGACCAACGTGCCCTGTTTTATCACATGGATTTGAAATCTAATTTGGTCCTTGCACTTGTAAGACAAGCACTTTGCTAACTAAGCTGGCCCATGATCTTCTTAAACTATTTCTTTAAATATAAAACTAAAAATTAAGGCCTGGGGAGAAATGGTGCGGTGTTTGAGGGCTTGCTGTTCTTCTAGAGGAAGTAAGTTCAGTTCCCAGCACCCACATCAGACAGCTTACTATCATCTGTAACTCCAATTCGAATGAATGAGACTCCTTCTGGCTTCTGTGGGCTTCTACAGACATATGGAATACACTCACGCAGTCACATATACATAATACATAAAAATAAATTCTAAACTGAGTGTGGTGGCTCACTCCTTTTATCCCACCACTCAGGAGGCAGAGAGAGGTAGATCCTTGAGTTCAAGGCCAGCTTGGTCTACAGAGTGAGTTCTAGGACAGCTAGAGAAATCTTGTTTTGAAAAACTAATAACAATAATAATAAATAAATCATAACTTATAATACTAACAAATCTTGAAAAAAAGCACAAACTAAAATTTATATAACTTTATTTAAATGAATTTGCACAGGTTGACTCATTATCTATAGGATCCATAAATCAGCCACTTATGAACACCTGTGGATCAGAACCCATTTGAAAACTGTATTTATTGCATTTTATACTCAGCATTTCGACATTACCAGCTCGTCAAGCACTGGCTGAACTTTGTTTTGTAAAACACGAACCAAGTAACTGTCATCTCTGAGAAAATGCATAGCATTGTAGGATTATATTCCATTAGCATGAATGTATTTGGCATAATTCTACAGCTCCAAATATACAATGAGGACAAAACTACCCTCTACTCAATGGAGTTTTTTACAATTGGCAGAAAGGATTGAATTGAAATGCAAAACCAATTTTATGATGCTTAAGAAATATGATTTTTTTGGACATGCAAACATTTTAAAGACATGACAAAATGGACTACTAAAACACGGAACAATAATCTCTTTCTCTCTCTCTCTCTCTCTCTCTCTCTCTCTCTCTCTCTCTCTCTCTCACACACACACACACACACACACATACAATCATTATACTAAAGTCAGACATTTTTTTAAATGTGATAATGAATATTTTAAAGTTACATTATTGCATTCATGTGAAAAGAAGAAATTAGTTGACCAAATTATTATGGGAAATTGGGTGCTATAATTCTATGAAATTTTATTTTTTAAGCAACATTATACTCTTCTGCACATACATTTTGTGGTCTATAATTCCTGTAACTCATTTTCTTGGGAATTTTTATTACTGAAAATGATACTGCTAGAAGTTGGTTATGTCCAGCACAACAGTCCGAATTTTTCAAGGGAAGATGGATTCTGGCTGTATAAACTTATGTGGGGATTGTTAAAAATAATGCCTCATGGCAGTGATCAGTGTTAGCAAAGTAAAAGAAATTAAAATAAAAAATGAGAGGTGTCTTTAACCTGATTGCTCATATGTTCTGCAAGATGACAGAGCAGAACTTTCCACAGAAGTATATGACACAAAACGATGGAAGAGCATAATCCACATATATAGGTGATTTTAAGTATCATATGGAGCATTTTTTGATTAATTTAGATAAACTACCTTTATGTTACATTTGCTATCCAAAAGAAGGAAGGTCCTGCTAAAATCTAATCAATTGAAAATTCCTGGACCACAATTTCACTTAAACAGGATTTGCTCTCAGAATTATCAACGTTAGAGACATACCTCTGGCTTTCAGTTTACACAAACCCCTGCTTCTGTAATTCCTATGGTTAATGAATACATCAACATGGCTTTCCAATTTTTTTTTGAGTATTCAAACTTGTCCTGTGAATATGCTTGACACATTTAAAATCAATGTGGCCTCTTGGTCAATATTGGTTCCTGAGGGCATGCACTTCGGGTTCCAGGGCTGATGTAGGGCAGTCATACAAACTGTTGTGGCCAGCATCGTCTTATGTCTGCTGTATATTTTTACAGGCAGTCATTTATGACAATGTAGAACTGACTACAAGTAATCGCACTTCTGTTTCCTACTGTAATCAGGGCTTCTCTGGGTAATATGACAGAGAGAAAATATATGATTTGAAATCTGTGACAACTGTGATATTGAGATTGGGCAAGTGAGTTGTGTTGTCTTTAAAGCAAAAAAAAAAAACTATTGAAACAGGAATTTTTTTAAAATGAAACATTAAACAACTGAAACTTAACTTTATATTCACCCTCCCACTGTGGCTAGAAAAGTTACTATACATCACCCTGAATCCAAAAATCCTACCTTCAAGTACTGGTGCTGATCAAGATATCACTTGATCTAATATATGTCACGCATATTCATATGAAGCTTTTAATGTACAAAATAAGAAATACTTGAAACTCATGCTGAAGTATTCACTCACCATTCTGCTCCACTTTGGAGAGCATTTGTACTGAGTGGATGTTACTCAACTGTCTGCCATGTGTGAAAAGTAAGACTAAAGTCAAAACTCCTAAGTCTCATGGAGGTCATGTAAATGGTTTGAGGATGACTCACTGTTCCCAGGACTGCAGCCCTTCACTATACTGAGCTTATTTGTTTTTGGTCTGAAATGACATAGGGACTATTTGCTTTCACTGGGATTTCTGGAAAACCTTTCAGGTTAATACACATGTTCATGTTAATAGGCCGTCAGTAGCAGGTTCACATCCAGGTCAATCACAGGTCTCCATTTTATCTCACATTATGGCATCCACTCTGGTGAGTGCAGTTCAGATGTCTCTCTCACTTTTATAAGAGTCCCAGGCCTTGAATGTATTATTTACTGGCACATATCTTGCCCTTTAAAATAGTCAGAGTGAGATTTTGGGATGAACCTGCTGGATTTTATGCACATACACTTTCACTTCCATTTATAGAAAATTCCACTTGTAGCACAAAGTGACTTTTCAAAAGACTTAACCCTTGGGGGAGGAGAAAAACAGAACAAGAGGCAAAAATATTCTCCATCCGTGAGACTGAGAAACACATGATTAGTGGTGGCTAACTGGCAATTCGTGAATTATAAAAAGTAATTAGCCGGGCGGTGGTGGCGCACGCCTTTAGTCCCAGCACTCGGGAGGCAGAGCCAGGCGGATCTCTGTGAGTTCGAGGCCAGCCTGGGCTACCGAGTGAGTTCCAGGACAGGCGCAAAGCTACAGAGAAACCCTGTCTCGAAAAACCAAAAAAAAAAAAAAAAAAGTAATTAAATCTGAATGACTTACCACTCCTAAGCCCCGGAGAGGCTCTGAGATTATTAGAATACAGGGCAAATAAATGGGTAATTTGGGACTGAAATGGAATCATTAAGTTTTCATGCTGCTATGGGATGATACTTTCAGACTCTCAGAATATTAAAGGTTTATTGTCTACAATGTATAAAGCAGGGTTGGGAAATTGAAGAAGAAGAAATGCAATGAACACTGGGTTGCTCTTTTTTTTTTTAATGTACACTGTGGCTATTACAGCCACTTGTTAAGAATAATGTTTCTGTACAGTGTGAAGATGTGTCTTTGCCAAGGTGCCTTCTGACTGGTTTAATAAAAAAAAACTGAGTGGCTGGTAGTTAGGTAGGAGGTACAGACTGGACAGACACACAAAGAGAATGCTAAAAAGAAGGGGGGCAGAGTCCCAGGAATCATGAGGAAACACAGGGAGAAGCAAAAAAGAATGTGAAGTGTTGAAAGAAAGTACTATCATGTGGCAGAGGGTAGATAAGAAATATTGGTTCATTGAAAATGTAAGAGTTATCTAAGAAAAAGCCTGAGCTATTAACCGAGCATTCATAATTACTAATAAGTCTCTGAGTGGTTATTTGGGAGTGGCTTCCAGGACACAGAGAAACTCTGCCCACAGCCAGGGTACCCCCTCTTCTTTCACTTAGTTCTCAGAATGATAGAGACAGACTTTTAAGCCACTAAGGAGGATGGCATAAATAGCCAAGTAAGAGACTATTACACTGTAGATGAGGGATACGTACGTAATACCCCTATACTCTTCCCCTGAAATAAAACCTTAAGAGAGCTCATGTGAAAGCTCCCTCCAAAACAAACACCCAGAAAATCTCTTAGGCAATCATGGACATAGGAGTTCTCATAAGCTCTTAATCCCATAAATAAGAACAGGGAGTAAATCCCTAATTTATGACTAAATGACTCAAATGAAGCTAGGGTTAGAACTTAAAGGGGGAAAACCTAAGCAGAGAGAGGAAAACTTAAAACATATGTGTATATATATACTTGGGGGGAAATAAAATGCTTCTACACAGTAGAAATATATCTCTCTTTCTCTTTTTCTCTCTGTCTCTGTCTCTGTCTCTATCTCCATCTCTCTACCTCTCTGTCTGTCTCTCTGCCTCTCTGTCTGTCTGTCTGTCTGTCTATCTGCCCCCCATTGCGCACACACACACATACACACACACACACACACACACACCATGTTCATGGAAATAAAAATTTTAGACTGTAAATGAAAATCTCAATGACTGGAATAAATTGGTGAAGTGAAATGAAATTGAGGAAAGACAGATAATTACTAGGCCAATAAATAGCCAAAAACTCGATTCAAAGAAATCAGGAACTTAAAGTCAGGAATCCAAGCTGCCATTAAGACATTGTCTGCCTGGTTCCTTGTGTCTCATCCAAATGTTTGGCTACTCTCAGATTTGAACATTACTGAATCAGAAAAGAGATGTCCTAAAGAAATGGTACTCAGCCCTCCCACAGAGAGGCAGATGGATTTTGGAGATTTGCATGTCTTTTACCATCTTTTGGAGTAGTAAGTACCCAGACTCTACTGCCCTCATCTACCTTTGCAAAGAGCATCTCTGTAGCATGGTTGGGCTGCTTTCTAGGCAACCACAATATACTTACCAGGAACATAGCATTCCCATATGCTATCTCAGAGTAATTTTTAATAAAGCCATCTTTCACTCTCATATATGTTACAGTTTGAACAAATAAAAGGAATTGTGATGTACCACAGGATGGTCCATCTGCTCTCAGCTGCCTATCATACCAGGAGTGGCATTACTGCCATGCTGGGATACCCAGACCTACAAACAGAACCCCTGATTATATTTCCCACCTTATCTCTTCTATTGTGACTCTCTTGTAGTCTGAAAGTCCAGTTTACAAAATGTAGCAAGGGTTGAAACAGCTGCCTGTACACTATTGATGTTACATTCTGAAGTTCCACTGCACAGGTTCTTCAAAAAATGTATGTCAATGTTCTTTGCATTAGTATGGTTTTAGTAAGTATGTTCAGATCAAACTTAGACCATTGGAATAAATGTACCTTAGGCTTATTAAGTGACTCCTTAGTCCCTTTTAAGACTATGCTATATCATAAAAATATAATAGTACTTCTTAAGAAGGGATGCTTTTCAACTCCACTAAAGAACATTTGGAAAAAATGGGGAGGGCACTAGGATAGTAATAATGGAAACTGTGACAGGATCAGAGTGTTTATCCGGTGTGACTGACAAAGAATTGTTCAAATACCAATCCTGAAAAAAAATGGCAAAATCTATTCTCACAGAAGAGGTCTTCCCTAGTATGGACACTTGACATTGGGGAAGAAGGCGTGAGCTGTAGACTCTTGAAATTGATTCTCCCAAAGAGAGAAAACACAGTTTACAGATCTTCACCAACCCCACATCTGACAGAAGGCTTACCTCCAAAGTATATAAAGAATTCAAGAAACTAGACATCAAAATACCAAACAACCCAATTTAAAAATGGGCTACAGAGCTGAACAGAGAATTCTCAACAGAAGAATCTCAAATGGCTGAAAGACATTTAAAGAATTGCTCAACATCCTTAGTCATCAGCGAAATGCAAATCAAAATGAGTCTGAGATACCATCTTACACATGTCAGAAAGGCTAAGATCAAAAGCACTGCAGTCAGCTTATGTTGGAGAGGATATAGAGCAAGGGGAACACTGCTTCACTGTTGGTGGGAGTGCAAACATGTATAGCTACTTTGGAAATCAGTATGGCAGTTTCTCAGAAAATTGGGAAACAATCTTCCTCAAACCCAGCTATACTGCTCTTGGACATATACCCAAAAAATACTCAATCATACCAGAAGGACAGATGCTCGACTATGTTAATAGCAGCATTATTCATAATAGCCAGAACCTGGAAACAACCTAGATGTCCCTCAACCAAAAAATGGATAAAGAAAATGTGGTACATGTACACAATGGAGTACTACTCAGCAGTCAAAAACAATGACATCATGAAATTTGCAAGCAAATGGACTCAGAAGGACAAATATTGTATGTACTCACTCATAAGTGGATACTAGATATAAAGCAAAGGATAACCAGACTACAACCCACAGCTCCAGAGAAGCTAGCTAACAAGGAGGAACCAGAGAGAAATGCATGAATCACCCTGGGAAGTGGAAATGGATGGGATCTCCATGAATAAACTGGGGGTGAAGCAGAGCAATGGATGGTAGGGTATGGGGAATGAGAACATAAGGGAACAGGGAACAGGATGGTCGAGCTGAAACAGAAATGGAGTGGGAGAGCCATGAAAGAGATACCATGATAGAGGGAGACATCATGGGGATAGGGAGAAACTGGGTGCTAGGCAAGTTCCCAGGAATCCACAAGGATGACCTCAGCTTAGACTACTAGCAATAGTGGAAAGGGTGCCTGAACTGGCTTACTCCAGTAATCAGATCAGTCAATACCCTAACTGTCATCACAGAACCTTTCTCCAGTAACTGATGGAAGCAGATGCAGAGATACACAGCCAAACACCAGGCGGAGCTCCAGGAGTCCAGTCAAAGAGAGAGAAAAGGGATTCTATGAGCAAGAGGCTTCAAGATCATGAAGGAGAAACCTACAGAGACAACCAAACCAAACTAGTGGACACTCAAGAAATTTAGACCAACACCTATGGAGCCTTCAAGGGACTGGACTAGACCCTCTCCATAAGCAAGATAGTTGTGTAGCTTGATCTGCTTAAGGGGCCCCCTGGAAGTAGGATCAGGATCCATCTCTGGTGAATGAGCTGGCTTTATGGAGCCCACTACCTATGGTGGGATGCCTCACACAGCCTTGAAGCAAGGGGAGGGGCTTGGACTTGCCTCAACTGAATGTACCAGCCTCTGCTGACTCCCCATGGAAGGCCTTACCTTCTTGTAGGAGGAAATGGGGGGGTGGGTTGGGGGGAAAAGACCAGAGGGGCAGGAGGAGGGAAGAGAGGGATCTATGATTGGTATGCAAAATGAATAAAAAATTTCTTGATAATAAAAAAAGAAGGAAAAAGGGAAGATGAGAGAAGGGAACAGAGGCTGAAAATAATTAAAATTCATCACATACATTTATGAAACTGTCAAAGGACAAAAAAAACCCTTCCCTTTAGAAAAAAGAAAACACAGTTTACATGAAGTTACTTGATGCATTTTGATAAGCTTGCTTTCTGATGCTCATTGTGTCTGCCAACAGGTTGGATATGCCTGAGTAAAAAACAATTCTCAAGTTAACCACCTGCTAAAAGCTTTGGCTTGTTTATTGGACTTCATGAATGACTCTGAAGGGACACCTGGCAATGAAATTAATGATAACCTGGAAATGTCATGATGAACCAGGCTTGTAGGATAACTTATTTTTATAGGATAGCTGACATTATTGGCTAGAACTTGAGGATAATGCTGCAGGTTCACAAAATATCCAATGCTGGATGTCAGTGTAGAAAAAGCCCCACAGCCTGGAGGATCTTTTTCTTCAAGAAAAATACTTTTCACAAATATTTGTTGCATCTGTTTTGCACCTGAACATGATGCTTACCCTGAACATTGTGTTCCTAATTAGCTCTTTCTTCAGCAAAGTCAGGAAATAGGACTCAGCCTGTATGTTAGAAATCAATTAGAATTACTGTGAGAAGATCATAGTTTACAGAGCATTCATGAAGATAAATGTCGATATTAGAAAGTTTAAAGTCTGCAAGTTTGAAGTCTCAATAGTTAATATTCAAATACAAGAGGATACATACCATATTTGTCTGTTTGGGTCTGGCTTACCTCAAGATTTTTTTCTAGCTCCATCTATTTATCTGAAAATTTCATGATATTATTTTTTAACAGCTGAGTAATATTCCACTATGTATATGTAGCACATTTACTTTATCCATTTATCAGTTGATGGACATGCAGGTTGTTGCCAGTTTCTGGCCATTATCAATAGCACAGCAATGAACATAGATAAGAAAAGTGTCTCTATAGTAAGATGTAGAGTACTTTGGGTATATGCCCAAGAATGGTATAGCTAGATCTTGAGGTAAATTGATTCTCACCTTCTCGAGGAACCACCACACTGATTTCCATAGTGGCTGTACAAGTTTGCCTTCCCACCAGCAATGGATGAGTGCCCTTTAGTCCACATCCTCACCAGCATAAGCTGCCCTTTGCTTTATTGATCTTGACCATCCTTGCTGCTGTAAGATGAAATCTCAAAATAGTTTTTATTTTCATTTCTCTGTTGACTAAGAATGTTTGATATTTCTTTAAGTGTCATAAACTTTATTTTCAATTAAAAAATGTTACACATAAAAAAGTTAGCGGTTCAAAGCCCCTTTATTCTGTGGCCACTCAACTCTTTCTATTCCTTCCAGTCTTTCCCATGTATGTCCCTTACTCTCTTTCAAATCCTTGAATTCTTTTATGTATATATATGTAACTGTAGTTCCAAGTAACTGGAGCCACTTTCTGGCACTAAGGACACTGTACATACATGCATAGTGCATATGAATTCATGTAGGAAAACACTCATACACATAAAATTAATAAATATTATTTAAAAACATATTAAAACATTAATTGCTCATCTACTAATCTTTAGATATGTAGTTAAACTTCTCACCCATATGGGTCTGCTCAATAATCTTCCTTTCTTTGTTCTTGATGTAGAGATGTGCAGAAATTGTGTGCTTGACTACTGCTTTCAGTGTCTATAAAGTGATTCAGAACTAAAAGTCACTGAAACACATCACTATGAGCAGAGACTCCCTCAATACTATATAAATCTAAATATAATTATCATCTTAATTTAGTAGTTCACCTTTATTTGTGATATAGTATATCTTTGTTAATTATTTTATCTTTTTAACTAAATAGACCATTTTAATTTGAGATATAATTTTGTCACTTATCTTGGCTTTTTAACTCAATAGATAACTTTCATTTGAAGAATATCTTTGTTTTTCTTTTCTTGTTGATAATTTTGTGCTAGGGAAAGAACATGGGGTCTCAGGATGGCTAGCCAGGCACTTTGAGCATCATTACTAAATCTTTCCACAGCACTGACAGAAGCAATTCGCTACTTTCATACTATGCAAATTTAAATAGCTTATATCAACATTCTAGGCTTGGCACCAACTTATACCAACCCTTACATTTATGCCTGGTGTTGTTTGACATTAAGCATTGAGAGATGCTAATAAATGCCTGTTAACCCCAGATTTGGAACCAGTATCAGACCAGACAATATAAGGATATCACCAAACCCCAACTTGGTGCAAGTGTGGCTTTACTGGTCTTACTTACAGGAATATGAGTGAGGGGTTACTTAGAAGAGCAGAAATGACTCAAAGACAGATGCACCAACAAAAGTCCATCTAAGCATGGGTGATGGCTCATGCAAGCGGGAAAACTAAAACATACCCTGCAGGCAACTCAACAGGGTTGGTGGTGTCTTTTTCAGGCAGATGGGCTGGTCTGTCTCTTACAGGCAGGTCAGTTGAGCTAAGCCTCTAGCAGCTCAACTTATTGCTTATCTAACAGTGTCTCTCGGCAGTCCTTGCTGCTTATAGACACTTGGAGAAGGAGGGACTTGGTCTTTGATTTGTTTACTTCCTGAGACTGAAGAGTGTCTCTGCAAGATGCAGTTCCACTCCCTTTAAAACCTCCGATATCTTAATGATTTCCCTCCATGATGGATGGGTTTTTTTCTTGAGGAAATTGCTATACAATACTTGATTCCCCCAGGACCATGCAGTGGCTTACGACACTGACTGGATCTGGACTTATTCTGTTCTGTCATATGAGGTGTGAACGGTTGTTGAACAGATTTAGACAAACAAATAAATGAACGAACATCAAGCTGTGGCACCTCTGCTACTGCAATGACCACATGTCTAGATCAACCGCTGGAGGATAAGGCAGAAATACAAGCTGTTTTCTTAGTCCTTGTGATGTTCTTGGTTGTCAACTTGACTACATAAGGAATTCACTGAAACCCAAAAATGGAGGGGCATACCTATGAGGGATTTTTGCTTAATTTGAAGTGGGAAGATCTACTTCCGACTGAGATCTTTGAGATGGGGAGGTGGGGAGATAAAATTTGAAAACAGATCTTCTGAGGTGGGAAGACCCACCTCTATCCTGGGCTATACCTTCTGGTGGTAGCCCATGTAAGGACATGAAAGAAGGAAGCTTTCTCTCTTGCTTGCTTGCTCTCACCTCACTAGCAAGTCCATTCTTTCACTGGCATTAGAGCCCACTTCTTCAGGATTCTTACATATAGTGAAGACCAGCTGAGACATCCAGCCTTGTGGACTAAACAACTGCTTGATTTTTGGACTGCTCATTCATCAGAAGCTGTTGTTGGGTTAGATGGACCACAACGTGTGTGTGTGTGTGTGTGTGTGTGTGTGTGTGTGTGTGTGTGTGTGTGTAACATTTGTGAGGAAATGAAGTAGTCCTGTCATAACTGCAAAGAACACTCACAGTTCACCACACAGACAGGAGTCAAATCAGTCAGGGAACCCCATGGGGCCAAAATAAACAAACAAATAAAAAAAAAACTATGCACTTTGCAATAACACTATATTAATATGGATCTAATGTGTGTTGAAAAATTTGGTTCCAGGAAGGAATGATGACTAAAATAAGCAAGGAGAACCTAAGTCAAAAACAAGAAAAATAGAATGGCGACTCCTCTAAGAAACAGGAATAGATATGAGAACGTGTCCTCAGACATTGGGAAAATGTCTGCCCACATGGTGTCATAAGAAATAGATGTTCAAATTCTCCCCTCTGTTGAGGAAAAAATGTAATGGACCAGATGATGACAAACAAATTGGTTGGATTCTGATATAAAGCACAAGGTCAAATCTAGAAATGAGCTCTGTTGAGCAAAGGACAGGAGAGCTGTGAGGAGATGTTGTGTGAGAAAGGAAGCTACTTGTGTGCACACACTGGCTTAACCTCAAGGGCAGTAAAACTTCTATGCATAATTCTGCAAGTAGCTCTGTTCCTGGGAAGGAAGAAATACTGGTCTTGCCCCTCTATCTTCCACAGATGGAGTATAGGGACCCTAGAGTCCTCAATGATGCTTCAAGGAAATGGTTCTTGACCCTCGGAAGACACTTGAGAAGTTGGTGGCAGGGTAATTTTTAAGAACTGTGTACCCCACTGGAATATAAAATAATTTTCAATTACAAATTCTCTAAACTAAATACTGTAGTATAAAGATGGCCTGAGAGTCAGATATGTGATCTTTAGTAAGGGAGAGGAAATGATGTGTTCTTATTTATCTGTAATATAGAGAAGTGCCCACCAAACTTTAGAACACAAACAGGTTAAATAGACTACGTGGCCACTTGTGTAACTACACATGCCTAACAAAGAAAAAAATATCCAGGGACATACAGAATTTAGAGAAGATATACAAATCTCGTGGTTCACTAGCTTAAAATGTATTCTTTTTCTCAATACCAGCTTTTCACAATAGCAAAATGTGACAAATGGAGATTTGTCATCACTGTAACAATAAAAATTAGAGGATTGGATCTGACCCTTTTTGTTAAGGTCATGGAAAGAATTATAATAGTGCCACACAGAACAATCCAGTTCATCAGAATAACTTCTGGAAATAGGAAAGGTATTTTCTGTAAAGAATTACCATGATAAAAGTACAGCTAATTACATCTATATAACAAAGAACCTTTGGCAGGTAGAATAGAACCAAATAACAGTCAAAAATGCAAAGATTTTTTTTTAGATAGATCTATCAAAAAAAGCAACACAAATAAAAGGTCCTACAGTCTGTGTAATGCCTGGGTCAGACACTTCCACTTATCTTTCTATGGGCAGAAAGTACACAGAAAAAATACACAAAAGATGTATTTCCCAGTAATTTCTGAAGTAGTGGGTACAAATGAAAATGTGTGTGAAATATTTATTTCCAATGATGAGATTCAAGCGTTCTGGTAGTAACAGATGAAAGTGAGAAAGTCAGAACTGAAGCAAAATCCCATTTTCCTTTGTGGGTTCCTATAGGCTAATGGTCCAATATTCTGTTGTAATATTGTTTCATACTTATTGTCATCTATTTAGAACTCTGTCATAAACTGTAGGAGTCCCAAGTCTTTACCATAGATGCATCTAAACCCCCCTTGTTCAAAAAGTGAAATTCACAAGTACTCTAATTTCAGGAAGGATTGTGAATTTATGTCAGCCAATGGGATATCAGCAGATGTGATGCAACAGAAAATTTAAAAAACATGTATACCAGACTAATGTTTTCACTTTGGTCATGACCATGTCAATGGCCATGTCCAGGCTACCAAAAAGAGAGCAAGAAAAATCCATGGGACAGACCTGATTTGCACAAATATGCTATCTGTGGCCATTCCAGACCAGCGGACAGCCAGCCAAAGTCCTAAGAGGAGAGCTGTAAACAATTGTCTACAAGTGTGTGAATGAGCCAGAAAACTCAATCAAGTCCAGGGCTAATCCTGTCAGATTTCAGGAGCCAAATAAAAACATTTTCATGCCAATAATCTTTTGAGTTATTTGTCATGTAACATTATCATGTGGCTGTTTGTCAATCACAGATAGATATACTTAAATATTATAATTATATCTACAGTAAGGCCAAACCAAATTAGAACAGATGACCCTGACTTCAGAAGGGTCAGCATCATCAGGTCCTGTCCAGGCTGTTGTGTTGTACATCCACATGACAAAGTGGAAAGTGATTGCCACAGATTTAATTCACTTTGACCATTTAACACTTGCAAGTGTTATTGAATTGAAGAATAGAATTCCATTTCATAGAGGTGGAGTTGAACCTTGAGAAACTAAATAGCAGAGTGAGAACAAATTACCATTAGTAAGAAAAGAGGCCAGAATCATGTGACACGAAAGTCTATACTTTAATCAGCATGCAATACCTATTTACCATCTATTTTCTAATATCTATTACCATCTAATATCTATTTTCCTCAAAGGGTGCACTGACATTGAGTAGTTTATAGGTTTCTGAAGGGAAGCACCACACTTACCCTATTCTCAAACAACAAATTATAAAAACCTGGCATATGGGAAAGCAAATATCTCAATTGCTTGATTTTATTCACACATGGTCAAAAGGACAACTAGAAATTAAGGTCCCAGAATCAACTTGAAATTACTATTTATTGCATAGAAAACTGAGATTAAAAGAAAATTTGAAAATAAGAAAAAAATGAAGAGAGGAGGTAGAGGGTCAGAACCACAATCAAAATGTAAAACAAAATTGCTTGAGTAATATGTTTATATGTCTCAAAATTAAGAGACATGCTCAAGTAATAACCTGTTTATCCTTTTACTATTTCTACACACCCAAAAAAGACAGAAGCAAACATTGGTCTGAGAACTAATACACACACAGAAGCATTCTCTCTCTCTCTCTGTCTCTCTGTCTCTCTATGTGTCTCTCTGTGTGTGTGTCTATCTGTCTCTGTCTCTTACACACACACACACACACACACACACACACACACACACACACACACTGATCTAGAGAATATCAACCTCATCTTGCAGAGAAAGAACAAAGCTATCATTTACATCACTGAACACAGAGCTACAGTTAAAACAAACGTGTTTAGGGAAATCATCTTCCACTACAGTAAAGAACTTGAAAGCATTTTTATTCATAATCTAAGTGTCAGTATCTGTTAAGAAAATTTGTAACACAGCATTAAATTTTGACATTTCTTTTCATATCACTGGAAAAAATGCTTAGCAAAACACCCCTTTGTTTTTAATGAGTTTAATATTACATGTCTGACAGACAACAAAAGAAATCAGAGGTAAGGCAGTCTCTGGGATGTCAGATATTTGTACAAATCTAGATCCGTTTTTTACTTTGTTTTACTTCCCAAAGCCTTGAAAGTAAGCAGAAAGACAAATATGGTACGTATTCACTTATAAGTGGATATTAGCTGTTAAGTAAATGATAATCAAGCTACAACCAACAGACTCAGAGAGGTTAAGGTAAAGAGGAGGGCTCTAGGAGAGATATGTGGATCTCCCTGAGAAGAGAAACTATAATAGATTATGCAGGTGGACTAGGGACAGGTGGGGACAGAAAGGAGGGATCAGGTGAAGGAAGGAAAGTATGGGTGAGACATCAGGAATTGGGGGGCAGGGGGCAGTGAGGAAACCTAGTACAATGGAAACTTCCTGGAATCTATGAGGGTGTCTCCAGTGAGGTCTTCTAGTAACAGAGGATATGGAGTTTGAATTGGCTATTTTTGTAGCCTGGCAAGGCTTCCCGTGGTGGGACTAGGTTGCATTCATTTGAAGTATTGGCCAAGGGAGTTCCCTGGAGTTCCCTAAACAACCCAGGCTGATTCTAGGACAGAGGATGGCTCTCCAAAAACTTATAGTGGAGACCCATTGCTGAGGACAACATCCACCCAGCTCATTGAACATAGAGAGGTCAAGCTGGCGGAGCATTCACCTCTACATTCTAATGAAGGCTATTGGGGTCCAGCCTCGAATAACCTTCTCCTAGAGTCCCCAGAAGAAACTACAACCAGCTGGGAAACCTACTTATTCATGAATAAATCTACTTATCTGAGGGTATATCAATAAATCTACACACACCACACTCTTTTAGCCCATCACTTTAGTGTTCTAAGTAAGCTTCAACTCTGTTTCTGATCTCTGCTGTTCTCTCTTTTTTCTATCGTTTCTCCAAATCTACAGCTTCTTTTCAGCTCTCATTCTTAGCTCCTCTCTTGCCTGACTCCTTACATTTCTAACAGGCGATTTCTTGCAATCCTGAGAAAAGTTTCAAAACCCTCAAGGTCATAGCACATTCCTAGAATAGACAATAAGACAACCATGGTAATGCAAAGTTGCAAGGTCTCAGGATCAGAGGGAGGGAGCACAGTGCCCAGTGTGACAAACTCTGAGACATAGGTTTTTATCAGCAGACTTGGCAAGTGAAGAATTGGCAGGCTTTTCTTGGGGTGTTTTGTGTTAGTAGCCTTGGTAGACACCTGTGACTCTGACTTCATGCATAATTGTGAAGTTTTAAACTTATGATCTACTTACAAAGGCCTTTAATCTAGTCTGAACTTGCTCTGAGGTAAAAATGAGCTAAATGTGTGCAGTTTGTGTTAGACTGAGGAGAGATTATTATTTTGTGTGTTAGTCTGAGCAAAAGGAACAAAGCAGGCTTTAAGGGTCTACAGTCTCGTGGGACGATGGACCTGGCTATGAAGCATACCCTAGTATATTTTCCATATATCAAAATTATACAGCTAAATGAAAAATCATCATCCTGACCACCCACAGATATATGTGTCCATGAGACTGAGATGTAATCATGAGGTTACATATATACATTTTATAAAAATGCATGGTAATGGGGAAGGGGATTTCAAAGCTGTAATTGCATAAGAAGTTTGCAGCAAAAAACAGCCAATTCATTCAAAAGGCAATAACTCTAACATGCCTTGAGTGATGGCTTAGTCCTCTACCAGAACCCTTGGTTCTGATAGGTTAACCTTTTGAACACTAGTTGTCACCTGCTATATGACCATGGCCTTTTGCTACCAGCAGCTGTCAATAACATTCTAATCTCTTTGACATGGGGAGGTATTCTGCAGTCTGTGGAAAGAGACTGGACAACAAATCCAATCAGCAGCTTGCATTTGCTTGCTTGAGAGTCCTTGGGTGCTGACTTAGCCATAAACAATGGAGCCAGTATGCAGGGGTGGGACCTTAAAATTTTCTACTTAAAATCTATCCTGACTGCAAGATATCCTGGGGCAATGGTGAAGCAGAATTTGTGGTAATGGCAAACCTATGTCAGGTTTAACTTGAGGACCATGCCATGAGAGGGAGCCCATGCCCTACACTATCTAGATGGACAGGAACCAGAGACTGGGTAGTCCAGAGTCCTAGGGTAGAACCAAACACTACTAGAAAAAAGAAATGATTCCTAATTATATTATGCTATAGATCTGTGCCTCGTCCAGTCGTCATCAGAAAGATTTCCTCCAGCAGCAGATGGGAGCAGGTACAGAGACCCACAACCAGACATTATGCAGAGAGAAGGTCTAAATTGGAGGTCTCCATCCCTTAGGAGCCCCTCCCTTAGGAGCTCTGGGAACCTTGCAGAAGAGAGGAAAAAAAAGACTGTAGGAGGCAGAGGGGATGGAGAACACTAGGAGAACATGGCCCACCAAATAAACTAAGCAAGGCTCATATGGACTAACAGAGACTGAATAGGTGGGTTTAGAGGCTTGCGAGGGTCTATACCAGGTCCTCTGAGTATATGTTACTTCTTTTAGCTTGAAGTTTTTGTGGGACTCCTAACAGCAGGAGCAGGTGTATCTCTAACTCTTTTGCTTGCTCTTGGGACTCTTTTCCGCCTATTGTGTTTTTTTGGCCTTAATATGAGGGCTTTTGTCTTATCTTATTACATCTTGTTTTATCCTGTTTGGCTGTAGTCTCTTGGAGACCTGCTCTTTTCTGAAGAGTAAAAGGAGGGGGAGTGGATCTGGGGGAGAGGGGGGTGGGGGGATAGCTGGGAGGAGTGGACATAGACAGAGGGGAAATTGTGGTGATGTTGTATTTCATGAGAGAATAATCTATTTTCAATTTAAAAATAAAAATTAAAAGAAGAAATAAAATAAGCAATCACAAGTCTTTTGACTTGTTTCCCATCCAACCCTTAGTGTGATTCATTACATGTTTAGGAAATGACTTATCACTATCACTTTATATGCCATATTAATTATGTCTAGGGGGGCAGCAGGATGGCTCAGTGAGTAAAGGTACCTGCTGCCAAGCCAGAATACCTAGGTTCAATCTTCAGGACTGGCATGGTAAAGGGACAGGACTGATTCCCAGAAGTTGTCCTCTGATCTTTGCATATGTACCATGGCACACATGTGCCCACACACATACATAGACACAAAATGATCAGACTATAAAATTTATAACTAGATGTTTATCCTAAACTAGTACTTGATTCATGTGTGAACATTACTATGTATAAAGTACATTTGGTGGCATTTTTCAGAAAAAGTTTAGTGGACACATTCCACACAGTCTACCTTTGAATATCATCAGGTGGACCTCAATGTATTTTTCATCTTTCTGGAGGAAAGCTTATTTGGGTCAGCATCAGAGGTCCCACCACTGCATAGCTGGCTCCATTGTTTATGGCTAAGTCAGCACCCAAGGACTCTCAAGCAAGCAAATGCAAGCCGCTGATACATACTCACAGGATTTATTCCAGTCTATCGAAACAGGCAATGGTGGGTATCTATACCACGCAAGTATATGTGATGCACAGCTACAATGCTAACTGGAATTTATTGAGTCTGCCCTTAGAACAACAGTGGATATATTTTATATGTAAGTCAATACTTCTTGAATTTCTTACACATCTAATGACAAAATCTTTATGTATTTATTGTAAGGCCATGGCATCATCTAAACTATGTCATTTAAAGACTCCATTACTTTCTCAATGAATTCAATAAACATTGACAAATCACTTTTTAAAATCCTAGCCAGTGAGCTGACTCACATAGGTTTAAAATATATAATTTTCTTGATATATATTATGTATACATAATTAATTACATATTAAATATAACTATTTTCATTAATTAATTTCATATAATTAAATATATGAAGCTGATTATTAATATATACTACATATATATACATCTATATATATATAAATACTTATGAAATTAGTCTGGAGGAAAAATTTTGCAATGCTGCTTACATATTTTGCTGAAGTTGCAAAGAATACATTTAAGAGCATGTGCCAGGAAGTTTCATGATTGTAAATCAAATGGGAACTAAGCATATTACTAGGCATGTATGTTGTGGTTAGAAAAACCTATCTTACCTGCAGGGGTGTTTAGTTTGCTGTTCTAGTGGATAATGCTAATGGAAAGGAATTTCCTTTTTCCAATATGTACAACAATGGTTCCCAAGTGCTAAGTAAAGAAGTTGTGACTGTGGCAGATATATATGGATAAAGATAAATGGACAGACAGAAACATACAGTTATACCTGACAAGTGGTATGCAGAAGATAGACACATAGATAGATGGGATGATAGATAATAAATTGATTGATAGATGAGAGATAGATTATAAATTGATTAAGGGGACATAACTGAAGATTAATATAATAAGTGATAGAGAGGTAATCAATAGATGATAGATAATAAAAGGTCATTGATAGATGATAGATTAGATAGATTATAAATAGATAATAAAAATAGCTAGCTAGCCAGATAGATAGATAGATAGATAGATAGATAGATAGATAGATAGATAGATAGATGAATCATGAATGATAGATACATAGACGGATGGTAGCTTGATAGAGAAATAGACAGTCAGACAAACAGACAAATAGATGGTGTACACATTATCTCTCCTCCTTATATGACACCACCTCAGCACACTGTGTATCCTACCCATGAGGTTTGCACATGCTCTCAGGATGCTCTGAGGTACAAAGGTTCAGAAACAGAGCAAATGCATACCTGCAGGACCAAACTATTTTAAAAATAATTCCACTTATTTATTTAACGTGCCTATGGAAGAACTCATTCTATTGTATGCATGTGGAGGTGAGTTCTCTTTTTTCACCACATGGGACCTGAGAATTGAATTCAGGTTGTGAGGCATGGCACAAGGGCCTTTTCCACTGAGTTATCTCTCAGGCCTGCAAGAGTCAGGTTCCATTTGCTCTTTTAGTACTTTTTCTTATTATTTTCAGACATATCAAAACTTTGGGACTCTTACCCTTGGGGAATTTTAAAGGACCTATTTTCCAAGTCATTACTGATTACAGCACCAGCTGATAAGTTACAGTTAATGTTAACCTCTTTAGATAATGCTTAGGAACTCAATTTCTTTTAAGGGAATTGCATCCTCATGCTGACAACAGACTGTACATATGTATATTAACCTCTTTTATTATTTTGGTAGAGTCAATTAATAATTTCTAATTGTAAGGAGCCAGTCCTTTCTAATACCACATTTTATAATCCAGCAGACATCCCTGAAAATAGACACTCTTGACAATAACCAGTAGATAAAAAGAGAACACAATGCTTTAAATGCATTCCTACAAATCTGACAGAAGAGAAACAGCAACAACCCTGAATATGAATATTCATTCTCTCCTTAAGGAGACATTCAGAGCAGGCATTTGATTGACCTACTATATTTTCTACTTACAGAGAATGTTTCTACCTTGTATTATTTTCCTAAATATGTGGAGAAATATACTTGAAATATTAGCCTCCCAGAAGAAATAGACACATGAGATTCAACCCAATTTGAAAGTTATTGTTTAGCAAATGGGAATGATTCCATGTAAATAAAATATTACATTTTTAAGCCTCAATTTTAAATTTATTCTACATTATAAAAACATCTTTAAACAATAAATCCTTTTCCTCTAGCCTGTCTAATATTCAGAAATGGTTTTAGGAAATAAAAGATCTTTAGTTCAAAGCATTCTACAAACAACTGTGATGTTGGGAAACTCTCACCCCTCCTTTGTGAATTTTCATATCCTGTTTGTCTTGTGAGTGGTTCTTATGAACCAGGACAGATCAGTATCCATTCATATCTTTGATTTTCCTTGCCAATAATCTCTCACAATGAAGTCTCTTATTGTATTAAGCTGTTCCCTCACTGGCATAACATAGGTGTGCTCCCAGCTTCAAAGCAGGTCCCTATGTCTAAAGGAAGAGGACTGCCCTGATGCATAGTCTGTCAACAAGCCTCATCCCATAGGACCCAAAACACCACAGATGTCTTTGCTTTTGTTCTTTTTCATTTCTTCTGTTATTTTGTATCTAGCTCCCTTTGCTAAGTTCAGCCAATAAAAATGTTCCTTTTTTATTTGAAAACATCAAGCCAGGAAGTGGTGGCGCATGCCTTTAATCCCAGCACTCTGGAGGCAGAGTCAGGCGGATCTCTGTGAGTCGGAGGCCAGCCTGGGCTACAGAGTGAGTTCCAGGAAAGGCACAAAGCTACACAGAGAAACCCTGTCTCGAAAAACAAAAAACAAAACAAAACAAAAATCTGCCAGTTGGTGTCATTATGAACATCTTATTGTATTGAAATTAATTGTAAGTATAAGCTCCTTCAGTAAAGAGTGATTAAATCTAATAAAAGTCATGGTTTTTATTATATTGGTTTAGCTCTTCAAGTATCCCAAAGTATAATCTGGTAGATACTGGACTCATAGCCAATGGATTTGAAAAACATACACCATGACTTAAATATCTTCATTAATTTCACTTGATGCAATTTAGTAAACTCTGACAACCTGATCATTTAATGGACACCACAGCCATGGAAAATTTCTTTCTAACATTTCTAAAAAGTAGTAAGAAAATAATTTGAGTGGATTTATTATTTTAAATATAACTCAAACATATGATCCTGTAGAATATGATGCTACAGGCAGAGCTCAAGTAATTGCTAATGGGATGTGCCTGAATTTAAATTTCACTAATAAAAAAAACACACACATGTACTCTATAAAAGAATCTCAAGGGAAATGTCTAATGGTTTTTGATAAATAGGACATGCAAAATTATTTAGGCTGCATAGATATATTTATGCAACACAAATATGTGAAAAATTTAAATGTAATCTGCCAGTCCTGGAAGAAAATATAAATGCCAAAATATCTATTTATGTGAATCTCTTTAAGAGAGAGAGAGAGAGAGAGAGAGAGAGAGAGAGAGAGAGAGAGAGAGAGAGAGAGAGAGAGAGAGAGAGTTGTCTGGGCAGCCATCATTCTATGAATGCCTTAGCTGACAAGGGAATTCCTTGCTAGACACGATATTTGCATCTTTGTAGATGGAGACTCTGGGATGACACGAACTGTATGAGATGAGGGAAATGGAAAACACATTGGCAAAATTTGATAGAGGCCAAGGACAGCTTGATGTTTAGCTCAGCTTAACTACACCAGTACAAAGACCTTCTTGAACTTTTATGTTCAGAAAAGAAAGGGCGGGTAAGGATGGAAGGAGGGAGGAAGGAAGGAAAAAAAAAACATTCTTGTAAATTCTCTTCCTGGAAGTCTGTGGCCAGTTTCACAGCTAGGGTTGTCTTTGTCAAGCACTTGGGGCTAGCCAGCAAGAATACAATCAGGGGCTCTAACTTTGGCTCACTCCTTGCTCCAGGTTACAAAGCTACCTATTGTCATAAATACAGGAAACAGGAAAAAAATACCTTTTCTCTGGTGAAATCCCAAATGGCCCATGGTCCCCACAACTACCAATTTTTAATGCCTCTCTAGGACTTTAGGGAATATGAACTCAAACACAGTTCCTATCTCAGAAAGTTGGCAAATTTGTTTTCTATCAGTCAGTAGCTAACCATTCATTTTGTAGCATTTCTTTTCTCCAAAATTAATCTCAGCAGCTGAGAGACACGACTGAAATCAGAGCCTTGTTCAAAGTGTTAGAAATCCTCAAATAGAATACTAGCCCAATCATCAGATAAAGATTAAAAAAATCTGTGTTTAAAAATGAAGAGAGTGGGGCTAGAGAGATGGCTCCATGGATAAGAGCACTAGCTGCTCTTCCAGAGGACTGTGAGGTTCAATTCCCAGCAAACACGTGGTGGCTCAGAACTATCTGTAACCCCAGTCCCAGAGGCTCCGATGACTTTAATCTGACCTCTACAGGCATTCATGTGGTACACTGAAATAAATATAAAAATATTTATTAAAAATTATAAAAAGAGACAGTGCCACCATGACCACTAGAACCCTGTGGGCATGCATTTAATCAAACTCTTTGGTAAACGCGGTGATCCTCTGGGTGACTTTGCTTTAACCATCTAGTGGAGTTGTTACTGGATGTCAGCAGCATGCCTGTTTTAAGCTATTGCTAACCAGGCTTGCAGTGTTCATACTTTGATGATCTTTGTGAGGATGCCTGGGCTGAGCTGTTCATGCTATATCTTAGCGGCACTGTAGAATATGACACTTATTCTTTTACAATATTTGGACAGATGATTTCTCTTTAGAACTCTCTGTGTTTCTGTGCACTGAAGCTAACTATTTAGTTGGGGTTCAGAGTACTCTGTGACAGTCTGGGAGGTATGAGGTTCTCAATGCTCTCACTGAATGAGACCATGAGATTGATGGATTAAGCCCTCGATTCTGAGGGAATCACAAACCCTTTGAAACTGAAACCTGCATATGGAATAGTTTCTCCATCATGCTAAATGTTTACAAAACATTAAATCATTCAGATCCTTTTAACTCCTCCTCCTTTTATCTCAGGGAAGTAACATCCTCGTTGAGAACTCCTTGCAAGTTGCTACAGATTGTGTGACTGAACAGTTACGGTAACATTTTGAGTTACTTTTTATCTTTCCTGGGCCTGGGTCTTGATTCTTAAATCAGGTACTTTCTAATCCTGTGCACTTTATAATAGGCTAGACTTCCTTACTTTAAATTTTTCAGAGGGTCCCACCTCAGGTGGGAGAAAGCTTTCTGTTAGTAATTCTTCTTGCTCAGGATGTTGCACTTTTGAACTTTCCAAAGTACATGATGCTGCTTCTGTTTTCCTAATCATTTCCATTTTCCTGTCTTGAAAGCCAGAGTTTCCTTTTCGTGCATCTACATAGGGACAGGGTTTGGTGTCTAGGAACCTACAAGCAGAGTGGTGTACATCACAGACTGTTTTCAACAATCTGTGTTACAGATGGGCAAACATCTAACTGTGGAAGAAACGATAATAAAAAAATAATTGAGAATTCAAAGAGAATCGAAATGAAGGCGACAGGGCAGCCTTCTAAGTATTTGCTTCAGTGTTTTAGCACTTAAATACTTTCAACTATGACACTTTCTGGAAATGTGTTTATGTGAACCATGCAAAAGATTTGATTAGTTCTTCCCTCTACCATTCTAAAAGATGTAATTTTTTAAAGCACTTTTCTGTTTGTGAGTACTGGCATTTTTACTATTCAGGCTGTAAAGATTTAAATTTTAATTGTGTCTGCGTGTGTGTGTGTGTGTGTGTGTGTGTGTGTGTGTGTGTGTGTGCTTGCGGGTATGTGTACATGTGCATGCAGATACCCATATGCCAGAAGAGGGCATTGGGTTCCCTGGAGCTGGAGTTATAGGCTGTTGGCTGCTGGGGGCCAAACTTAGTAGCTGTGGAATAACAACGCCCACTCTTCACCACTGAGCAGTCTTCCTGACCCACTATCCAACTTTAAATATTAATTGTTAAAGTGTTTTATTTTCAGTCTGTAACCATCAGACATGCTCAGCAGAATTTAACAGCAAAGAGGAAGGAGTTCCTTATTAGATATAGTCTCTATTATTCATTTTGAAGTGAGGCCCACGGAAGATTTATCAGACAAAATTCCGTGACTTTTTAGATGAAACACACAGTCAATATGGATTTGACCAGGATGGCCAGTGTGAAATGCAAGAACATAGCTTTTGTAGATTCTCTAAACTTGGTCTTTTTAATCATCAATACTGGCTAAATAGCTATTAAATTTATACTTGAAATTATCTTTAGTGTTAAGAATATTAATATCTAATTAATTTCCTTAGTTAAAAAACACCAATTAAAATTAATTTTACTGTATCAGGAAATTTCTTAAATACCGTTCATTTAAGAAAGACAATCAATGGTTTCCTTCTTGCTTGTTATTCTACGGTTGGTTGATATCCCTGAGAGGCCTGCTCTGTTCTAAAGGGAATTGAAGGAGAAGTGGATCTGAGGGAGAGAGGATGTGGAGAGGGGAGGAAAAAAGAGAGGGGAAACTGTGGTCAGGATGGAATAAGAGAGAGAAGAATAAATAAAATTTTAAAAAGGAAAGCAGTTTTGATATTCAATTAAACAACATTTGCCTAAAAAAATCTATGTAAGGAAAACATTAGGCCATATAATCATGTAGATGTTTTTAATTCAAAATGAACATACTGATTAAGTACATAGTAAAACATAATGTAAAGGGAATAAAGAGCATAAGCAGGTAGAAGCAAGTTAACCACTCCCTGGATTGTTTGTTGAGTTCATATCATCATTTGAGATTGATCTAAGCTACATGTTTATTAATGAGATGTGGGCTCATGGAGCCCACACATCTGTAATACAGTCAAGGCAATAAGTAAAGAATCAATTAAAGGCTCTATGATGACAGCTAGGTTATTTGCTAGGCTGGTCACCAGAGTAGACCAGTCCAGGCACCCTCTGGACCACTGTCAGCAGACCAAGGTGGGGTCAACCTTGTGGATTCCTGAGAGCCTCCCTAGCAGCCTGCCTCTTCCTATTCCCATGATGTGAAGTGAGTAGAAAATTTCTCAATAAAGAAAAAAGAAAAGAATCAATTAAAATTCTAGAATTTGAGCAACAAACCTGTTTCTATTAGATTAAGAACCCTATAAGTATCTTCCTTTATTATTAAGTATTTCCACTACACTGGCCATATAGCAAAGCATTCCAAACATGATTGCTCAAAGTACCAATTATTTAATTTGCTAATGAATTAGTGGCTTAGGATGCACTCCACTGGTGCAGCTTGCCTGCTTTACAGTGTCAAGTATAGAGATCAAGAAGCAAATGTTGGGTTCGCCTTATGCTCACTTGCCATGTGTCTGGAGGTAGGATATCCAACATCTCACCTTGAACTGAATCCACTGAGTCATCTCAGAAGTTCTGCCTGTGGGGTCTGTCCTGGGGTATCTTCAGCACAGAAGCTTCCATGAATAGTACTTCTTCTATGTCTGCTCAAAGATTCCATGGAGATACTTCTGAAAAAGCACAAAAAGGAGGTGTCTTGGATCTGCAGAAATCACCTGTGGAGTTGGGAAATATTAGTGTTTCCACATTACATTGGTCTGTAGAGCTACAGAAGATAGTTAGAGACATAGTTTTCAGTAAAGGAGTGTTATGTTTCAAAGACATAAAGGATGGGATGCTGGATTGGCAATATTTAAACAATGCAGCCTCCATATAGAATAATAAAACCCATTGGCTTTAGCGTTAAAGTGACTTGTTTTTATTCCTCAGTTTAATGTTTCAATGGCCTGGTTCAGCCGTGTTATGGAGTGGTAAAGAATTAAATGCCTGCTTACTTTCCTGTGATGCGCCTACATTTAGAAAAGTGAGGAGTCCAATAGAATGTGAGCAATTGTAGATAACTGAGACATGCTTTTATTGTACTTAAAGGCATCTTTATTATGTGTGTATTATGATTTAAGAGATTCCTACTTCCCTGGAAGCTGCTCATCCATTCTGAAGGAAATGACTAGATCCTGCCTGCATATTAGAACACCCACATTTCACTATACAATAAAATCTCTTAATGCAATATTAGATTTATTGTAAAATGAAACAGCAAGAACTTTCTGTCAGTTATATGCATGTGAAGCAATTTCTATTGTCAATGTCAACTTCACTCAATGATGGGCTATAATCTGGAATCATGAACCAAAATAAATTCCTTCTTCTTCTAAGTCTTTTATCACAATGCAGGAGAGTAAACTAAAAATACAAAATATTGTGTTGAGATCCACACTTCATGACAGTCCTGTCTCAACGCTCCTGATACTCTTTTCTATATCACATTATATTTTCTACCTCTTGTTTCATTAGTGGCTTATCCAATGTCCTAGTTGGCTCTCTACTGCTGTGATAAAAAAAACAATGACCAAAAGCATCTTAGAGAGGACAGGGTTTATTATAGCTCACAGTTATATAGTTCCTTATGAAGGGAAATTGGAGCAGGAAATTAAGGCAGAAATCTGGAGACAGGAACTGATTCAGAAGCCATGGAGGAATGCTGCTTACTGGTTTGTTCATCATGGTTTCCTTTCTTATATTAGCAGGACCACCTGCCCAGGAATGGCACTGCCCACAGGGACCTGGACCTTCCCACATCAATCATTAGTCAAGAAAAGGTTCTAGACTTGCCTACAGACCAATCTGATAGAGGCCATCACTCATTTGCCATTCCCTCTTCCCAAATGACTCTAGTCTATGTCGAGTTGACAAAAGTGTCAACCAACATATCTATATTCTTCTACTTCATGAATATAGGGAGTTTCTTCCCTAGCTTTTTCTGACATTGTTCTCATAACCAGTCAATGATTTCAATCTGTTTTATTTATTTATTTTGTCTCAGACACTAAAGATTTCATCACCCTCGACAAAACATCTCTTGAGAATTCCAGCCCCAGTATATTTTATTACCCAGGGGTGGCCTCTGTGCTCTGTGTAACCTGCAACTTGAACAGTGCCTATACAGCCTAAAGCTCAGGTCCTCTTCTATGTGAAAATAAAACACATACATACAGTTTGTTACCCTTCCCTCACTATTATAGATAAGAAGTTTTCCCACCACCGTGCACTGAGATTTCGATGACTGAATTCATTCCTGAGTTTTTGGCTCTGTCTTTATCATTGTTATTCAGCCTCTTTGACATGACTGGAGCTACTCTCAGCCGTGCTGTGCCCGTGGCTGTGTTCTGACTTCAAGGCCTCGAATTCTCGCAGAAGCTTTTGAAATGTTGTTTGTGTTGTTGATTGGTTTTCCATCTCCTGTTGTGACTCCAGTCTATTCCAGATTTCCAGATCACGTTTATCTTCCTTAATCCAAGACTTGAAATTCTATCAAACAATGTTAAAATTTAAGGACAGAAGTTCAAATGAATTCCTGTGTCCTATAGATTATGATCTGAGTACCATAACCTGGAAACTGAAACACATGCCCACCCTTCTGCATCTTCAAAACACATCACCCTCTTATGTCTTCAAAACATATGCCCACCTTCCCCGTGTCTTCAAGTGTTGTTCTCACTGTCTCCATCCTTGTCAGACTGAAGATATTGCTGGACCCTCTATTGCCTGTCCTTTCCTGGCTCTTGTAATTGGATTCTAAGTAAGTTCTTCCCATCGACATTTTCTTTCTTCAGGACCATAGTCAATAATTTATTCATTCCTTGTTGTACAACTGAACTACTATAATTCTATGAAATTCTCCAGCCACTTGTAATCTCACTTTCTCTCTGAACTCCACTAGCATTAATTTCACCAGTTTTAAATTGGAGTTAACTTTGCACATGTCATGTCTTCCCTGTTTGGATCTCGACTTTTTTTTTGTTCATTTGTTTGTTAGTTTGTTGTTGTTGTTTTGGTTTTTCGAGACAGGGTTTCTCTGTGTAGTTTTGGTGCCTGTCCTGGATCTCACTCTGTAGACCAGGCTGGCCTCGAACTCACAGAGATCTGCCTGGCTCTGCCTCCCGATTACTGAGATTAAAGGCATGCGCCACCACTGCCACCTGGCTAAAGATTTGTTTTGATTTTAGTTGTGTGTTTGCATGTGAGTGTGCACTTGCCTGCTGAGGACAGAAAAGAAAGGCAGATCATTTGGTGATAGAAGTAGTTGTGAGCTACCTGATGTGGGTGCTGGGAACTGAGCTCAGGTCCTTTAGGAAAACAATATATACTCTTAACCACTGAACCATCTCTCCAGTCGTGGATCTCAACTTCTTAAGGCCAGTATTATTATTTAGGAAATTTTTTTAATCCTCTAAGCCTGGACAAAGCACCTCTCCTGTGGTAGGTAGTGAATATTTATTGTAAAATTATTTTTCTATAAATTTAACCAATTTTGAATAATGAACTGTTAACTAAGTGACTACAAAATGGAGTTTTAGGTTTAAAACTTATTTTTATGATTTGGAAATTTCATGCATCTATACAATGTACTGTGATCAAAACACTTACCATGTCCCCTCCTTCTTCCTCTGAACACCCCAACATATGCCCTCCTGACTTTATATCTAGATCTCTATCTGTATCTAGACCTATAATTTCCATTACAGCCAATTAGTGCGCCCATATGCACATAGGTGTGGAGCCATCCACTGCAGCATGGGAAACCAGAGAACTTTGGGTTTAAAAGAAACTTTAGGCTAAGTGAGATGTCTCAGCAGGTATAGGTGCTCATTACCCATCCTGACGACCTGATGTTGATGCCTGGAACTCCTATGGTAGGAGGAGAGAACTGATTCCCATCAATTGTCCTCTAACATCCATGAGTATGCTATAGGGCACACACACACACACACACACACACACACACACACACACACACACACAATTAATGTAAAATACTAAAACAAAATGAAAGAAAGAAGTATTTCCAAATTACTTAGCCATTTTTAGCTGACACCTTCAGCGACACCCTTAGTTCCCAATTCTTTTAAAATTAACATATTCTGGATGCCTCACGAGGCAGAGTTCTGTGTCACTGGGGTTTCAATATAGTTTAGTGTTACTATAGAATCATGGCTGAGGGGCAAGAGTCACTATGATTTCCTATACAGTTTTCTTCAAGTCTGGATCACAGTCCTCTGGTAGGTTCTGTTGTGGAGATCTGTCTAGAATAAGCACTCTGACATCAATGAAAGTAGGAAAGAGAGGCTGCCACTGGTGAACCAAAGTCAGGGCAGCTACTAAAATGCTGTCCAGCTTGTATTTTTATTTTATACTCTGAAACCACAAGGTGGGGCAGGCAGGCAAGCAAATGATTTTCCAGACGCCTAGGTAGCAGCCAGCAAATTGTTAAGGACAGCGACCTATTGTTTCAGTTGTTTCTCCAGGTCACTCTGCTTCAGATAGCTTGGTTGCTTGGCAAAGAGGCAGTACAAGAAGTGCTTTAAGTAAATCACTAGATGAATCAATAAATAGATAACTAATAATTGGTCTTTTCTACCTTATTCTACTTTATTCCTTCCCTTAGTGTTCTGGGGGTAAAAATCTATAGGAGAAGGTCTCTGAAGTCACTCACACGCAGCCAGATTCTAGCACCAACAGCAAACTCAAGGTTGACTTGGGCCCTGAATGATGAAAACCATATGAACTTTACTTTCTCCAGCATTTGCTAATAAACAGATGTATTCATAGAGACAGAAAAAAGAAAGTTTCACAGTTATAATAATCACCAATTATTAGCATGTAAAGATATTTTATTATTTACAGCCCCCAGATAGACTTCAATAAACATGTGGAATAACCTCAGAAAGCAGATGTTTTACCCCTTTCTATTCAGTCTTGGCCCTCAAGATGGTCAAGCAGTCTCTACGATGAAGTACAACAGTTATAGATAGGTTTTGGAATACCACAAGTGAGCTGCAGTGACAACTGAGTCTTACCCTTTGCGTTCTTTTCACTCAAAGGAGAGTGATGACTTAAGCTTTGCAGCCTTGTGTTGGACAGACCTGAAGTTGATGCTGGTGGCTTCTCCCACTTAGTGTTGTACTCCTTTGCAGTATGGGTGGCTCTTGTGGCATGCTCTTGATCTATAGCATATGCTATACCTCAGGCTGTGTGGCAATATCTCAGTCTCCATCCCCACAACAAGCTTGCATTAGTGTCTTGTCCTCCTTATGGACCTGATGAAGACAGAAAACTGTGACACTGACCCATATAACAAAGGTCTAGAGGTCCCTACTGAAGTAAGAACTCCAAACTCATGGACCAGATTTATTCCAGCCATGAGAGCCTGTAGGAGAACTTTAGTCTCAAATGAAATGACAGACTCCACTGACAATCTGATGGTAGATTTATGAAGCTGTAAAGCATGAGATCCAGGTAAGATTTGCTTAGGCTCTGCATCCATGGAAACTAGGAGACCCCAAAGGCCCTGTTTTCCAAGCCATACTCTTTACTTTGTGATCCATTATGCCGCACTATATGTGGCACATATTTACATGTCTGAGTGCTTTTATATCAGTATAATAAATATGATGTAACAATCCATGAGCCAAGAGCTGGAATACTTTTGAGAGACATGATAGAGAAAACCTAAACTACTTTGAACTCACTCTGCACTGGGAGGGTGCTGCTAATAGGACCATGGGAAGAAAAGGAGAAACTTAGCTTTTGAAGGTGGAAGCGTAGTCCTTACATGTGGGAAGCAAGGTCAGCAAAAGAGTCTCCTGAATTTATGGGTTTGTCAGTTGAGCTTATTATTTAAATGAAGAGACTTTCAAGCAACTTATTGAAAACACCACCCTGATTGCTTTCTGCATCTTTCAATGCAGCGTGAGAGATTAATTTAGGAACAATGTTGGATGCAAAGGCCAAGACTTGGAGACTTTGAAAATCCTCAGCCTCCCTCCAACATGGCAAAGGCCATTAAAATATAGAAATTGCTTCTGAAGATATGTCATAGAGGAAAGGGGAGAGGTGTACAACCTTTTGCGCAAACTTTGGAAAGATCCGAAGGTCACAATATTGCTCTGTATCAAGGGCCTTTTCCAGAGATTTAATGGCTGCTTCACAGATCCTGTCAATCATCAGTAAAGCCTGGGATTCTCTAAGGGCCATGCCTCTCTGGCAGGGCAATAGCTGATTGAGAGGAAGGACTGTGGATGTAGCCTTTGCATACCTCAGCACTGCTGAGACCCAACGCCCATGACAAAATCATTTGAGCAAATACTCTAACAGGGAATGTAAATAACTTCGAGATGTCTTTTGTGACACTAAGTTGATTTGGGAGGGAGACTGATGTTGTGGAATAAAATATTTGTTTAACTATGAAAAGATGAGTTGCATGTGATTGTGTTGCAGAATAATTGTTTAACTGTATAAAGATGTGTTGCATTTGTTTAACTATGTAAAGATGTGTTGCATTTGTTTTATCTTGCCTGCCTAACGCTCCTGATTGGTCTAATAAAAAGCTAAATGGTCGATATCTAGGTGAAAGAGGGATAGGTGGGGCTGGCAGGCAGAGAGAAAAGGGGAGCCAGCCTGTCAGCTGGGGGCCAGTCCACCAGATATGGAGGAAGCAGGAAAGGCGGACATACCGAATAAAAGAAAGGATAAAAGCCAAGAAGCAAAATGCAGATGAAAAGAGACAAGTTAAACTAAGTTATAAGAACTAATAGAACAAGCATAAGATAAGGCTGAGCATTCATAACTAATAATAAGTCTCTATGTCATGATATGGAGGCTGGCAGTCTGAGAAAACCTGCTATAGACTAACAAACCCACTCAGTGGCACTCAGATGCAAATCGCACGTCATCTCTGTCTTACTGTGACCTGGGGGGACACTCTGAAACTATTTATTTTACAGATAATGAAGTAGTTTTCTTTTTTGACTTCACTGATAGAATTCTCTGGAAGGACTAGTTAGAGAGTGTGTCAGCTGGCTTCTTGTTTATAAAAATCTTCAAAACACCTCCTGATATGTCAACAGCATTGCAAGTGGATTTAGGAATGATGGTTTCTCGGCATCCTGAAGTGTTGCAGCGTACAGGAAAATGAAGAAACTACAGGCAAGCTGTCCTTGTGACAGGTCCTTAGCATAACACGGGCTCTGTGGAAAGGCGGATTTACCTAGGATATTTGCTAAAGGGATGTTTAGTCTGCAGAAATCTCTCCAAAGCAAGATACCCTGATCAGTAAGCAGAGCCGCCATGCAGCTGAGAGGTGCCATAGACAAAACTCTTGTTCTCAGGGCCACTGGGTGTGTTCAGTATGGAACCGCACAGGGTTACCTCCACAGCTTGACCTCAGGGCCACTCAGCTTCCTCAGCATGGGAACAAGTATTTGGTTATATTGTTTTACAGTTCTCAGACTGTTGTTGGTCTGTAGGAGTCCTTAATCAATTTCATTATTACTGTGTTCTGTCTACATACCAGCATGATTGGCTAAAATGCAAATGACGCCCCATCCCGACATATAGATTTGTCTAGGTTCTTTGGCAATGTGGACACTACTGTCAGTCTGTGGCGTCTCACAGGCTGGTGACGGTCTATTCTGTTGTCTTAGGTACTCCCACCCTTGGCTAAAGATACTGAGTTCATGGTTTGCTTCACTCTCATTATCTCCTCCAAACCATCAAATTACTACCTCAGGATAGTCATGGGACATGCTTATTCCGAGAATTGAAACTCAGAGCTCTCTGTTCCTGGTTCCTGAAACACAGTCTCCTCTTCCTGTCCTCACTTCCTCTTCCCCTCCCCATCATCCTTTCCTCCCCTCCTTCCTTCCCTCCTCTCTCCATGTTAAGAAGTAACCCCTACTCACCAGGTGGCGAGGCCACACGCCTTTCATCCCAGCATATGGGAGGCAGAGCCAGGCACATCTCTGTGAGTACAAGGCCAGCCAGGTCTACAGAGTGAGATCCAGGAGAGGCACCAAAACTACACAGAGAAGCTCTGTCTCAAAAAACCAAAATAATAAAAATAATAATAATAATAATAATAATAATAAATAAGTAACCCCTACTCACTAATTGGAAAAGTCATCAACTTCAAGCCTAATGTGGGTGTCCTCTAATAGATCCCTCTCCATGAACAGTTCTCTTTTCCCTTCCTTGGTGACCATTCTCATCCTGCCTGTCATCTCTTAGAATATTATTTCTTCTGGCTGAAGGGCTTTGTTTCATTTATTATTAAGTGAAGGATACTACAAGTAGCATATATATATATATATGAATCAGTTAATAATAAAAAGTAATGTGTTAACAAATTTGTTAGAGTTTTGTTCATGTTTATATTTTGTTAATATAATTACATTAATATACCTTCCCCCTTAGCATTCTTCTTTCTCTTTTTATTAAATATATTGATTTTGGGGGAATTCAGTGGACATTTAAAATTCCCATTTTTATTACACCAGATTTTGAGCCTTTTTTTCCTTTCAGTCTTGTCATTGAATTCCTGACATAGCAACCCTTAATATTCTATTCTAACAGAAGACTGATGTACCTCATCAGACATCGTCTTGCTGATAGAAGCACTAACCCTTTCATAGTGTTAGAATCAATGAAGTAATTTTGACTGAAACTATGAAACAGAGATTTTCTTTTCTACCTAAATGTTTATGTCAATCTAATTCTCTGCTTTCTCATCCAATCTCAGGTATCAGCTCCATCAGCCTGCCTCTAACTAGGAGACAGCAGAACACACACACATTTGCAAGTGGCCAAGGCCATTGAGTTCATGCCTTTGTTTTAGTTACAGTTTCTGTAAGGTACCATGGGTGGCTTACAGTTCAGAGGTTCAGTCCATTATCATCATGGTGGGACATGGCAGCATGCAGGCAGATGTGGTGTTGGAGACAGAGCTGAGATTTCTGCATCTTGACTTGTATGAAACAGGAAGTGTATATGAAACCTCAAAGCCCGCCTCCACAAGGACTTACTTCCTCCAACAAGACCACACCTACTCCAACAAGGCCACACCTCCTGATAGTGCCACTCCCTTAGGGAGCTATTTCCTTTCAAGCCATCACAGCCTCCCTATTGCCTTAAATGACTCTGGGTGTCTGCTCATCATGTGCCTGATCTGCAGGGACACAGAGCAGCATGGCTTGTACCTTTCTGGCAAAGGCACTCAAGTCACTTGAGACTTCATGCACAGACTTCTTTCTGACACCGCTGTGCCATCAGCTCACATTTCTGGCTTTCATTTCAGGACTTGGAGGAATGACACCACATAGCTGCAATAGTGTGTGTGAGAGAGAAACAGGAAAGATGGGTGCCCGGTGTCCCTGCTTCACTTGGTGATCTGGTTAAATAATAAGACAAAAAAAAAATCCTCTTGGAATTTCTAACTTTTCTTTTCCTCATGTGAAAAATAAGTGGTTGGTTGTGTGCCACAGCCCAAGAAGCGAATCGAGTGCACTGTTATGGTGTCTTCCCTAGGAACTAAAAAAGAAATTGTTGCCAAGTGGAGCTACTGCTTAAGTCACAGGGAAAACATCTCACTGGTAAACAGGACCAGGACTTGTAAGAATTAAGTGAAATTAATCATAATACTGTTTGCACACACACACACAAATGAAAAGGTCAATACTGATTATGGTGGTATGAAAGAAAATGGTCCCCAAAGGAACTGGCACTATTGGGAGGGGTGGTCTTGTTGGAGGAAGTGTGTCACTGTGAAGGGGGTCTTTGAAGTCGTTTGCTTAAGCTTCCCTCACTGTCACAGTCCCCTCCTTGTTGCCTACAAGATGTAGGATTCTCAGCTCCGTCCCCAGCATCACATCTGCCTGCATGCTGCCATGCTCGCTGTTATGATAATAATGAACTGAACCTCTGAAACTGTAAGGGAGCCACCCCAATTAAATGTTTTCCTTTATAAGACTTGCCGTGGTCCTGGTGTCTCTTCACAGCAATAAAACCCTAACTAAGACACACAGATGAAACAAATCTTATTTAATTTAGAGATCTAAGATAGCTGGCCCCAATTAAAGTCTCAGAGATCTTGTGGTTTTCAAGCATTCTTTATGCTTTTATACTTAGTATGTGGATTATAAAACGTATAAGAAAAAACTCAAATAATTTCTAAATAGTTAAGGTTACTATTGCTATGATGAAACTCCCTGGCTAAAAGCAACTTGGGGAGAAAAGGTTTTATTTGACTCATATATTCTCAATCACATTCCAATAAGGAAAGCCAAGGCAAGAAGTCAAACCGGGGGACCTTGAAGACAGAGCTGATACACGGGCCATTGAGGGGTGCTGCTTACTGGCCTGTGGCCCAACCTGCTTTTTTATAGCACCTAGGACCACCAGGCCAGTGGTGGCACCATTCACAATGGCCTAGATTTTCCCATATCAAATGGTAATTAAGAAAATGTCCTCAGGCTTGCCTGCAGCCTGATGTTATGGAGGCAATTTCTTGATTGATATTCCCTCTTCACAGATGACTCTAGTTTGTGACAAGTTGGCATAAAACTAGCCAGGGAAAATGTTAGCACCTTACCATAGTTATATTCTTTTCCTAATCTATACCCCATTCATTTAAGATACACGAACATTTCCTCACACTATCACATTATTTAAAGTGGAATATAATGATTACACTTCATTGATAATAAAAATACCAAAAGTAATTTAAACTGGAATGGAGAGATGGCTCAGCAGTTAAGAGAGCTTACTGCTCTTTTTTTTTTTTTTTTTTTTTTTTTTTGGTTTTTTGAGACAGGGTTTCTCTGTGTAGCTTTGGTGCCTGTCCTGGCTCTCGCTCTGTAGACCAGGCTGGCCTCGAACTCACAAAGATCCGCCTGTCTCTGCCTCCTGAGTGCTGGGATTAAAGGCGTGTGCCACCACCTCCCAGCACTTACTGCTCTTGTAGCCAATGCCATAACTTACTATTTGTGTGTGTGTGTGTGTGTGTGTGTGTGTGTGTGTGTGTGTGTATGTACAAAAATTTTCTGGAGTATCTCCTCCCACCTTACTGAGGCAGGGTCTCTCTTGTTTCAGCAATGTTACATGGTCAGCACCGATGCCCCCTGAGCTCCTGAAGGTTCTCCTATGTCTGCCTCCCCTATCCCTAGGAATGTTGGGATTACAAATATACATCACCATGCTCAACTTCATACATAGGTTCTGGAACTCAAGTTATGGGTTTCCAAAGTGCTTTTACTTACTGAGCCATCTTCCAAGCTCTCAATATTTTTATTTGCTTTACTTTTTTAAAAATTAGTTTATTTTTGAAATTACAGTATAATTATATTATTTCTCCCTTCCCTCCAAAACCCTTCCATATGATTCTCCTTGCTCTCTTTCAACTTAGTGGCCTCTTTCCTTAATTAATTGTTGATACATGAATATATATATGTATATGTATATACATATTTTAAACATAATATGCTCAGTCTATATAATGTTATTTGTGTGTATGCTTTCAGAACTGACCATTTGGTATTTGATAATCACTTGTTGTGCTCTTACCTAGGAAAGACTGTGTCTCCTGTTCTACACATTCCTTATTTGCCCTTAGTTCTTTGTCTAGGGATCAAATTTCCTGGTCCCTCACCTCATCAATATATCTGATGGTGTCATCCTTGTTCAGTTCACAATCAGGCAGTCATATTGATGCAACTTCATACTCCTTCTAAATGGGCTCTTTTCTGATGATCCTTATGCCATTTTTTGTTTTGTTTTGAGAAAGGGTCTCATTGTGCAGCTGTAGCTGGCCTGTGGACCAGGCTGGCCTTGAACCCCCAAAGATCTGCCTCCTGTTGTCTCCTGAGTGCTGGGATTAAAGATTGTGCTAGGACCCCTAGCCTGAGCTCTTCACTTTCGAAGTTTCAAAGTAGGATTTCCAGTAAAGTGTGGACAACATGCTAAGCACTATTTTTAATGTTTCTGAAACCTAAAAAAATGATAAATTCTAGAGTAATAAATGACAATTCTTTGTAATTTTAAGAAACTCACTGTAATCACACTGACACAAAATAACTTTAATAAAGAGTTTTAATTGGTTACATCCAATGTATGTTAAAGTATTGACAAAAGGAATGTCCTTGAATATCTATTTAATATGATGAAGGCAATTTTCAGGGTGGTAAAGTTGGCTTGATTAGAAAATACAGCTAGTAAGCAAAAAGACAATAGAAATAAGGTGGGACAAAATTCCATCATTGATGCCTTTTTTAAAAAGTCCTAGTTGCAAATGTGGCCCGGACAACAAACTCAGTTTTGTAGAAGTAGCATAGATATAACACAGAATCCTCCATGGGCCAGAAAACAGTATCCTTCCTGTAAGTGAAGCTTTCCTTGAGACCCAAGTGTGACAGAGCTCCTCTTCAAAATAACATAAAATATTTTTTTGAGATTATAATTTAATTACAAACTTTCTCCCTCCCCTGTCTTCCCTCCAAATACTCCCATATACTTCTCCCCACTCTCTTGCAAGTTCATGGTCTTTTCCATGAACTTGTCATTGCTTTCATATATGTATTTGTAATTATATAAATACTCTTAAAGGTAACCTGTTAAGTCTGTAGGATGCAACTTATGTTTTCAGGTATGTTTGAGTGTTTCCAGTTTGGCAATGGACAACCAGCTGGGATGCTCTTCCTTGGGGAAGACTGCCTCTAGTAGTTACAGTTATGTATGTAGGATTAAGACTTTGTGGGCTTTCCCCATCCACTGTATCGTGTGTACTGGTGTCATCGTATTAGCCCATGCTTGGGCAGTCATGTTGGTGAGAAGTTCCAGGTATAGCTTCTGATAATACTAGAAGACACGATCTCATGGCGGATTACCTGACCCCCTGACCTTTACATTCCTTCTGGCCCTCTTCAGCACAGTTCTCTGAGCCTTATGTGTGGGAGTGTTTTGTAGATACATCCATTGGGACTGGGATCCACAGCTCTCATTTTGATTAGTTTTGGTTTTCTGTGGCGGTCTCCATCTGCTGCAGAGAAAAATTTCCATGATGAGGAGGAGTGAATACCACACTTATCTGTGGGTATCGGGACAAATGAGAGTAGATTGTTGGTGGGGATTATTCTGATTTAGTAAATTAGTGGTGGTCGATTCTCCTCCATTAACCATGATTTCTCTAGCACTGAGTAGGTAGCTAGGTTTCGAAAACCAGGCACTGTAGGTATCCCTCTTGTTGAGCAAGTCTTAAATACAATTAGAGAACTGTTGGTTACTGGGAAAGTGTAAGTGCCGCTGTTGCATCTGCTGGGTTATCTGTCTTATTTTATAAAAGATTTTTCCCTTTTTTACCCATCTGTGCCTACACACAGTGAGTGAACATGCATGCAGGTATCTTCAGAGGCCAGAGAAAATGTCAAATCTCCTGAGCTGGTTGTATGTATGTTGACTGCTGTGGGTGCTGGGAATTGGACTTGGGTCTTCTCTGTGGGTAGCAAGCACTTTTAACCACTAAGCCATTTCTCCAGCACCAAAGATGTCTTATTTTTTTTTTAATGTTGTTAGAATGAAGAGGTCTCAGCTTCCTTCCTGGTTAGGACTTCAGGCCCAGGCTGGCAGGAACCTGGTCTGTGCCTGGTGTGATTGTCAGCAGGAGCACAGGCGGGAGTCCCGTGTGTGCTGTTCAGTTAGAGACATTTTGAACTAACACAAAGAAAGCTGGACTCAAATGACAACATTCTGGAAACAGCAAGCTCGGATAATGAGAGGGGATGGGTTCTGAAACCAGAGAGGCTTCATCAATCTTGAACTAAATCTTGTCAGGCAACACAGAAGACAATTAAATCATTCTCAGCCAGGCAGCTTCCCTACTCCAAAATGTGGGTTTTTTTCTTCTCCTTGTTCTGTCCTCTGCCATCCATGAGGTAGAGAGGCCTCAGCCTGTGTAGGGAGGAGAGTGGCTGGAGAGATGAACTCATTTTCAAATCCTGCTAATGGGATTCACATTGTACGGACAAGTGAATATAACTTTCAATCGAGGTTTTTAATTACACACTCAGGTTTCAAAGGAACATTCTCATTGCTCTGTAAAGTCCAGGGAAATTCAGTGTAGCCTGTTTGAGGCCAAAGCTTATTTATATCAGAGCTGGCACTGGAACCCAAAGTCTGTTCACCCTTACTCCCTTTGGTGCCTGACACCACTGTTAACTGCTCAGCATATCTATGAGAGCAAACGTGCATCTGTGACAGCAGTGGGCAGAAGCTGGAAGGGCTGCAGTGTCCTTCGGTAACTTCTGGCATGTGTGAATTCAAACAAGTGGACCTGGGATACATCATAGAACCTTGACACCATCATTTTAAATGCTTAGCATCTGTGTTTACAGCTGTCCATAATCCATATGTATTATATGCCCTTGACATTTAAAACATCATACCTACCAAATTATTTTATATAATTTCTGCACTTCTAAAATTTTTTCCATACAATATGTCTAAGACTTGACTTCCTCATGTTGGTATCTTTTATTAAAGAGTAATGACATTGGTCCTCCTGATGCCCCCATGTATTACTATGGCTTGATTCCTGAAACTTGGGGCTCATACTTAAGACCAAAACAGAATTTTCCCTAGGGTGTTTAAGTGCTGAAGTATTTTGAAGCAGTATGCTTACCATACATCTCCATAAGTGTGTCTTCATCAGTGGTTCTCATTTCCCAGAAAAGGTCCTCTTTGTCTTCCTCAGACTGCACATCACAACAACAACCTCACTTTTCTAAGTTGTTCTGATGGTTCACATCAAATGGTGTAGTGATTTTACCAAAAGAAGTGTCAGGCCACCACTGCAACATGCCATTTGATGTCACAGAAAACTGAATAAATGGACAGAAGTACCTATGGGTTGAAAGATTTTGCACAAACAATAATTGCTTTCCCCAAAGGTGATCTGAAGTATAAATGCAATAGTAATTTTAAAATCTTTTAAAGAAAGTTGAATAAATAAATAAAACTACATAAAATATACCAAGAATAGTAGAGCTAGCTGTGAAAAAGAGAAAACTTGTAGCAAGGAAGCTGCCCATCTCTATTGCAAAGCCTGTTAGATAAAGTGCAGCTCCAGGACAAATACAAAAGGACAAAACCATGGATGAATGGACAAAGCAGAGTCCAGAAACAAACTGACATATGCTGATGCTTAATTTTCTGAGATGATAATCTAGAGTAACCAGAGGACAGTGTGGTCAACATATAAAAAGTACCAATAGCAGCCCATGCTTCAACCAATGAGTCATTTAGATCTGATTAAAATTGAAGTTGTCATGACTGAGATAAGCTGAGCTTTCTCAAACTTTACATAAAAGGAAATATCCATAAATAAAATCATTGATAAAGCTAAAATCAGAAACTTCTTTTCATCAAGACATGATCTAAGAATCAAAAACATATCAAGCTATGGGACTAAGAAATGTGTGATTCTAAATAGAACTGTCAAAGACTTACATCATGAGCAGATTTTAAAGACATGCAGATCAATGAAGGGAAGATAGTCACACTAGAAGGCGCTGGACATGAGACAAAATGAACACTGCTTGGTGAGAATGCATAGAAGACAATCAATAAATGTATGAAAAGATATTCAATCCCTTTAAAAGAAGCACACATTAAAGTAAATGGTTTATCTATGTACATCCACCAGGAGTGTTAAAATTAGAGTGACTAGCCACTTTGAGTATAGGCAAAGATATATAGCTAACAAAACTTTCATGCTGAGTTGTTGGAAATATATAAGAGGATAACCACAGAAGAGAAAATACATGTAGCTTGCTAATGAAGTTGAAAATGGATCTCAATGCTTCTAGAAGTACTCTTGGAAATGCTGATGTCAAAACTGTTGGTGTAACACCATTCACAATTGTGTCAACTTTCAGTATCCTGAGGGTTTGTAGTGATTACTCCTCTTTCAGTCAATATGGCGTCTCTTTAATCTGTCTCAATATTTCATAGCAGCTGCTCTAAAGTTTTCTTGAATTCTCCCTCTGTCTTCTTTGCTCTTTGACTTTCTTCTGTTATCTCTTTAATGCACAAACCCACATGGCTTCTACCTTCTCCAATATTCATTTTCCTCTGGTTCCCAAAGTCCTCAGAATCACAAGTTTCAGAGTTTTACTCTATTGTAAAAATTCTCTCCTCAGAAAATATAGTATTCTAATCATTGACTATGAAATATCACTTTATTTTTCGTCATTTAAACTGAAATTATAAATTTTCTTATTTTCAGCCTGGTGGTGGTGGTGCATGCCTTTAATCCTAGCACTCGGAAGGCAGAGGCAGGCGGATCTCTGTGAGTTCGAGGCCAACCTGGGCTATAGAGTGAGTTCCAGGAAAGAAAGGTACAAAGCTACACAGAGAAACTCGGTCTCGAAAAACCAAAAAAAAAAAAAAAAAAGAAAGAAAAAGAAAAAAATTCTTATTTTCAAATATACTAGTGGTTTCTTTTTTATTATTGAAAATAGATCTTTTCTTTTTTATAATACATCCCAACCACAGTTCACCCCTCCACTCCTCCTTGCTCCCCCACCTCCCCTCTTCCCCAGATCCACTCCACCTCTATTTCCTCTTCAGAAAAGAGCAGACTTCCAAGAGATGATAGCCAAACAGAACAAGAAAAGATACAATAATACAAGGTAAAAGCCCTCATATCAGGGATGAACAAAGCAACCCAAAAGAAAGAGTCTCAAGTGCAGGCAAAAGAGCCAGAGATAAACCTGCTCCCATAGTTAGGAGTTTCACAAAAACATCAAGCTAACAACCATTACATACATGCAGAGGACCTAGTGCAGATCCTTGCCAGCCCGGTGCTTGCCATTTCAGTCTCTGTGAGCTCATGTGAGCCCTGCTTAGTTGATTTGGTGGGCTATGTTCTCCTAGTGTCCACCATTCCCTCTGACTCCTACAATCTTCCTGCAAGCATCCCGTGGTGGGACTGGGTTACATTCCTTGGAATTACTGGCTGTGGGGTTCCTTGGAGATCCCTAAACAACCTAAGCTGATACTAGAACAGAAAGTCACTCCCTAAAAAGTCACAGTGGGACCCCATTGCTGAGAACAGTATCCACACAGTTCACTGAACAGAGAGAGGACAAACTGGTGCCTGCATGAAGCCTTCTTCCCTACATTCTAGTCTTTTCTCACATGAAGGTACTCTGCAGGATGCAGAAAGAGTTGGCCAGACACTAACCCAGCCACTAAGCCCTCCACATATAATCTGTTCTGCCTGCAAGATGTGCTGAGACAATGGTGGAGCAGAACTTGTAGGAGTGGTCAACCAATGTTTGGTTTAACTTGAGACTCACCCCATGAGAGGGAGCCCATGCCCTACACTGCCTGTATGGCCAGAAACTGGAGACTGTATAACCTAGAGACCTAGGGTAAATGGAACATGACTGCCCCCTGCAAAAAAATAAAAAATAAAAAAATAGTAAATTTTCTAATAAAATCAATGTTTGGAAAATTACAAGCCTTAGCCATAGAGTTTATGGAGTTTGCACACAGACCTGATGGGGAAGGGTTGTGAACATGTTCACGGAGTGTTATTTTCTATGGTAGAAGGATAGGGTGCTGGCATACAGTATATAGGAAATGAAAGGACCCAATGAATGGTAAGAGGAGACAAGAGCCTGCTTGGAAAAGCTTCAACATTTTATTTGCCAGGCTTTCCCTGTACCACTCTGCTTCCTCTCTAGCAGATGGCTAAAAGAGGACTCTGAAATAGACAATATCATTACTATGCTTCATGCTTTAGCTGTCTTAGTTAATGAGTAATTACTTGTGACAGGAAGATCAAGTTTATCTATTAAGTCATCAAAATATAATGCTACCATTAAAAAGCCCACATTTAGGAAAGCAATTTTTTATCTTATTTTCTAATTTATTTTAGGTTCAGTAGCATAATTTTTTAACATTTTTTTAAATTTCTTTTTCTTTCACTGCATTTCTGGCTTTCTCATACTAACTTAGAAATATTCCTAAATTGAGCTGTTTCTTACAACATTTGTAATCATTTCTCTTTGTCAATAGTTAGCAGTTTTGCACTTTTCATGTTCCTCATTCAGGATGCAGTCAATGAGGTCTTGAGGAAACTTCTGGAATTAAGCCAGAGTAGAAACTTAGCAATGATAAGTGACTCCCAAAATGGAAACAGGCACACAAGAGTTGTTACAAGGCTAGGAGCTGTGCATTGGTGGGAAAGAACAGAATTAAAGCATGAACTCAAAGTAATGATCCTGGTACAATAACATGGCACCTAATATCCCATGGGGGAAAGATATTAAGTGCTTTATATGACTGTGGTGTCCATGATTAACAGTTTTGAATGTGAATGTTCTCCTACAGCAAGTTAGGTAATTTAACACTAGAATAATTTCAGAGGAAAATCTCTGTGGCAAGCCTTGGCAAGGTACCCAAAGTGCTTTAGATTATATTGTATGGTAAAAGAGACTTCAGAGTAAACCTTAAAAAAAAATCCCAAGACTGAAATGGAAGATTTTGACTTTTTGAATTTAAAAAACAAAATGAATTTGTATATAACATTTTTGGGAGAGGGAAACTCTTCTAGAAGTGTTTATGAGATAAACCACATATCAGTTTGCATAATAAACATTTTAATTCACTCTTACAACACAATATATGAGTTTATTCATTCCCTTATTACCGAAGTATTTCTTTTATACATAGCATAGGCTTTGGGTTGAATGAAGTCAATAATAAAAGAGATTCATGAACTATATTTTATGACTTTAGGACTTTATAGTGTCATAGGCTCTTTACTAATACCCATGTCAAATAATATTTTGCAAGGGGCATAGCTCCTCTTAATTACCCACAGACTGAGGTGCCCTGTGTTACTGAGGTTGGGTGTCTCTTCCTTTGTTCTTTACATGGCGATGAGTAAAGTTCCAAATCTGTTTGAATAGCCCAGGTCCTGCCTAAAATGAGGTGAGGTGAGGTGCTTTACTCCTTACTCCTGGAAGGCATAAAGTCCACCAAGAAATAAACTAACATTCTTTAGTGGTGTAGCTGCTGGTAATGTGTCTTTGCTCAAGTAAATAATCCCCACCCATGCCCATGTAAGCAACCTAATTAAATATAGTGAACATGAAGATTTAAAAAGACATACAAGAAGGAGGATGACTTAAAGAGAAAGAGAAGGGATTTTATGGAAATGGGATGGAAGAAAATGAAGGACAATGAGGGGAGGCTCAGAAATATAATCAAAGTATGTATACATACATATATGTGCAATTTATGAAAGAATGAATAATAAAATAAGAACTAATCTTGCATTTGCTACATTTAGCTTTATAGTTATTATTATAACAATTAAATAGGATAGTTTTTTCTTAGTTACTTTCTATTGCTGTGATAAAAACACTGTGACAGCTTAAAAAGGAAAGCATTTCTTTGGGCTTACAGTTTCAGAGGGTTAGAGTCCATGATGGCAGAGCAAAGGCATGGTGGTAGCCACAGCTGAGAGCTCACATGTAGATCTTCAAGCAGGAGGCTAAGCAAGAAGGCTGAGAATGACACAAGACTATTGGAACCTCAAACACTACCCCAAGTGACACACCTTCTCCAACATGACCACACCTCCTAATCCTTCTCAAACTATTCCATCAACTGGGAATCAAGTATTCAAATGTATGAGCCTATGGGGGGGATGCAGTTTCATTTCAAACCACCATATTATTCTTCATGTTATCCTACGAAGCTCAGGTATCCTCTCTGGTTTCTTAGTGATTCATCGATGAGCTATGTGTTCTAGGCTCCCAGGTATTAAGCAGCACGAGGCAGATCCACTTACATATTTAATTGAGATGGCGTAAGAAAGAGAAGGAAGAGGGAGGTTTCTACTGGGGAAGGCCTTGAGCTCTGTCAGGGGTCATTTTCAACCAGACTGTGCAACTACAATGATGAAGTCCTACCAAAGTCAGACTGGCTCAATGAGGAAAGCACAGAGCATGGAGACCTGAATGCATCTGGGTAAGGGAAGAATCAGCACCCTGAGAAATACATGCAGGAGGAATGAGAGGCTGCATTTATCCCAAGATTCCAAACTAACAAGAGCCATTAGACAAGCAATAATTTGTTATTTGGAGATGACTAGCCAGCCCAGAGTCCAACGGAAACACATGAAATATGAACCAACGGCTGAGGGATCACCAACTGGATCAGGCCCTCTGAGTGGGTGAGACAGTTGATTGGCCTGATCTGTTTGGGAGGCATCCAGGCAGTGGGACCGGGTCCTGTGCTCATTGCATGAGTTGGCTGTTTGAAACCTGGGGCCTATGCAGGGTCCCTTGGCTCGGCATGGGAGGAGGGGACTGGACCAACCTGGACTGAGTCCACCAGGTTGATCCCAGTCTGTGGGGAAGGCTTTGCCCTGGAGGAGATTGGAATGGGGGGCGGGCTGGGGGGAAGGTGAGGGGGGCGGGAGGGGGGAGAACAAGGGAATCTGTGGCTGATATGTAGAACTGAATTGTATTGCAAAATAAAAATTAAAAAAAAAAGAAGTGCAAACACATAAATAAAGCATAATTGATACATCTCAAAAAAAAAAAAAAAAAGAAATGACTGGGAGAACCTATCATTAAGTCTGTCATGGTTGTAGGAAGGGGATAAAAGTTGAAATCATGACTACATCTCAAGGCATTGGGATATGACAATATGAAATTCTGAAGAAAATCTATTTTTCCTATTTTCTTTTGGCTTCAGCATGGTCTTTAAATTGTTTGAATGGATTTTACTATGGTGGTTTCTCATTTCGTGATATACATTCATATTTTAATAGAATTATAAGAATAAATAAAGAGAAAGAAAACAATGCCAAATTCCCAGAAATCAAGGGAAGGTTAAATAAGGTGCCTGAACCACGCTCTAGGCAGGCACTGGAATGTCTGACCAAGGATTCATCCTGATAGGAGAGGATGGCCTGATTCTCCTGCCAGCCATTGGATTGTCCAACACAAGATTAATCCTGGTAGGAGAAGTTGGCATAACTGACCTGCCAGCCATTGGAGTGTCCAACACAGGATTCATCATGATTGGAGAGGATGGCTTGTTTTGCCTGCCAACCACTGTACTGTCTGAGCCAAGATTTGTCCTTATAACAGAGGCTGGATTGTGTCACCTGCCAGCCACTACAGACTACGCTGAACAAGTCTCCCTGGTCTTTCCACCACCAGGTAAGTAAAGAAATGTCCACTTGATGGACACAAGAAAAAAAACCAAAAACTTCTCAACAAAAGTGAGCCAGGAAGACACTTGTCTGTTCAACTGTTAAACCTGTTCACTGGTTAGCTCATTGAACTTTTCATGGCACTTTTGGAGAGAAATCTGTTCCACTCACTGTGACGGCTTTCGTTAGGATTACCATGGAATGCTATACCCATTACAATGATCAATGTGTGCTTACCTCTCACATTTGATCTTTGGATATTTGGTCATTACATGACACACCATTGAGCTCTTAAGTCCCTTTAGGTAAGACACATTTTCAAAAGGCACGTTCCCAGTAGAAATTCAACAACATGTATTCTGCTTTAGCTATGATCATAATACTGTTTGCATTAATTAAAATAGAATTTTCTCTCCTAGAATCTATGAAGTTTAAGGAGGTGATGGGTTGTATTGGTGGGTTAGAAATTAAGAGTGTTTTCTGCTCTTTCAGAGAACCAGAGTTTAGTTCCTGGGACATATACCAGGCATGTCACAACTACCTATAAGCTCTAAGTCCAGTTCCAGGTGATCTAATGTTCTCTCTGGTCTTAATGGGCTTTCATGTGTGTGTGTGTGTGTGTGTGTGTGTGTGTGTGTGTGTGTGTGTGTGTGTGTGTATGTGTGTGTGTGTGTGTGTGTGCACGTGCGCATGCATGCACACATGCATACGATAAATAAAGGAATAAATAAATAAATAAATACTCGAGAAAAATAAAGAAGGTTGGTGGTCATAATTATTCCTCATCAGCTGTTATCTGGAGAGTCACAAATGAAGATGGGGGAAAGTGACAGGACTCTACCAACGGCAATCACATTTATCTCACTTGTGTCATCTCCCTGGTGACACCCTTTCCAGGCTAGGACATGTTTGGAAGAAATATGTCTAGCAAACACAGTGAAATAAAGCAAGATTTCCTGAAATGGGATTTGAACAGCTAAAGGAAATGCATAAACTCTCTGGACATTGGAGATTATGAACAAAAATATGAGAGAAACTTGAACAGGAAACACAGGGACTGGGATGAGCACTGAACTTGCTCTAGGAATCGGTCTCTCAATTGCTAGAATGTTGTAGAAAGAATCTCCCAGAGATCCATGGAGTGCAGTCAAAGAGCTGGGAATCTACAAATCCACCCAAGCACAGAAGTTATGGCTCCCATGCTCTTGACCATTCCACTACACTACTTCTTGAAAGACATCTTTGAGATATATTGTATAGCAAGTACTAAGGTTTGCCTTAATGTCTTTAATTGATTTATTTAGAAATCGTGTTTGGGGGCTGTTGCTATTGTCTTCTGCGGCTGCTTCCTTCTGTCTTTGTTTCCTTCTCCCTCCTTTTTCTCCACTTGAGGGTTTATCCCAACTTACTTGGGTCTCAGATCATTTTTGAGAATGTCTATAACAGTGCTGAAGTGAGTCCCAACTCTAGTAGTTCAAACTTTACCCCAGTGTGTTTTCCTATGGTTCTTATTGGTTTAAACCTCAGAATAGGTCAAAAGCAAGCACCTTTCAGAATCATTCAGGAGCGCAAGACAGCTCTCAAATGTTTGCACTATAAAAATTAAACTGTATCGAGACCTATGAAGTGTGCCAAACCACGCTACATCTTAGAAACATTTTATTCATGGGGTGGGGTAAAGTATCAAAGATCTGAACATTATTTCATAATCATTCTTCTTTTCTCTATAGATGAGGAAACTAGCCTATAGAACTATAAGAATGCATATCATATCACTGCCCATTAATTATTCATTTTGCCTCACTGCATATCAGCTGAGTTATCTTGGGGAGTTTCTTAATGTTCTGTTTCTTTCTATGAAGCAAGAATATAAGTAACATTTTTATAAAGGATGACATGGGATACCAAATGATGAAATGCATAGAGAATGCACAGCAGGTGGCTCAAGAGACTGTAAGTTGCTGAAATTCATCTTCTCCTTCCTAAGACTTCCTCTTTTGATCTTCTTGCAACCACATTGCTGAGTGAGAAATTTCATGCTACAAAGACCACCCAATACTGTCTTAGTTATCAATTGCTCTGTAACAGGGAAATCCACAAAGCACTCTGAAAACATCAAACATTTATTATCCCAGTCACTGGGGACCAGAAATCCTGAAAAGTTCTGCAAGGTTCAAATAATTCCAAATTAGTTTTTTGTCAAGCTGATGAGAGGATGAATCAGAGACTTGAGTGCATTCATGACATGCTTTCAAGTTTGTTTGTAGGACTATCTGCAGAAAACTTCTATTCTTTCTTATGTGTTCCTCCCCGTGCGATCACACATGAACTGGTGGCCCAGGAATGAGTAATGTGAGAGAGGGGCTGAGGGAGAGAGAGAAAGGAAGAGGAAGGGAGACAGAAAAAGACAGAAAAGCAATGAGTTTTGTAGCCCAGTCTTGGAAGTGGCAAACATCCCTTCTTCTATAATCTGCCATTTGCATAAACTCATTGTGGTTTGCCATAGGATATTCCCACAAACAAGTGTGGGTATTGGTAAGAAGGAAGCATGCTTGGTTAATGTTGTGGTTTGAATAGGAATGGCCCCCGTAGACTCATGTGTTTGAATGCTTGGCTCATAAGGAGTGCCACTATTAGGAGATGTGGCATTGTTGGAGAAGGTATGACCTTGTTGGAGGAAGTATGTCCCTGTGGGGGCTGGCTTTGAGGTCTCCTGTGCTCAAGCTATGCCCAGTGTGGGACACAGTTCACTTCCTGTTGCCTGTGGATCAAGAGGTAGAACTCTCAGTTACCTCTTCAGCACCATGTCTGCCTGCATACCACCATGTCCCACCATGATGATAATGGACTAAACCTCTGAAACTATAAGCTAGCCCCAGTTAAATGTTTTCCTTTGTAAGAGTTTCTGTGGTCATGGTGTCTCTTACAACAATAGAAACCCTAAGACAATTATCTTCGGGACTGTTCAACACCATCACTATTCCAGTAAATCCCTCCTGCCCTTCACACCCTAACTTGCTGTATCACTTTTTACCTCTGATCAGCGAGTTGCTAGCCTATTTATCTATATCATACAGCTCTAGGTTAGATCCTCCTTACTACTTATTTTTCCTGGTGAACAACCCTCTGTCTCTCTTCTTTGTAGCTTCAATGTCCAGTCTGTATCTATGGTCACCATGAAAATATCCTATTCATACCTTAATACTTTCACTTTTTTCTGAATTCTGCCAACCCTTGCTGTGAACATCTTATATGGTAATACTCATGTGCACTTAGATATTGTTGTATTTATAACCTTCTCTTATCCTGGCAAATGATGAGATCATGTCATGAAGCTCATCTTTGCACACCTCCCATGCCTAGCCCTACATGTGGTTAGCATGGTGCCTGCATCAGACACTGACCCCATTGAACACTGCTTAATGCATGCTTACTGTAGAGAAAGTAATAAAGAAGGGCAGTGGAAAGTCATGGTGTGAGTCAATTGTCTACCTATTGCCAGCAGATGAATAGGTAACTGGCTCATTAGGTTAATTCAAAAGATGTGGATTTGGCTCTAATTTTGAAGTGGCATAAACATGCTTCATTGTGCTACAGTCTTCAATTGTGTACACTCAGGCAGAGAGCTGTTCATTGTAAGCAACAAAGAACGCATGACAGAACCAATTCTCTTCTTTTCATTCACCACAGGGTATTTTCCAAGTCAAGGTATCAGTAGGGAGACCTGGCATATTGAAATCCCCACCTCCATATTTAACACTGTTCTGATGGGACAAGATTGATTTCTGTTTCTTATGTTATTCTTGTGAAGGCAACAATAAAACCAGAACAGGTAAAGATTTTTAGTACCTTTGAGTTTTAATGTGCTGGGCATTCCTTGGTGAAGTTACTAAATATTGCTCTCTCTTTTTCTACCTTCTGATTACAATGTTTGCAGTATTCATGAAATAGACTATCAAATAGCATTTTATACTTATATCTAGGAAAAAACAATAGCAATCAAGGTATTAAACAAGTGCTTTCTTCTAAATGCTACTTTAAGTTTATAGAATTGCTCTCAAGTTTCACGAAAAATTTCATAGTGCAACTGTTCCTGGAAAATGTAAGTTAGATGTTTAAGACATGCAATATGTACCACACTTTCTGAAGCCTATCCCTTTGTTGAAACTTGAAAGGACATAATTTTACACCCAAAAGAGCATGTCTGATTTATTCAATAGTGCATTTATAATACAGTCCATTTGCTACATTGTAACAGTTATAAAACTCTGGAAGGTTTTTGATGTATCTAGCTCATGACAGTACATTTTTGTCACCTGACTTTTGCTAATTCTGATCCTCAGGGGAAATTGCATGTCCTGGGCTAACCTTATGCTGCCGTTTAAACACCCTGTATTTCCAGCATCTGTCTCTCTTCTCCAACCACTAACGAGGGCATCTGCTCTGACCCAGATGTCTTGTATATCTTACATCATTTAATAACCAAGTATTATCATTCCCATGCCAGAGATAATAAAACTGAATATTATACTATCAAAATTCAGAATTATGAGCTTTGTGGACAAAGTGAGTAATAAGAGGGGGATACTAGGGGAAAAAATGCAAAGGGCAACAGATGTTCTTTGAATTATATTTAAAGTAAATTAGTGTTTGGAACACAGTGTTGAAACTGAATGTTTTAACAGGAGTTTAATACACAAAACACACATATTTTTAACCAGTGGAAATTACAGAGCTCAGACTGCCACACCGAGTTGTATGGCATGGCTGGCAAGATGGCTCAGTGGGTAAACATGTTCGCTGCATGACCCGAGACTAACCCTTAACAATAGAAGCAACTCTAGTATTATTGAGCTGGCCAGACAACATGTGAGTGTGTTTCCCAAACACCTTTTTCTGACATGATTAAAAGGATGTGCTGAACAGAGAATTACATGCTTGGTAGCAAGAGATCATTCACTTTTAAATGTTGCAAACACGATACCAAATTTCATCTGGGCACAACTACTTCACCAGTCTCACAACCTCGAATGAAAAGACAATAGGCGGGTGACCCCGCAATTCCACAGCCAGAAGCCTCTCTGTTGGTGCTGGCGGCTGAACTCCTAAACTTGCTGATTAGAGCTGAAGAGATCGCTTGAGAGCACTTGATGGCAATGTGAAGGATGAGCGCAGAGCAGCAGAGTGCAGGTCTGGGGCTGAGCGACAGCAGGAGAGATACGGAGACAAACAAGAGATGGCATCAGGGCACATGCAACCGTGCACCGCACTGACACAGGTGTGCACGCCAAAGGGAAATGTGTCAGGTTCACGGAATTCCAACAAGTGTGTTTTCCAATCAGTTATCCTTGTAATTTTCCTGCAGTTACGGTAGTAAGGGAAATTATTCTTTGCTTCCCATAAAAGAAACACACGATTATTGTATAGACAGTGTATGTTGAAAGAATATGTAAGTTATCTAATACACAAAAAGCACTGCAGAGACTATTATAATCTAAAAATTTTAAAACGGGCAATTCTTGTTATTCTGTTTGCCCCAATCTTAACTCAAAGAATATCTAAGCCGGGCGGTGGTGGCGCACGCCTTTAATCCCAGCACTCGGGAGGCAGAGCCAGGTGGATCTCTGTGAGTTCGAGGTCAGCCTGGGCTACAGAGTAAGTTCCAGAAAAGGCGCCAAAGCTACACAGAGAAACCCTGTCTCAGAACCCACCCACCCCCCAAAAAAAGAAAAAGAAAAGCAAAAGAATATCTAAGCATGCAAAGCAAAATACTAGTCAGGTCCTCCACTTAATGACAGGACAGAGAGAATTTGATGTTTAGGTTGTAACTCTCTTGTTACAAATAAATTCGAGATCCTACCTAACAGTGATGTGATTTTCACCATGAACCAAATTCAAATTACAGTCGATAAAATTTCTGATTTTAGAATTATTTTCATTAACTTATTAATAAGAAAATTAATTGTTAGGGAAGCCTTAAATGTTTTCTTAGAGATAATACTTAAGTGGGAAACTGGAGAGATGGCTCAAGGGATAAGAGTAATGGCTGTTCTGAGAGAGGACCTGAGTTCAATTCCCAGCACCCACTTTGAGCTGCTCATAAGTACCTGTAACTCCAGCTCCAGGGTATCAATGTCCTCTTCTGAACTCAGTGGACACCTACACTAATGTATGCTTATGTACATACATACAGACACATATATAACTTAAAAGTATTAAAAATAGATCTTTTGAAAATTAAATGTAAAGCAGTAACTATTGTATGTGTTAATAACATAGAAACATGCTAGAACATCAGTGTTTGTTGCGGGAGATAGCCCAGGCACTGCATTTCTGGTACTTGAGCCCTACAGTCCAACATCTTTCTTTCTGAGAGTTTTAGTTCCACATTGGCTTTTCAGTCTTACAAAATTTGAAATTAAATATAAATACTAAAAAGTATGTGTGGTAGTTTGAATGTAATTGGCCTCCATAATTTCATAGGGAGTGGCACTATGAGGAGGTGTGGCTGTGCTGGAGTGAGTATGGTTTTGTGGGAGGAAGTGTGTTACTGTGGCGGCTTTGAGGTTTCCTATGCTCAGGATACTGCCCTGTATCTCAGTTGTCTTACTATTGCCTGCAAGATGTAGAACTCTCAGCTACTCCAGCACCACATCTACCTGCATGTTGCCACACTCTCCGTCATGATGACAATGGACTGAACCTCTGAATTGTGCCCAGTTAAATATTTTCTTTATAAGAGTTGCCATGATCATGGTGTCTCTTCACCGCAATAAAAACCTTAACTAAGACAGTATTGTAACCTCTTTTTTTATTAAGAGATTTTCTATTCATTTTACATATGAACCACAGATTCCCCTGTCTTCCCTCCTCCTGCCCCCCAGCCTCCCCCCCCCAGCCTACCCCTCATTCCCACCTCCTTATTCACTCTCTGATTACCATACCACCACTTCTAGTAATGCATATTTTCTTGGGCTTCTGGGATTAATGGTCACATTCTGACCTTTTTTTTTTCCCTAGCCTATCAAGCTAATACATTTATCTTGTCTTAGACAGTTAATGTGACATTACTTAGCAAACTCAAAAGAAAAAAATGAATCCAGGCATTGAAAATCAACAGCCAATATCAAAAATAAACAAATGAGGAGCCATCAGATATTAGACATACCTTGAAAAAAGAAAAAAATAAGTTGTCTAAGATTATGAATCCAATTTCTTCTTTTTCTGGGATGCAGGGACTGTGCCTTTGTAAAAGTTCATAGATTAAGTACCCTGAGTTCTTTCACACGTGGGGTGTAAGGACAAAGGTTGAAAGGGGGCTGGACAGATGGTGCATTGCTTAACAGCACTTGTTACTCTTACAGAGGACCAGAGTTCAGTTCCTACCAACCACATGACAGCTCCCAGCTATCTAACTCCAGTTCCTGGGAGATCCAGTACCTTCTTAGAGTTTCCACAGGCACACACACAATATGTAATACGCTTGGGTGTACACACCTCTGAATAAATAAAAATAATTTTAAAATGGCTGAAAAGAGAATGTATAAAAGAAACAAGAGATATATAATAAACTAATATAAACTCAAAGTGTTGGTCACTACAGAAGTCTGGGAAAAGCCATGACTGGCAGGTAATTATGGATTGGTGGTTTCTGAAGGCTGGAGGATTCCCTTTCCTGGGTGGTATTAGAAAGAGCATTCACACACTATCCTAGTCCGTTGTAAATATGTATACCCATACTTAAATGCTCTTAAGTGTTCACAGTTGGCTTGCTGACATTTTGTAATAAACAGAACCCACAATATATTAGTAATCTTAATAACTACCACTACTCATTGATTAGACTATCAACCTGATGTAGGTACTCATCACCCATCTCTAACTTCCAAAGTTGAAGGCATTAATGCAGGCTAATAACTTAATGGATGTCCATAATAGTCCTTTTATCAGTTTACATTGACTCGCAAAGCCCCATATCTATTTTCCGATCCCTTACAGCTAGAAAGACTGCAAGGAGGTTCTTGTTTCCTTTTGTTTCTTGGATATATTGTTAGCCAAGGCTCCTACTGACAAGTCTGCCATTATCTTCAGGCAAAAAGTTAAAAATCACAAGAATAAACTGGGCAGTTCCCTCTTGCAGTCTCAGCTCTCCACCAGTTTCCCTCAGCTCTGTGTGCCTCCAGTTCCTTCAAATTGTTGCACTTTCAAAGAACAATTGCACAGTTGACTCCACTGTTAACTGAGCGTATTCTATTCAGTAACAGCTACTCAGTTCTCAGAGAGACCAGAGAAGGTTTATTTGGATAACTGAATAATCAATAAATCAATAATACCTCTCTCCCTCTTCCTCTTCTGCTTTTCTTCCCTCCCAATGCCTTTCTCTCTAACAGGATCTTAATATACAAAACATTCTGGTTTTTAAAACCGAGAACTATCTGCCACAGATTTCCAAATTCTGGGATTCCAGGTGTGTGCCAGTGTCCTCAGCAACTTCTCATTTTCCTGCAAGCATTTTTATGTCATTTAAGTATCAGGTAATATAATGTTCATGTATAAAATACTACCAAAAAAGTCAACAGTCAAGATTTCTGTAGGTAAAAATAATATTAATGTATTCAGCTCAACAATTTCCACTATTTAACTTTTACTAAATTTATTTTAACTGACCTACAAGGTCACAAAACTATATATTATTTATCACATGATATTTCAATGGAGGTCTATATTATGCAATGTTAAAATCGGGTTCAGTGTGTTTATTAGTGCAAAGGTTGAAGATGACATGTGAAAATTTACTCAGGTGTGCTTGCTCAGTCATTTCAAAGAGACCAGTTAATAGCTGCTTTGATTCACTAAGAAAAAAGACAGGAAAACTGCACAGAGTTGCCAAGACTCCACCTTCAGACTGGGCTGCAGGGAAGGTTGCTCTTGTTCTGAGGCTTCTGGCTTCCTGGATGGGGCAGCTATTGAGTTACTGTTCTCCTGAATGCATGCAGCCCTTGCTGCACTGGCCAGACTCCTATCTGGTTAGGCAATCTCCCTTCTCTCTCTCTGTCTCTCTGTCTCTCTGTCTCTCTGTCTCTCTCTCTCTCTGTCTCTCTCTCTCTTTCTCTCTCTCTCTGTCTGTCTCTCTGTCTGTCTGTCTGTCTGTCTCTCTCTCTCTCTCTCTCTCTCTCTCTGTCTCTCTCTCTGTCTCTCTGTCTCTCTCTCTCTCTCTCTCTCTCTCTCTCTCTCTCTCTCTCTCTCTCTGTGTGGTGTGTGTGTGTGTGTGTGTGTGTGTGTGTGTGTGTGTGTGTGCTCTATTCATTCTTTTCCTCTAGCTCAGACATAGGATTTATATAATCCAGACATGAAGCTTCGGTGCTGTTTTAATTTGGCCTTTGAAATGCATTTACCTCTAGCATACAGCAAATTATAATTCATATCCTTATTTTATGCCCTTCCTTACTCAAAAATTACTTTCGTCTTAGTTAAAACACTAATATTTTAAAATTTCTTTTTTAATTTTATGTTTTAAATTTTTCACAATGTATTTTGATAACAGTCTCTCTCAAATCCTTCCCAGATCCCTCTGCAACCTCATGTTCTTTCAACTTCTTAAAAACAAAGCAATTTTTTTGAAAGCACAAAAAAATAAATAAAAGCAACAACGACAAACATGAAGTCTAGTTTGTGTTGGCCAACTACTCCTGAGAATGGAGTCTTTTTCATCTCCCAGAAGATGTCAATTAAAAATAGCTTTTTAATTAGAGGTGGGACTTTGTGCCCAATTCCTCTTCTCCTATGTTATCTTTCATTCTGGATACTTGCTTGCCATGAAACCATCAGCATAAGAGACTGTTCACATCATGAAAGGTCTAAATGTGGGTACTTTGGCTATAGTACATGCAAACATTCCAAGTGAAAGGTATATGATGTAAAAAGGCACGCAAGTGTTAGACCTCAGCTCTCACCAGAGCTTGACAGGTTACTAGGAGCTATTCATCCAACCCTAGGACCCTTGACATGTCCCAGAAACACAAACACTATACTTCCAGCTAATTTTGTAGTTCATCTTCATTTTCCAAAATAATATGAACAGAGGTATCTTAACATTTTTCAAAGCATGTTGCTCAAAATATCTCATTTGACTCATAAACATTTTTTTTCCTTTTTTTCTGTGAAAATGTAAAGATGTGTGAGCGGTTTCTCTATCTTTTCAAACCACCAACCAATCACTATAGATCTACCACAACAATGGAGTTGAGAGCGCTAAGCCATCATGCTGGTTATTTGTCTCCAGTGCAGAGAAAATACTTTAAGCCATGCCTGGAGTAGGTGAGCTGAACAGGGTGCTTATAGAAACTATGTCCTCAAAAGCATACCCACTGAAGATTAACTTAGGTAAGTTTGTTCTTAGTTATTATATTAGTTACTTTTCTCTTCCTGTGATAAAACACCATGACCAAGGCAACTTACACAAGAAGAGTTTAATTGACCTTATGGTTACAGAGGGTTAGAGTCTTGGTTGGTGGAGTGAAGTCATAATATCAGACAGCTGAAACTGCAGCTGGAAACTCATGACTTAATGCACAAGCCGGAGGCAAAGAGGGAACACTGGAAATGATGGGAGGATTATACCCTCAAACCCCACACATCTCCCAATCCTTTCCAAACAGTTCCACCAAATGGAGACCCAAATATTCCAACGTATGAGCCTATGGAGGCCATTTACTTTCCAACTACCACAGTTGTTATATTGTACACCCTTTCCTTTTGAAATTTTGTCTTTGAAAACATGGTAGTTGATCAGGGAGACTGCAGGGTCCTGTTAGATTGGTGTGTTTTTTTTTGAACTGGTAACAATGGGAGTGGGGGTGTTTCTGACTCTTGTGCCTGCTCTTGGGACCCCTTTCCTCACTCAGCCTTGATGTGAGGGTTTGTGCCTAGTCTTATTGTATCTTTGTTATGCCTGTTTGATTGATATCCCTGGGAGGTCTGCTCTTTTCTGAAGGGAAATGGAGGAGCAGATCTGGGGAAAGGTGAGGTGGGGGGATCTAGGAGGAAGGGAGGGAGGGGATACTGAGGTCCAGATGTACTGTATGAGAGAAGAATAAATAGTACAGAACAGAACAGAACCAATAGAAGGAAAAGAAAAGAAGAGAAAAGAAAAAAAAATTTACAGTTGGGTGTTGTCATATACCAGGTAGCCTGGTTGAGTTGGATTATTTTTAGTCCTGCAGAAATAGAGCTTGATACCATGCCATCCAGCCTGCCAAGTGACCCTGACAGACATCCCAAACCATATAGGACAGACAGTTGGTAAGATAACTGGGTACATTATGCTATCAGAATACCTACTATTTCTAAACTGACATTTTGCTACATTCTTATGAGCTTTGAGCCATTTTGCACAGATTAGCTTATAAGTCCTTTTTTTCTGCATTGGGGTTCAAGACCTTGCTGCAAAATTCCATAGTCTATATGGAAATCTTTAGTGAATTTCACTCTATCTATCCTGGACCTACTTATGTTGGGTTTTGGTTTCACTGTATCTTCTGACTTTGCTGGCTGGATTCTTATATCTTGGAAGTTGTTTGTTTTCCAAACAACTCCATTGTCATGAAAATGTATTTCCAAACATGAGAAGAACCTCAAAATATTTTCTGTCTTCAATTCCTTGGGTGACTATAATCAAGTTTAGCCAAACCCAGTGCTTCACAGACGTAAGCATATTAAAGTGGATTGCTGTTCTCATCATAATTTATGAGCAAGGAACCATCCCAAACTGTGCAGTATAAAATCAAAAGACGTTTGCTCAGAGTCAGGTGATTAGAATTTGAAAACAGAAATAGAGGCTCCTTCTCTGTGTTGTAAGGTTTTTTTTCTGGGCAGGTTTGAAGCCTGGAAATGAGATGATGGCTTGAGGTCCGAAGGCTGTTAACATGTGTTCATTACTATACCCAACATCAGGTCTAGGAGGACTCAAAGACAGGAGCTGCTAAGCAGAAAACCAACACTTGGCACAACTACACAGATTAGTTTCTGCAAATTTGGTGGCTTTAGCTTAGATAAACTTCTTTCTTGGCCATGTGAATCTTCGATCATGACTGTTTCTACGAACACAGTAAGAGATGATGAACATCTCCGACAGAGATATCCATTGCCTCTCCTGTAGTGTTCTACAGGTTAAAAGTGAATCACAGTCAACCAAGCTTTGAGGAGAAATTTGCTATGGACTTTCAAAGGGAAGATTTTCAAGAAACTTATGACAAAAACCTGTCATGATAGAGAAGCACAACTACCCAAATGTTCCACAACCTTCCAAAATGACTCCCTTACCTGGAGACCAAATATTCAAACAAATGAGACTATGACAGACATTTCACAGTCAGACCACATCTGAAATTATGTACTGTGTATGCGTATGCATGTTTTCACTTTGAATAGGTCTAAATTTTTATCTCAGAGGTTAACAGGATGGGATGATTGCACATATTACTTCTATAGCTGTATATATAACTATGGTATTCATAATTTTTGAAGTTTCTCACACTTAAGTAGTACATGATGTTTAGAATGGAGCCCTTAAATAAAAACAAAAATGAAGTGGAGGCATAAAGAGGCTAAAACAAACATCAAAATCAAAGGCATCTTTGGAGAAGGTACCTACAAAAAAAAAAAAATAGATCTTACAATGTAAGCTATAGAACACACACAGAACACACACACACACACACACACACATGGTTTAACTTTCTTTCTGTTTTGTATCTGGCACTTTAATGATGTTTGTATAACTCAGAGAAATTTTTCATCATGAATCAGGAGCTCACTCTCGCATTTCAGCAGATGGCTCTAATACTGTGAAAGATTCACTTACCTTTCTCTTCTTATGTGTTTTTTGGTTTTTTTTGTTCAACTATAACAAAGCACGAATGTATTTTATTTGTGATTTGTGTGTATTTTTTGAAATGCCTTTTCACGAAAACACAAAGTATCCCCAACAAAAGAGACTGACAAGGTCCTTTCAGTTATCATGATCATTGATTAGTAGTAATTTTTATTCCTCCTGGATGGGTATAGGCAGTATACCGTCCTAACAGAAAAAGAATATAATATATTTCACTGACTGCTCATCTCTCACATTTTCAGTGGTCTCTGTGTTTTAAGCACACTGCTAAACTGACTTCTGAAATGTAAGTTGATGCCTAGGTTTGTTATCAAAATTAGAAAACAAATGTTTAATACATCAGCATTAAAGGCTATCGAAGATGCCAGTAACGCACATATACGGGAATGTATATTCCCTTTAGAGGGATAGAATCAGGAGAGGACTCTTCTAAAACAATGACATTGAGCTTACAGAGGGCAAGTGAAAATGAGATGGTAGGGAGAGCTCCAAGCAAGCAGGGTGATGGACAGTAAGGAGAAAGAAGGAATGGTTCCTCCTAGGTGAGCCAGAGAACTCAAGGAGTAGAGACACCACAGAAAGGCTGGCATCTGAGTGTGGAAATGGTTCAAAGAACAGTCACTCCCTACATTGGCTGGAGGAACTAGGATTATTGAAACTGTGCTTAAATATTAGCTTGGAAGGGGGAATTTGCATTAAAATGAAATGTGAGGGAATGTGGCACATGTAAACAGTCTCAGTGCTTTCAGAGTTATTTCCTTGCCAGTAGATCTTAGAAAGATGCTGTCTCTGCAAAATACAAAATGCTCTCAAACACTGAAATGAGTTTAGTTCACTTCTAAAATGTGTACAAACAGTTCTTTTCCCTTCCTGCTCAGTAAAGGGAGGGGAGAAAGCACACATCAAGATCTTTCTTTTAAGATTTTGGAATCATTCTCTCTCTCTCTCTCTCTCTCTCTCTCTCTCTCTCTCTCTCTCTCTCTCTCTCTCACACACACACACACACACACACACACACACACACACACACACACACACACACCTTCTCTCATGTGTATGTGTTTGTTTGGTTGGTTTTTTGAGACAGGGTTTCTCTGTGTATTTTTGGTGCCTTTCCTGGAACTCACTCTGTAGACCAGGCTGGCCTCAAACTCACAGAGATCCGCCTGGTTCTGCCTCCCAAGTTCTGGGATTAAAGGCATATGCCACCACTGCTTGGCTTCGTGTGTGTGTGTGTGTGTGTGTGTGTGTGTGTGTGTGTGTGTATTGTCTAGTTTTATGTGTCAGTTTGGCACAACCTATATTAATCTGAGAGGAAGGTGCTTCAACTGGAAGAGTGTCCATAACAAGCCTATAGGACATTTTCTAAATTAGTGTTTGGTATGGGAGGTCCTGGGCCAGTGTGGATCCCACACTAGGCAGGTGGTCCTGGGTTCTATAAGAAAGCAGCCTGAGTAAGCCATGAGGAGCAAGCCAGTAAGCAGTATTCTTCCATGGTTCCTGCATTAGTTCCAGCCTCCAGTTTCCTGCCCTGCTTGAGATCTTGTCCTGACTTCCTTCAATGATGAACAGAGATATGGAGGTGTAAGCCAAACAAACCCTTTCTCTGCCATGTTGCTTTCGTGATGGTGTTCATCACAACAATGATAACCCTAACTCAGACAGTGTGTGTGTGTGTGTGTGTGTGTGTGTGTGTGTGTGTGTGTGTGTGTGTTATACTGAACTTCTTATTAGAATTTGGCTCAAATAGCCAAAAGATTATATAGAACTCATTGATAGGAATTATATAACAAAAAGTTTGTAGAGGAGAACTGCTGCATTGTTCAGAGTTCTCAACTCAAGTGTGCAAAGAGAAAAAAAAACAAAATTTAAAAGATAAAATAATAAGAATCATAAAAGAGTACTAATAAAGAGCAAGAATTCCAGAGTAGCTGACTCATTGTGAAAAGAGATGAGGATTCATCTGGGAATATTAATATTCTGTAGGAATTATTCTTAATAACATAGTGATATGATATTTGGGAGTTGATAACAGGATTAGAAGTCTTCCTTGAACTTAAAAGTATGGCTTTAGGCTAGAATGAAGCCCCCTTGAATGACACTGGATGACTGCTGCTGAGATCATTTTGGACCTAGCCTTTAACTCATAGCCTCACTTTGAGTTGGATACTTGATATTCACAATTTGGAGATTTTCCATTGTAATAAGGAAGACCAAATAAAAATATCAGGACACTTATATCCCACATAATCACAAATCTGAAGGTAAAGAATGGGAAAAAATAATTGCTGTTGGAGATTTAAGTAGCTATATGTGATTACAAAGGAGACTGGAGACAACGCAGGATGACTCAACCACCTTGTCATCCAGAATCATGCCAAACTTAAAAATTTTTCTGCCAGGGTCCTCAGTGGTTCACTTTCGGAATGTGTGATGGCAGATCTTCGTTGTCAACTCTATTAGATTTAGAATCACCATTGAAATACACCTCTGGATATGTCTATGAGTGTATTTCCAGGAGAAAAAAAAGTATTGCATAGGGAAGACCCATACCGAAGTAGACTCTACAGGCTGGAGACTCAGAATCCAAAATAAAAGAGGCCAAGAAAGGCATAGTGCTCACAACTCTGCATCCTGACTGTGGAAGCCGTGTAACTGGTTCCACAGTCCTGAAGCCACACCTATCCTGCCATGCTGGACTGTATCCACAAACTGCAACCCCCCCCCCCCCCATTAAGCTGCTTCTTGTCAGGTATTTGGTCTCAATATAAAGAAAATTCACCAATACAGAGTACATTCAAGTTTCTGGATACAACAATTAGAGAGAAGATTTTTAAACATCTTTTGTCCCAAAAGAAGACAAAAAATAAGGTAAGTTCTATAAAAGCACACTGGCCCCTGTGAGCTGGCTAACATTCATTTAGCTACTGCTTGGAACTAAGAAAAAAAATCAACATTGTTTTCACATATGTCTAGAGTCCATCTCTAGTCCAAACTCTTGGCAGTTTCCATATTTGAAGGTCAAAAAGGTCATGTTCACACTACTGATTAGTGACAAAGGCCAAGATAGCTTTTGTGGTGATTTATTGTGTCCCCTCCCCCTAATATTGGCACCCTAATAAAGTTTATCTGAGAATCAGAGGAAAAAGCCAGCCATTACAGTAAACATAAAGGTCGGGCAATGGTAGCACACTCCTTTAATCCTATCACTTGGGAGGCAGAGATTTGTCTGGATCTCTGTGAGTTCAAGGCCGCACTGGGAACAGAGCCAGGTGTGGTGATACATACCTTTAATTCTAGCACTAAATAAAAGTCTGGAGGTCTGTACAGACAGGCAGGAAGTGACAGAGCTGGGCAGGAAGAGGAAATGATGTAGCTGGGCAAAGAGAGGAAATGAGATGGCAGAACAGAAAGGCATATAGGCATGGGTATACAGGAAGTAAGTCTCTTGGGAGGCTGATGTGTTGGTGAGGTGAAGTCTGTGGCTTATCTATTTATCTGATCTCTCAGCTTTCCACCCCAATATCTAGCTCCAGGTTTTTATTAATAAGACCATTTAGCAAATCGTCTTACAAACTTTCATCTAAAGCTATCCGGTATTGTTCCCCTCAACCATTCTAGGAGAACATTCCTAATAAGTGCAAGTCGCTCAATATATCACTTTTAATATGAAGAAAATATGTAATTAAGGAGCTCATGCATCACTTCCATAGCTTAACTATAGTAAAGCCTCAGTGGTTAACTTTTTTTTTTTTAGAGAGGAAGTAAAATCTTAAAGTCACCAACACACCATGCAATGTTACTCAACTGTAGAGAAGCCAGAGGAGGATATTAGATCCCCTGGAACTGCAGTTACAAGGGTTGTGAGCCACCATGTGGATGCTGAGAACCCTACCCAGGCCCTCTGCTGAACAGCAAGTGCCCTTAACTGTTGAGCCCCACACCATGCCTGTATTAGTTTTTTAAAGTGCTAATTTTAACTAATTTGTTATCTTCTTTAATTCTCAGCTAACAATGATGCTAGATTCAGAAAAATTATCAAAGACTTTGTCAAATTGAATATATTTGCTCACAAATACATGCAGGTTTATTTTTATGTATGTTTCACTTGCAGTTCCTGAGATTCTAAAGAGAATTTTTAGTTTACTTTCTGAATGCACAAGAAGAACTAATAGTGTTTAGTTATTGTACTGGCTGGTTTTGTGTGTCAACTTGACACAAGTTATTGTGTCGAGGAGGAAGAGGGAAGGAGCCTCAGTTGAGGGAATGCCTCCGTGAGATCCATCTCTTAGGCATTTTCTCTTCTAGTGATCAGTGAGGGAGGGTCCAGCCCATGGATGGTGGTACCATCCCTGGGCAGGTGGTCCTGGGTTCTATAAGAAGGTGGGGTGAATGGGCCAGAGGAAGTAAGTCAGTAAGCAGCACTCCTCCAATGGCCTCTGTATCAACTCCTGCCTCCAGGATCCTGCACTAGTTGAGTTCCTGTCTTGATTTCCTTCAGTGATGAACAGCAATGCTGAAGTGTAAGCCAAATAAACCCTTTCCTCCCCAACTTGATTTTTGGTCATGGTGTTTCATCACAGCAATAGAAGGCCTAACTAAGACAGTTATATATGTAAATAAGTAAAGGTAGTTATACTAGGACACCAAAGATAACAGTTAAAGAATAATTTAAAATATATAGACAGACACATTGGTAAGAATGTCTTTGCTTTTAATTTCCTATACAAATATATAATTTATACTTTTATAATTAATAAAGCCTACATGTGATTGTAATTAGTTTTATTGCATAAGAATGAATTTATGTGTATAATTTGACACATGCAATTAAGCTCTTCTTCCAAGCCTGTTCTCTAAATGAATGTCTGGTTAAAAAAAAAATATCAATTTCATTTTGAATTTTAATTTGGCTAGAGTTTATTTCTGCACATGTCCTACAGCTTTCCTTGGACCTAACTCAGTGTGTATCTTGTGGATGGATTCTATTAAAGAACAGTTGTTGCACACACCTGAGGCTCTTTTGCACCTCAAAACTTCAGATTTCAGAAGGTCAAAAGGTTTGCTAAGAAAAGCACACAGTGACTTGGCAGTGACTGTAAACTGAGCAGCCACACAATGTTGAGCAAGGTTACCCTTCTCTGATGGGAAGTAAAGTGGCTGAGACAGGTCACCACCCATCTCTAAGCTCCATAGTGAATACGTTATCTCTACAATAGTCACTATCATTTTACTGTGGTGAACATCTGACTTCTATAGCGAATTATTGTATAACATTAGTACAACTACATATTTGTTTATGTTATAATCTATTACTTTGTAAATTAGTGTAATACGCAAGTGTATGTGTATAGTTTTGTATCACCCTAAATATAAAGATGAAAAACACTATACCTTCTTCTCCACTGTCTTTCTCCGTGTCACTCATACACCAGTGTTTCTTGGTGAATTACTACTAAATCGTACATAATGTCACATTAGGTCTTTAAAAACTTTCTAGTAATTGTGTTTCTTATGGGTTTAAATGCTCTTGAGGAGCATCGTTTTTAACACCTTCACAACACTGCAGTAGATAGCTCGTCATTTGTTTGTCGTTTGGTATTCTGAGTATTTTCAGTAGCAAATGTTGAGAGAATGGTTCCCCCTTGAGAAACCCACATTCACCATCCACTCTAGGGCACACTCTGCTGTCCTCTTACATGGTCTCCCTCTTTCTTAAGCCACATTTGAATCGATGTTAGAGTCTTCCCTTGGTCTTACCAGAGGGCTCAGTGGGTAATGATGCTTGCCTCAGAAACTTGGTGACCTGAGTTCAGTACTTGGAACCTACATTGTGGATGAGAGAATGCAGCTTGGAAAGTTGTCCTCTGACCTCTACATTGCACCATTGCACACAGATGCCTGCATCCACACACATACATGCTAAATGAATAAATAAGAAAATACATGCATATATGATTTTTGTCATAACAAAACCCAACTTCAGGTCACAAAGTAAAGAAATAGTGAGAGAACCAAGTCTAAGTATATGTCTCTGCTTGAAATTTTTTTATTCTGTAAATTGATAAGCTATGGTTTCATTATTAAATTGATACTTCACATACTAGAACATTCAATTTTATTTATGTTTTGAGTAAATACTCTTTATTAACATTTAAATAAAATGCAATTGGTAATTTAATTTAACTGAAAAATATATATATTTTCAGAATTCTGATCTGTTCTATATTGGGGTCCAGAATAGCTAAGCCTATTCCATAAGAATCTGTTTCAAAAAATAAAAATAAAGTTGTAGTAAGCCTAAACACCTCCCCATGTCTTAATGCTGGGCCAGGCGACCCAGTATTAGGTGTAGGGTCCCAAAGGCCTGTAAAAGAGTCAGAGACAGCCCTTGTTCCCACTGTTAGGAGTCCCACAGGAGGACCAACTGTAATGATACTCTTGGGAGACCTGCCCTTTCATAAACCGAAATGGAGGAGTGCATCAGGGGGAGAAACAGAGGGGGGATAGAAGCAGGGACTTGGAGGAGAGGAGTGAGGGGGATCTGAGGCCAGTTGATGGTTCCTGAAGGAGGGATAGCCACTTTCCTTTGGGATGTGGCCTCTAGAATGTTGGTTGGACCCACCACGCCCACATGCATATGGGAAGCTCTAATTGGATTCAGGAGGTTATGAATAGCTACAAGAAAGAGACATGAAGGTAGGAGGGAGATTGGGGTACTAAGAGATTTTGGTTTGGTAATGGTAGACAGGTATGATCAACAGACATTCTATAAATGCATGGGATTATTGAAAGAATAAACATTATTATTTTTTAAATGCAATTCCCCTGTTAAAGCTCATGCTCCACACTACACTTCATTAATTATTTGTGGTTCTATAATAGTAAATCACAAATGGTTTCATTTAAGCATATGAAAACCAGGTGCCAGACCTCATAACAAGTGATGGTTCAGCTATCATATTTGAGTCACTAAAAAGTCAGCAGGAGCTGGAAAAATTAGCTGTCCCCGTTATATTCAGTCTATGATCAATCTTTTGAGTTTTTAACATCCTCTGACTGTGTCCAAGTCTATAAACTTGTAGGGAAAGAGAG